>NW_006399802.1:12795989-12813262 GCF_000299155.1 Elephantulus edwardii | reverse complement strand
TTTCATACAATCATTCATGCGCATTGTGTTTTATATAATAAATACACATTGTGCCTTATATAATTAATTACAATTAGTCTATGCCCTTAATCATCCAATCTCCTCAAATCCTCTTTACATCTTTCCTATTCCTTCTTTCACTAACCTTTACTATACCAGTGAATTTCCCTCCTACCCCTTTTCCCTATGCCCCCCTTCTTCCCTTCACCTTCCCCTTGTGAACATTTATACATATCTTGCTCTAAGCATTAATCTTATAAAACTGGTTAGACAAAAATGAAAATTCAAGAATTACCAAATCATATTATTCCCTGATTGTATTTTAGCAACTTCCTGAGCTCAAAGGGGAAAAAAAAAAATTAGGTAATTTCTGGTCAAGAGAATGCCATCCATTGTCCCACAGATTTTCATACAAAATGCCCAACAATGAATACAAAATAATTGTGTCAAGAAACAGAACGAATGACCCAATGAGAGAAAAAAATAGACAATAGTAAGAAGTCTACAAGTAATCTTGTCATTGAACTTATCAGACAATGACTTTAAGCTAAGTATACTTATGATGCTCAAAATAGATAAAAAGGCAGAGAGTTTTGGTAGACTCCAAGATTCCAAGTAAAATGTAATTGTTGACAACTTCAGTCTTTTCTCCTTTTATCAGGATACTGATGTTGAGATGTAATCCATATAGAAGATTGTAGCCTTTTTTATCTTCTGTAGCAAGTTTTTAAAGTTTTCTCCACTTTCAACAAGCAAGTCTGTGTCATCTGCATATTGAAGATTATTGATATGGCTTCCTCTAATTCTGATACTACATTCTTATTCAATTAGACTAACTTCTTGAATAATTTGATCAGCATACATATCAAACAGATATGGTTGAAGGGCACAACCTGGACGCACATCTTTCCTGATTTTAAATCATGCAGGGTTGCACTGTTTTGTTTGGACAATTGTTTGTTTTTTGGTTTATGTATAGACCTTTATGAACAAAATTACATGTTCTAGAATTATCATTCTACAACAGTTGTTGTAACAATAGTCAGGAAGTCAAAAAGGTATGCTGCATTTGGAAAATGTGCTGTTAGACATTTCCAAAGTGCTAAAGAACTACTATGTCAGTTTAAAGATCTGTCCTGTGCATCTGAAAGTTGGGCAATGAATAAGAATGATAGAAGGAGAACAGATGATTTTTAATTATAGTGTTGAAGAAAAGTAGTGAATATCCCATGAACTGACAAAAGAACAAATCTGTCTTAGAAGAAGTGCAATTTTAGAGGCGAAGGTGGTGAAACTTCATCTCACATACTTTGGACTTGTTTTCAGTGAAAGAATGGAAGACTCTCAAGTATATTGATTGGCACAATTACTCTAACGAAAGGCTTGAGCAATCAGACATCATGAGAATGGTACAGGATAGGTTAAGGGTGATATTTGGCCTTGATAAAATTGCTATCAGTGTAGCATATTCATAAGGAGCTATTCATATAGGGAGTAGCCTAGTGACAAGAAGCTGTGCTGCAATCCTGAAGGCATATAGTTCAAGACCACCAGCTACTCTGCAGAAGAAGTATGAAAAATCTCCTCCCATGTGATTAACTGCCTCCGAAAACCCACCAGAGTGTCAACTAAGGGTCTGTTCTAACTCTACAGTACACAACAACAACAACAAGATTGCTAGGAATCATAGCCAACTAGATGACATCTAACAACAACAACCACAACTGGTATTTATAAAGGTTATCAAATAAAATTGCAATATTCAAAAGAAAATAAGATTGTTTTGGGGAAAAATAAGATACAGAAGAAAATAAATTAGTAAACTGGCACCTAGACCAGTATAACATAAAGAATTTGAACCACTAAAATGAAAAATGGAGAAAAAAATACAAAGGAGAAAAAAATACAAATATAAATGGACTTTCAAAAAGATGTATAAAGTAAAGGGCTGGATTAGAGTTTGAAGTGATATTATATGAGATTCCAAAATGAAAAATGCTAACAGGTCATAAATACAAAAAATTTAAAACAAAAACCAAAAATAAAAAAAACAAACACAACAAAACCACCCTTCATGAGTCTTCAATGGGATAAGAACAAAGAAAATATATGCAGGCACATTATAGTAAAACTACTGAAAACTAAAATCAAAAGGAAGTTAAAAGCAATCAGAGGGCAATACAACAAATTCTTTTTAAATGAGTAGTAAGACTTACAGATGACTTTTCAATAGAAATAATGGTAAGTATCAGGCAATAGAATAAAATCTTTAAAAGACTGAAATTAGTAACTACAAGTCTAAAATTCCAGGGAATTCTAACAGGTGGGTAAGAAGGAGTTGTGCTGCCAATTCAAATGCATGTGTTTTGAATCACCAGAGCTTTGCAGGAGAAAGATGGGCAATTTCTTTCCAAACAATTTACAGCCTCTGGAAACCTGCTGGAGGGTCAGCTCCAAGTCGGCTCCAACTCCACAGCCGTGGCCATGAACAACAATAAACATCAATGTAAACTTCAGTCAGTGGATTAAACGCTAAAATTGATAAAACAATACATGTTCCAAAAGAAAAGAAAGCCATTTTCAAGTAATTTTCATAGACTATTTTAAAAACCAAACCAAGGAACAAAAATATAAGTTAAATAGAAAATAGATGACATATTTTAATTTCAATATATCAAGTGGATTAAACATTATAATTAAATATAAGGAATAAAATGTTATAATTTAAATTTAGTTTCACCATAATAAACAAAAAGATAAAACCATCTATATACTCCTTATAAAATACAAGCCTTAAATACATAAATACCAAAAACTGATATTCTAATATTTAATTATGTAGTGTTAAATGTAAGAATTACTACAAACAAAATTAGATAGGCAACAAAATAAAAGTATTGATTCAAAAGATTGCTACAATAAGTTTATATACAACTAATAATATGAAGTCAAAAGGTATAAACAGAATTACAAAAGGAATAGAAACTTCTAATCACGAAATTTAAAACTCATGAGTCTTAGGAACTGATTGGGAAAACAGGAAAACAGATAAGAAAGCTCCAGGTCCAGATGGAGTTTTATATGCAAATTCTAATAAATTAAGATAAAAGTAACACAAAGTGTTACAAAATTCTCCAGAGAATAGAAAAAGACTAGTTTAAGAAGTCAGCATATTTTTAATACCATAATGTGAGACTTACACTAAAACAAAATAAAATTGTAGGCTAATTTCCCTCACAAGCACAATTGCAAACATATTACCTACAATGTTAGCAAATTTTCTGCAGTGATCAGGTTTCCATTTAGATAAAGGAAAACTTCTCCTATATCTATTTTAGAATCACATAGTAGAGTACTTGAACATTCTATAAACTTGGTAGAAGGCAAATAGATATTTTTATACAGCTCATTAATATATTTTATTCCTTGCCCTATTTACGTAAGCCCTTAGATTTTCATCTGGAAAGATTTGTAAAGATTGTATTCCCAGTTGCAGCAGGTGAATAATGAACAAGAGTTATATTGTGGAGGGGGGGAGATACTGGATACAGCCCAAGAAGCGAGCTACTTCTGTCTTTGTACATTAAGTCAAACCAAAGAAAAGCTCTTACATATTCAGGAATCAAAATTCATTTTCCTGACTTCTTTGGTCATCAGGCCTCATTGTTGTTAATGTTTCCTTACCTTCCTGAACTCATTGCTGTTTTAGCTTCACAAATGCTCAGAGAAATTCAACTTTTATTTCTCAAATTCTACCCTGTTGAGAAGGGTACATACTCAGGAAGAGCTCTGTCCAGAGCCTGGTGCTACTCAGAAATATTGAGGTCTCTCCTTATTCTACTTAAAGATCGTTATCCACGCTCCTCTGACTTTTAAAGACTTTGCCTGGTATACATGACAAAACTGCTAGGTCTTTCAATACTCATGGGGAAGAATTCTGCCCTGCTGAACATTCCACAGTAATATAAAGAAAAGACTCTGGCTTTGGAGTGAGCCTTGATACATAATGTAGTGTGCTGCTAAGTGAAGGTTGACATTTTAAATCCAGAAGCTGGTCCTCAGGAGAAAGACTATTGTTATTGTTTTTAGGTGCTGTCAAAGTGAATATGACCTTAAGCAACCCTATGAACAACTTATCTAAACTCTATCCCTGCCATCCTCACAATCTCTGACATATTTGAGCCCATTGCTGCAGTCACTGTCATTGTTGAGGGTCTTCCTCTCTTTCATTAACCGTCTGCTTTTCCAAGCATGATGTTCCTCTCTAAGAAATTACATCTTTCAGCAACATGTCCAAGGTACGTGAATGAACCTATATCACATTTGTCTCCAAGAAACACACTAACTGCGCCTTCTCCAAGACATATGTATTTATTCTTTTGACAATCCATGGGATATTCAGTACTCTTTCCCAATATCACAGATCAAAGGCATCAACTCTTCTTCTGTCATTTTTATTCATTGTCCAGTTCTCAGATGCATAGAAAATGACTGAAAAGACCATGACCTAAATAAGGCACACCTTATTCCTCAAAATCACATCATTGTTCCTTAATAACTTAGAGAGTTTCTTGACTGTAGACTTTCCATGCAATATGTCTTCCAATCTTTTCAATGCTGGTGCCAAGGGTGTTGATTGCGGATCCAAGCAAGAGGAAATCATTACCAGTTTCAATCTTTTCTCCATCTGTCATGATGTGGATTTTTAGTTCAGTATTGAGAATTTTTGTTTTCTTGATTTAGAGATGTAACCCATATTCTAGGCTGCAGTGTTTGATCTTCTGCAGCAAATATTTTATGTCCTCCTCACTTTCAGCAAGTAAGGTTGTGTCATCTGCCTAATGTAAGCAATTGATAAGTCTTCCTTCAATCCTGATGCTGCATTCTTCTTCATAGAGTCTAACTACACAAATAATTTGCTCAGCATACATACTGAATAGGTATAAAGAATCTAACTCTAATGCACATCTTTCTTAAACAATGTAGTGTTCTTTCGCTCTGTTTGCACAATACCTCTAGTTCTAGCAATAAGTTTCACATGAGCACATTTAACTGCTCTGGGATTCCCATTCTTCTGAATGTTAGCATAATTTTTTATGATCCACACAGTCATATACCTTTGCATAGTCAATAAACCATAAATAGGCATTCTTCTGGTGTTCTTTACTTTCAGCCAGGATCCATCTGACTTCAGCAATGATATCCCTGGTGTCACAACCTCTTCTAAACAGGCTTGAACTCTGGCAGTTATTTCTGTGCAGTCTTTTACTTGTATGTGATAGTAATGATATTGTTCAATAATTTCCACATTCTGTTGGATATCCTTTTTTTGAGAATGGGAACAAACATAGATTTCTTCCAGTCAGTCAGTCAGGCAACTTGAACTTATTTCATCACCGTTGACTCTTGTTCATATGATTCCTGAAATATTTGTGTTGACCAATTCTTTTATTATTAGTATTGTTTGGAAGCAGGAGTGGCATCCATTTCCTAAAGAACATGTCTCTGAAAACTCTATGAACTTTGTTAAAGATGATAGTTATAGAAAGGCTTCAGGCATTTTGTTCATAGGGTCGCTATGAGTCATGCTCAACTCAATGGTAATCAACAACAACATTATTATTGATTATTATACTAGTTTATTTAAAAATGTTTAAAAACATTGTTTTTCACATCAGTTCCTTCCTATTTCCCTATCAGATTGTGCAGCCCCATAATTAACACCCCTCTGCACAGTTTCACCCCTCTGCTTCTACCCTCATGTTCATTCTACAATAATGGTTTTATACAGTATTTGTTCTTATGGGACCAAATTCATTCACTCAACATAAAGCTCTCTAGTCCCTCCCAAGTTAGGTAATAATTTACAATATTATTACTCCTGTCTGTTGTGCAGTATTCCATTGTGTAAATGTACCATAACTTCTCAATCCATTCAATTGTGTTTGGACATCTGAGCTGTTTCTTGCAATGGTAAATAATATTGCTACGAACATTGATGTCTCTATTTGTGCCTCAGTTCTCATTTTATCGGAATTTCAACAGTGATTCTGTGAATTCTCTCCATCTTCTCTTCCTGGGTCATTCAAGCATTTGCCTATAGCATCTCTAAGTACTATAACTTGAAGTGGAATTTGGTTTTCAGTTCTTTCAGCTTGAGAAATGTCAAACTAGTTCTCCCGTTTTTTTTTTCCAGGAGAAAGATAGTCTCTGGTAAAAGACTTGCAACCTGAGAAACTTGATGGAGGATCATTACAAGTCAGTGCTCCACAACAGTGGCTATGGTGCGTGTGGAGAGAATTAGAGTTGAGTTTAACTGTGAGATGAGCTACACAGAAGCTGTGAAAGCTGAAATTTCTTCCAAGCTGCTCTTGTACATTAGTCCACTTTTACTTAATTTAATCCTTCAGATAGTAATTGAATATACTCTCTTTAGTGGAATTTCCACTCAATACTGAAAGTAAAAAGAAAAGATATAATTTCTATCCTTAACTGAACAATAGTCTATAAAATAATCACTAATACTACTCTCCTTATAATACTTTTTCTCTTTGAGAATCAAATGTAGTACTATTTGTAGGCAGTTTAGTGTGCACGGTTAGCTGCCGTTCATTCAGTGTTAGTTTCCTTCTCCCAAGCTCTAACACTATCAATCTACTCTTTGAGGCTAAGCATTTCTGAGTCATGTTTTCATTTTTAAAAATTTATTTTCTTACTAATGCACTTTTCATCTTGGGCTCTGGTGGCCTAGTGTCAAGAAGTTGCACTGCCATCCCAAAGGCACACGGTTTGAGGCCACTAGCTACTCTGGGGGAGAAGGATGGGCAATCTCCTCCCATGCGGTTAACTGCCCCTAAAAACCTGCTGAAGGGTTAACTATGAGTCGGTCCTGGCTTGATGGTAATAACAACAACAATGCACTTTTCTTCTGTACTTCTTTTCCCTCACTTGTAAAAAAAAGAATATAACACTAAGAATTTACTACATCTATCCATGAAGATACACGTTTGCTGCAATTACAACTTGATGATTTTAGTGGATTTAATGTAACAAACCATCTCAAAACTCAGTGACATAACTGCAACATTTATTTTGCTCAAAAATCTGTAATGTGGACAAGGCTTTGTTGGGACAACTTGCCTCTGCTCCCCTCAGCACCAGTTGGGATTGTTTAAAAGGCTCGCCTGAGGTTGATTCACTTGGGTGGCTTCGTACTGCTTCATACTGGCTGTTTGTTGAGCTATTAGCTGGGGATGCATCTGGGACATCTACATAGGATATTTCATAGGAACCTCTTGCCTAGCTCACTGCTCGGAATATCATACCATGCCTGTGTGAGTATCTCAAGAGGAACAGGAAGAAGTTGTATTGCAATTTATAACTTAGGTTCAGAAGTTATGCAACTTCACTTCTGCCATTGTCAGAAGCCTACAAGAATTTATGGGAGAGAACCAGACCCCATCTTGATGAGAGAGTGCCAAAATAAGAAGAGCATGTAAAGATGAAATCTTTTATCTTTGAAAAAATTCGGCCACTGGTTTTGATCAGAAAATATTTGACATCTTGTCTTCACTATGTGATTATTGGAAGTCAGAAGAAAGGGTTTGGATGGTCACATTTTCTTGAGGACCAAGTCTGATGGGTTCTCATTTGTTGTGTCCTCTGCTACAACTCAAAGAGCAAATTCATACCTGAACCTGACCTGATGAAATATAGAGGAAGCAATTTGATCACATCTTCAGAAAGAGGAAGTATCAGCAGTCAGAACCAGGTCAAGGACCTGCTGTTGAAAAAACTATCAATTACTCACAGGTAAATTCATCCTGAACTAAAGAATATAACAAGTCCATGAGTGCCAAAATATGACCTTGAGTTAATCCCACATACTTTTAAAACCCATTTCAAAAATAGATTTGATTCATTGAACACTAAGAACCAAAGTCTTATGTGTAACACGAAGTACTTCACACATGAAGAAAGCAGAAGGTCATTGAAAAGTTAGGAACAAAATAAAAAGCCTAACTGGGCCTCAGAAGAGACTCCAAAACTTGCTGTTGAATTTAGACAACCAAAAGCAGAACTGATAAAATAAGAAAATTGAGCACAAGATTTCAAAAGGCATTTAGAAAAGACAAACCAAAGTATTAGAGCAAAATGTGTAAAAGTCTGGAGTTAGAAAATGAAAAGGATGTGTAAGTCTCTGTGCCTCAGTTCTCATTTTTACGGGGTATATTTCTAGCAGTAGAATTGCTGAGTCATATGGAATTTCTATGCTCAGCTTTTTGAGGGAGTGCCAAACTGCCTTCCAGAGTGGTTGTACCATTTTATAATCCCACCAACAACGTATAAGTGTTCCTATCTCGCTATACCCTCTCCAATATGTATTAATTGCTGTCCGATTAAACTTTGACCCTACTATTGGAGTGAGATGTCTCTCATTGTGGATTTGATTTGCATTTCTTGTATTGCCAGTGATTTTGAGTATTTCTTCATGTGTCTATTGGCCATTTGAATATATATGTATGTGAACATTCTTTACATGTCTTTTGCCAATTTTGTAATTTGGTTATCAGTCTTTTTCTTTTGGAGGCCCAGGAGTATTCCGTAAACTTTCGTTATGAGACTCTTGTCTGAGATGGTATTACCAAATGTTTGTTCCAATCTGTAGGTTTTCTTTTCACTCTGTTGGAAAAAGTTTTTGGTGTGCACAGAGATTTAGTCTTTAGAAGATCCCATACATCAATTTTATCCTCTTCAGATTGTTCATTTCTGGCTATATTTGGCAATTTCTTTATACCGTAAACTAGCAGTATTATTCACCATCACACGAACATGGAAACAGCCCAAACACAATTGAATGAATTGAGAAATTATGATACTTTCACATAATGGAATACTATACAGCACACAGGAGCAATGATCTTTTTAAATGACTAGCTAATTTTGGAGAGAATGGGGAGCATTATGCTGAATGAACTAACTCAGTCCCATAAGGACAAATACTGGATAAAACCATTATTTTAGAATAAGTATGATGAGTCATACTTATACTGAATCAGATACACCTTAATCCTCAAACTGACATCATTATTCCTCAATACTTTGGAGAGGCCCCTAACTGCAGATTTTCCCAGTGCAATGTGTCTCCTCATTTCCTGAATGCTCATACCAAGAGGGTTAATTGAGACTTCAAGCAAGATGAAGCTGTTGATTGACAGTTTCAAAATCCTCTCTATCCATCTTGATGGTGCTTATCAGTCCAGTGGTAAGTATCTTTGTTTTCTTGATATTGAGATGCAATGCAAACCAAAAACTGCATTCTCTTCTGCAGCAAGTACTTCAAATCCTCACTTTTAGCAAGCAAAATTGTGTTATCTGCATAATGCATGTTATTGATGAATTTCCCTCCAATTCTGATGCCACACTCCTCTTCATAGAGTCCAGCTTCTCGGTTAATTTGTTCAACGTACAGACTAAATAAGTGTGGAGAAAGAATTCAACCATGATGCACTCCTTTCTGAATTTTAAACCATGGAGTGTTCATAATAAATTATTGATAACACTGGTAGGAATAGCAATTCCAGAACACTTACTTGTACTTATAAAAAACCTGTACATAGACCAAGAACTACTTGATAGAACAAAACAAGGAGATAATACA
This sequence comes from Elephantulus edwardii, assembly GCF_000299155.1. Classification (NCBI taxonomy): domain Eukaryota; kingdom Metazoa; phylum Chordata; class Mammalia; order Macroscelidea; family Macroscelididae; genus Elephantulus; species Elephantulus edwardii. The sequence continues at coordinate 12,803,601 of NW_006399802.1, read as the reverse complement.
TGGTTTAAATCAAGATAAAGTCTCCGGCAGAGTTGTCATTTCTCCATACATACTTAATATGCATTCTGAGCAAATAATTTGAGACTCTAGACTGTATGAAAAAGAATGTGGCGTCAGGATTGGAGGAGGACTCAAAAAACAACTCATGTTATGCAGATGATACCTTACTTGCTAAAAGTGAAGACTGGAAACACTGGGAAATATCAGTATGAATGATATCTCAACACGAATAAAACCAAATCCTCACAATTATACGAGCAGGCAACCTTAGATGGAGTAAAGATTGAAGTTACCAAAGGTTTAAGTTTTCTTGAATTCACAACCAGCAACCACGGTAGCAAAAGTGAAGAAATCAGGATATGTGTTGCATTAGGCAAATACACTGTCAAACCCGAAAAAGTAAGTACATCAGTTTAAAGACTATTTGCACCTGAGCCAAGTCAGGGTGTTTTTAATGCTTTAATATACATGTGAAAGTCAGATAATTAATAAGGAAACAGAGGCATGTACATGTCTTTAAATTGTTGTTTTGGCAAAGAACTGCCAAAAGTGCAAGCAAATCTGTCCAGTAGGAACTGACTTATAGCTGACCCTCCATCAGATTCTAAGGCTAGAATTGCAGGAGAAGAGATTGTTCATCTTTCTCCCAGAGAGCTATTGATAGGTTTGAACTATCACAGGGTTAGGTCTTTGGGTTAGCAGAGAAACTCCATATTGGCTACACCACTAGGAACCAATCCTTGGAAAAAATACATGGTTCTGAGAAAAGTAGAGGGTCAGTGAAACAGAGGAAGGCCCTCAATGGAACGGATTGATGCAGGTCCCATAACAATGGGCTTGGGCATGGATGGCAGAGACCATGAGAATGGTGTGGAATAGAGCAAAGCTTTGATGTGCTGTTCATAGGATAGCTGTGACTTGTAGTCAACTTGAAGGCATCTACCAACAATAATTGATTAGGTAGATAAAAAGACTGTAGTGTTTTTTGAAAAGCATCTACTTGAAAGTGACATTATACTACCCAATAAAGTCTCATAGATGAATGCTTGAGGCTTCTACTAGCATTTCCCGTAAAACCGGAGTCAGGAAGTTAGCTTCTAAGAAAGTTAGCTTTTACACACAGAAGTACTATTCAGACAGCTTTGCCATTTCACTAAGATTCAATATCTCGGTACACTGGATGATTCTTGTTTCAGAAGTGTGAGGGATTTAACATTTTGCATCACTTTTATAGTGATCCAGAATACTGTTACTATCCTAAGAAGACTTATCATAGGATAGCAGGTATTAGCTTTTTTTAAAAAAATAATAAAATTTATTATTTTACTTGTAATTTTAATGAAAGTTTTAAGAAAAGTTGGATTTTCATTCACGCTTTGTTACACATTTACCTTTCTTCCACCTTCCCCTATTGTTATTGTTCCTCCTCCTCCTCCTCCTCCTCCTCTTCTTCTTCTTCTTCTTCTTCTTCTTCTTCTTCTCTTCATTCATTCATTCATTCATTCACTCATTCATTGTTTTTGCAGAACAACTGGGCAACCTAACAGGAAGCTTGGAAGCTAGAGCTTGAAACTTCAAAAGATCCTCAATTACAAAGAGTGATGCTTCCAGAAATATGTTACTCTGAAAACATTTTGTCTTTTTCCTTGCCAAGTAGTAAAGCCTGAACTGGTGACCTCTCATCTTAATCTGTCCTTTGTCCCAACTTTGATGTCTTGTGACCTCTTGAACAATTTGTGGAGTAGGCACCCTTGATTTCTCATCTATGCAGATGAAGACAAAAGGATAGTAGTGATTTTGCAGGACTTTAAAGAGACCTTTTGGTGTGATCCCTAGACCAGAGTATACTAAAAGGAATACTCACTCCTTTCACCACCCAGATTCTGAGGGCTTGTGAGAGGCACTTGAACTCCTCGGACCTTCCTTTTCTCTTTTCTTTCAATACATTTATTGCTAACGTCCTTCTTGGTCGATGACTGTTTTCTGTGGTATGAATTAGAACACAGCCTTTGTTTATGTAAAAGACCCAGTTTTCAAGTTGGCAGATATTATATTAGTAGATGTTCCAGATTTCAAACCTGCCATACTGAGAGGAGGCAGCTTATTTTTTTCCCCTTAAATTTATTCTTACTCTTGAATAATTCACATCAAATGAAAATTATCATTCTACAAAACAATGAAAGAATTCACCAGTAAACTTCTTTTAGTTGTGGAGACAATTTGGCTCTTTAGTAAAAGTTTCAATCTCTTGTTGATTCAATCTAATTGTTTATTGCTTAATTCAGCTGGCTTCATCTTTAACCATTTTCAGAATTTCTTCCAAATTCTTTAATTTCACTGGTATTCTCTAATTTTATGAACGTGGCATATATTTAGTTCTCCTTTTGATATCTCTTTTTTGCAACTAAAATATCTACCACTGAAATTTTTATAGGATCTTTTATAGGATCACTTTTAATATCGATTATTTAGGTTCTTTCTGTTCACTGGTTAAATTTTTAAGCCTTCTCCATTTTGATTCAGACATTCCTCTAGGTCGTATAGCCCTGGTGTACAAGTTGCCGTCCCACGGTCACTTGTGGTTGCTGTGAGGCTGAACACTGTGACAAGGATGTGTCAAATGCGTTAATGGTTGGCTACCCAATGCGGACTGAGAGTGGGGTGGAGCTCCCCGATTGAACAAGCGTGGAAGGAGGAGTGGCGTCCACTTCCATAATAGCTTGCCTCCGGAAATCCTAAGAATTTGGAGAGAGGATGAAGGGCACCCAAGCGTCAAGGACTCTCCTTCATAGGGTCGCTATGAGTTGCCTGCAACTCGACGGCACTTAACAACAAACAACAACAACCATTTTAATTGTTGGGTTTTTAAAAACCAGAATTTCAATATAAATATAATTCTCAAAAATTCTAAAACTAATCTTTTCTATTCTCCTTCCTCTCATTTCTTGCCTTCAATTCACTATGTTGTTGTTATGTGCCGTTGAGTTCTTTGCAACTAATAGCTACCCTATGTACAACAGCTCTGAACCCGGCTCTGTCTTGAGCCAATCTCACTGTCTCTGACACATCTATTCCCATTACCTCAGTCATTGAGTCTTTTAGTCTCATCCAGGGACTTCCTTTCTTATGCTGTCCCTCTCCCCTTCCAAGTATGATGTCTCTTTCCAAGGACTTCGTTGAGACATGCCCTAACTATGTCAGATGAGCTTCAGAATTCTTGCCTCCAAGAAGCAGCCTGGTTTCACCCTCTATAGGACAAACCTGTTTGTTCTCCGAGCAGTGTATGGTATGTGTGATATTCTTCTCCAGCAACACAACTCAAAGGCATCAATTCTTCTATCATCCTTAGTCATTGTTCAGTTCTCCGATGCATAGTAAGTAATGACAAAGACCATGGGCTGGATCAGGTGCACCTTAGTCTCCAGACTAACATTACTGCTCTGTACTCTGGAGAGGTATCTAACAGCAGATTTTCCCAAAGCAATTAATCTTTTGATTTCCTGACTGCTGGTACCAAGACTGTTAGTTGTGGAGCCAAGTAAATTGAAGCTGTTGATAATCTCAATCTCTTCGCTGTCTATCACAAGGTTACCAATTGGCTCAGTGGTGAGAGTCTTTTTTTCTTTTCTTGATTTTGCACTTCAATCTATACTGAAGTCCTCAACCTTGGTAAAATGCCTCAGATTGAAACATTTACGTTCTCTGTAGTATTGTTTTATCCTTTCTTTAATGTTTAATTAAAAAAAGCATTTGAGATTTTACATTTTCTTCTTGAATATGGATTTGAGTGTTGTTTTAGGACTACTATGACAGAAATACCGCTATGGATGGTTTTAACAAACAGAAATTTCTCTTCTCACAGTTTAGATGAGTGAATCAGGGTAGTAGCTTTTAGGGAAGAATTTCTTTCTCTGTTGGCTTTGGTGAAAGGTTCGGATCTCCCTTCAACATTTGTGGACCTAATGTCCCTTAGTAATCTTCATGTTTGTTGACTTTTGTCTTTCCCTGGGTCTAAAAGAGAGTCTCAGAAAAGGAGTTCAAAGTTCAAAAGACATGCACCATTCCACTCCCTGTTCCTGTTTCTTGGGGATAGAATATCCCACTGATCTCTGTTCACTTGTTTGATCTCTTTTGTATCTCAATAATTCAACCAATAGACAACCTAATCCTGTGTATTATATCTTATCTCATTAACATAATTTTTTCTAATCCTACCTCATTAACACTGTCCATTTGCTGTACAGAGGTAACTCGTGGTTGTTGTGATGCTGAACACTGTGACACTGATGTGTCAAATGTGATAATGGTTGCCCACGGTGGACAATGTTTGGTAGAGCTCCCCAATTAAAACAAGCTTGGAAGCATCCATTTCCAACATAGCTTGTCTCTGGAAACCCTATGAACTTGGAGAAATGATGAAAGTTACACAAGTCTTCAGGTCTTACTTTCATAGGGTCACTATGAATTGTCCACGATTCTATGGCACTTAACAAAAACAACCTCATTAACATCACAGAAGTTACAATTTACAACACATAGGATAACTATATCAGATCACAAATAATTACATCGTACTGAAAATTATGACCCAGAACCCAGACAAATTCACACATATTTTAGGGGAAGGAGTACAATACAATTCAATCTAATTAAACGGCACTTCTTAACTCTCCTCTCATTTTAAATACTTTTAAAATGGTTTATACTTATAGTTTATAAAATTTCTTTTTGTCCCAAGTATCTTAGAGAAATTTATTTAAATTTTGATTTTGAAGAATATTTAGAATTCACACTTAGGAAAACATTTCTAGTTATTGGCATTATGGGCAGAAAATGTAGCCTCAGCCAAATCTAGCTGTTAGAATATTCATTTTTGTACATGGGCCTGTGACCTAGTTAATACCCATAGTTTCCAATTGCTTCATTCTAAATACAAACCAAAAGCTTTTTCTCTTGTTAGACCAAAAATCTGATGTATTTATATTTAACTATATAAATATATAGTTTCTATATTAGATTAATAATGATTATGTGTCTTCAAGTGGAATACATCTTATAGGAACCCAGTGAACAACAGTTTGAAATGCTGCCCTATCCTGTGCCATCCTCAAAGTCTCTGTCAGGTTCAAATCCAGGGATGTTGCCACTGTGTCAATCCATGTTATTGAGAGTCTGCCTCTCATATGCTGACATTCTGCTTTTCCCAACACAGTATAAAAATTATGAATGTATCTTTTCCTCCATGATAGATAGGTCTATAACTGAGAAAAGCACATACTTCACTCATTGTCATTGAGTCATTTCTCAGTGGGGGCCTCAGTGGGGTTTCAATGGGGACCCCGTGTTGTATTTCTAAGGCTGAAAATCTATGTAGAAAGACTGTCCATCTTTCTTCCTTGGAACAACTGATAGATTAGAATCCTTGAAAGAGGCAGATAAAGTATAAAAAACACTGCTGTTACTGTGAAGGCAATTCTAACAGTGCTCCTTTGAACACATTAGACCTGCCCCATAGAGTTTCAAAAGTTATAAATCCATAAAGAAGTAGAAAGACACACTTTTCTCCTTCAGAGTAAGTGGCTAGTGGATTTGAACCCCCAAACTGGAGATTATTAGTTGGATGTTTAACCACTATGCCACTGGGACTTTTCTCTGTAAAGATTACAGCCTTGAAAACCATATGAGGTGGTTCAGCTCTGTGCCACAGGATTGCTATGAGTTGGTATTCCCTCAGCAGGGAGTTTCCATTGCTTTAAGGTTAGATCAACTTCTGTTTTCTTTAAGGACTCTTTATGGTGTTGTGGGTTGCTAGCCAACAGGAATTTGAACTCTTTGACTAATGGAGGAAAGATGTGGCAGTCTGCACCCATAAGCCTTAGAAATCCTATGAGATAGGTCTACTAAGTCTACTATGTCCTATATAGAGCTACATACGTCCTATATAGAGTTATATATAGCACATCAGGTATCAACATAATGGCAGTAGATTTGTGTTTTATTTGTCTTTTTCTTACATTTTCTTTCTTTATATTTGTTGTCCATCTACTTTTTTTTCTTCCTTTGATATGTTTTAAATGCTTTCTAAAGAGTAGAAATACATTGTTCATGGATGCTGGGTTATTTTTGTCTGCTTTTGGAGTCTTTTAATTGGGATAGCTTACCTTATGTAAATAGAGTGTCAGACTGAAATAGTTTTTAATCATCTACATTTGTGCTTTCTGTTTATGCTCTATCGCAGTTTATTTTATGTCTTTTATTGTTTATTTGTTTTATCTTTTTGATTAATCTATTCCACAAAAACTCATCGTCTTGTACATGGCAGGCACTTTGCTGCATTTTACAGAGAAATAAGGAATCAAAAATACCCCAATTCATGCTGTTGTGAGATTTATAGATGAGTGCATCAAACAGATATTAATCAAATAACTGTACTGCTTAAATTATGATTATACACTCTTAAATGGTCCAAAAAGAAGGATTTCATTTATTGAGAGCATAGGACAAGGAGAGTTAACTTCCTAATGAAAGTCTCAGAAAATTCCCCAGTCAAGTAAATATGACCTGATAGGTGAGCATTGTAGACAGAGGGAAGAGGTGAAAAGAATCTCTGTGAGGAGGAAGTGCTTGGGAATCCTAAAAAACAAACAAATAAACAAACAACAAAAATACCCACCCCAAAACGAAAAGCCCAACCAACCGAAAAACTACCAACTGCAGTGCTAACTCACATACACTGTACTTGAAGCCTAGAAAGCAAGAGCAATCTCAGTGTAAGATGAGGTTTGTGGGAGTCAGATCAGCAATTCTTGTCTCTTTAAGCCACCAAGTTTGAAACAAAACTAGACATTTTGATGCATCCACATGAGGACACAAGTGAGAAATTTTCTTTCACTTCACACTTCCCAGTCTTAAAATATAATTCAGAATTTGGAGCACCAGACTGTGTTTATTAAATTGTTCTTTTGTATACCATATATCTTCCATGTCAAGAATTTTAATTGACATATGCATTCAGTTTTGGAATAATATTTTTTTAACAATTATTGTAGGCTAGCCCCAAAGACTTAATGTTCACCTGTTTTCCTATGTATCAGTAGGTGCCTTTTTTTCTGTTCATTCTTCACTCTTGACCTATTAATTTTGGTTAATCCTTTCATCAGACAGGGTAGTTATGTGTCTGTAAACAATTCTTTCAAAAAGGGTGTGTAGTGGTATATTTTCTGAACCTGCTCATATCATGGAATGTCTTAAAAGCTGTTGACTTCACTTACGAGTAACAGCTTGGCTGGTTAAAAGATTCTTGGCCTCTAACTGCATTTTCTTGAAAACTCTGCAGGATTATTTTCTTGTCTTTTGGTGTTTAGCACCACAGAGGAAAAATCTCAGACTGGTTTGATTGTTTTTCTATGTTGCTAAAGTCCCTTCATTTGTTTTGTGTTGTTTTTCAGCCTGGGTGCTTGTAAGAGAGTTCTTCATTATTTATGTCTTGAAGGAGAATTGGTGCCTTTGAGCTGTGGTGCTGGAGAAGAGTATTGAACGTACCATGGACTGCCAAGAAAACAAACAGATTCATCCTAGAGAGGGTTAAACCAGGCTGCTCCTTGGAGACAAG
>NW_006399802.1:12776228-12794599 GCF_000299155.1 Elephantulus edwardii | reverse complement strand
CTGATGACTGCCTCTTGGTCCAAGTATAGGTTTTGCATTAGCACAATCAAATGTTCTGGGATTCCCATTCTTCTCAGAGTCAGCCATAGCTTGTCTGTACTCAAGGGTCACTCTGAATTAGAATTAAGTCAATTGTCACTAATGACCATGTTCGTCCAAATATACAAGCTGCTGTTAAGATTAAAATTCCTAGCAGATTTCAAGAAATGTATCTTTGTGCTATTATTTTGATTATTATGAGTTTTTATCTACTGTCTTTTTATGAAAACTTGAACAGACATTTGGAACAGATTGGGTCTATAGCTAACCAAGTCCACATTTTAATTTGGAGGGCAGAATTATATTTTTTTACTTTTCATTTCTGAACTGATGTCTTCTCTCTCTGTCTTTCAAAAATCTATCTTTAAGCCTAGGTTATAGGCATATACCCAGTGTCCCCTTTCTTCCCGCAATTTTCCTGATTTTCTATCAAATCTATATTGATCTCAGTGGTCTCTTTCTCATTCTCAATTAAATTTGAAGTAGATTCTTTGTTTTTCTCTTTTTGTTTTGGGAGATGCTGTCAAAAAGAAAGCTACAAGTAAATATTGCAGATTCTCAGGCAATTTAAGAAATATTGGAGTCCTCACACTCCCAAATTCTGGTCTTTCTTTGTATTCCTCGTATTTTTCTACCTCTGACAAGTTTTAGTTGGTACTGTAGTTCTTTGGCAGAATAATCCTTCCTCTTTCTTTTCCTCTCTTACTGAATCCCATTTCAGTTCTGAAATTTCCTTATCATTCAATGATATCTGTACATAATCTTGTACTTATCCTTTTATTTTCATCTATGTTTTTATTTCTTTAGTTAAACTTTCAGTTATAATTTTTCATCCTTGCTCTCTATCCTGCTAATTTGCATTGTTGTTGTTTACCCTTAAATCAGAACTGATCTATAACCGACCTTCCACAGGTTTTTAGAGGCAGCAAAGCATATAGGAGTTGGTTGCCTATCTTCTTCCTGAGAAGCAGATGGTGGATTTGAACTGTGTACCTTTGTGCAATTATTCACCACTTTTTATTTCTTTCTTATTTATTCTTGTCCTCAATGTGTTGTCACTTACATACAGGGGACTCTAAGACATATTCCTGAACTTACTTTTATCTGAGGATTCCTGCAGCATTGCTTCTTTCAGATTATTGTCTTCTGTCATGTCTACTTTGGCAGTTTGTGGGGTTTTTCACCCTGGGATTTCCTTCTCTTCGACAAATCAGCTGCCAGGAGAGGGGCTCTCTTGCCAAACACATTCTTTCCAACCTTTGTGATGTTCCTTCAGGCCTGTAGGAAATCTTCCTTCAACTGGCAGGAGGAGTGAGCTTTTAACTGCAACTTGAAGAACAAACTGCTGAATGATTTCCTTGGCTCTCCCAGGTTGAGGTCATATTTAAGATCTCATATTACTTGTGACCCTGATCTCACCCTGAAAACATCTACTATATGCCTTTTGGTTAAGGGGCCATTTATACCCTCTTTTATTTGGGGTGAAAAGGAAAAGAGTTGCTCTGGAGAGTTGAAAATAAAGAGGAAGCGAATGAAAAAAGCAAACTTAAAAAAAAAGTTAAATTGTAAATTCAGTGTCTGCCCCTATGCTTATTAGCCAAGCCAGACTTCTCAATTTTTCACTTTTTCTATTCTGTTCTTATATTGACATGTTTTTATAATTATCACTAAATTCTAAATAAAGTATTACCACTTTTTTACAATTCCAAATAGATTTTATGATGTGTTTAAATGAACTCATCACAAGTTCATCAAGTAGATATGGCATAATTCACTTAATCATCTCCACATACGTTGAATATTTATAGGATGCTTACATTTCCCCCCCATTTAATCTTCTTGATGAAAATATGTGGTTTCCTCCCCCCACCCCAAACTTTGGATTGGTTTCTTAGGAAGCACTTTAAAATATAAAATTAGGTGGAAACTTATGTTCCCTAATGGGTATTTCTAAATTAAAACAGCCCTTGGGGCACTATGGTTAAAGTAAGCAACTGCATACCAAGAAGTTCATAATTCAAATCCTGCCTGACTCCCTAAGACAAAGATGAGGCCATTTGCTTCTGTAGATTGTCTTTGAAATCCATGGGACAGTTCTGTTCTGCCCTGCAGGTTCACTGTGATTTTGGCTCAACTTGATGGCAATGGGTTTGGTTTGATTTTCAGTATTTCTAAATTGTCTTCTAGAAAGTGTTGACAGTCTTTATATAAGCATCAGTTATGTAAGAGCCACTATCTCCATCTTTACCAGTGCCAGTTGATCATTATATTAACACTTTGTTAATTTAATGTGAGAAAAGTCTATGAAGTAAATTTAATTACATGTCTAATCTGGTCTCATTTTTGGCCAAAGAACTAGGAAGGACTCTCTAACATCAACATTGTTCTGGGATAGGATTTTAAAATGCTTCTCAATATACAAACGAAAGAAAGGAAAACCCTCAACCAGGTAGATTGATTCAGAGACTGCTGCAATGTCAAGAAGAGTAGGAAGTGTGAGCATGGCACAGGACAGGATTTAGATCTTTTATTCATTGGGTCACTATGGGTCATACTTGAATCGACAGCACCTAACAACAACAACAACAACAACAACAACAACAACAACCCATTCTACTAAGGTAGACATTTAAACATAGAACCTAGGAATATGCATTACTTTAAAAATTTTGGTGGACAGTTTGTCAAGGTGTATTTAGAGCTATGATCTCCTGTCTTTCACTTAGAATTACTCTTCTATTGTTCTCTGGTGGCCTAGAGGGTAGGGAGTTGTGCTCCCAATCCAAAGGCAGGCAGTTTGAATCCACTACCTGCTCAGTGAGAGAATGATGGGAAACCTCCTCCTGTGTAATTTACAGTATATGAAAGCGCACAGTAGACTCAGCACTGAGTCATTTCCAACTTGATGACTATGAGTTCAATTATTGTATGTTTGTATCAGAACTCATTTAATAATTCTTTTTCTCCTTGGATGTTTGACATTTCCAAAATATTAAACTTTTACCTATGACTTGAAGGCACCTAATAACAACAATAACAACACACAGAGAGATCAGTTGGCCTAGTGAACAGAAAGTGATGCTCCCAAGCCAAAGGTGGGTGACTTTAATCCACAGCCCGTAGGCCTGTTTTTAATTGTTTTTGGACAAGCATTATCCTAGGTCATATAGCCTGGTCTGTGCACTTGCTGTACAGAGGTAACTCATGATTGCTGTGAAGCTGAGCGTTGTGACACTGATGTGTCAAATGTGATAATGGTTACCCATGGTAGACAGTGTTTGGTGGAACTCCCAGATTAAAACAAGCTTGGAAGTGGCATCCACTTCCGAAATAGCTTGCCTCCAGAAACTCTATGGAGAAAGGATGAAAGTTATCCAAGTGTTCAGGTCTTTCATTCATAGGGTTGCTATGAGTTGCCTACAACTCAACAGCACTTAACAACAAGAACAACAACAACAATTAGAAATAATGTCATATATATTTCAGGTTAGGATCAAACTCAAACCTATGGCTGTTAAGTTAGAACCTACTCAAGTTGACCTTCCAGTGGGTCTTCAAAGGCTGTAAATTGCATGGGAAGGTTGTCCGTATTTTCCCAAGGAGCAGCTGATGAATTTGAACAATTGTCTTTGGGTTGGCATAGCAACTGCCTGCCCCGTAGGCCACTGGATCTCCCTAAACACATCATAGATGACCAGAAATTAATGTATTATGCTTAGGAAGAATATTTTAATGACAGAAACAAGAATAACAGCCTAAAGAAAGAAAGGGGGGAAATAGAAAATTCTGGGTGGAATATAAGATCAGTTATAAGGAAAAAGTAAATGAAGAAGAAAAGTCCAGAAAAATATGCTAAAATAGTAACAGGGGTTATTGTTGAGCAGTGAGGTTAATATTTATATTTTCCTGTCTTTTAACATTTTAAAAATTACTCAAAATACTAGATTATTATATCAGTAATGAGAAATTAATAAAAATTATATTGATGTCATGGCCACTTCTAAACCTAGCATGAATTTCAGACAGTTCTCTGTTGATATACTGTTCCACCTGGTTTTGGATGATAAATATTTTGCTTACATGTAATATTAATAATATTGCTCAATAATTTCAAAAAAAAGAAGATAGCATTAAAAACCCAACATGGACCTATGGAATTTAGAGAAAAGCTACTACTAGACTCAGTCTAAGATCAAGCATTTGCTTCTCCTTAACTAGAATTCATTCTATTGTGTTGTAGGTACATATTTCTTATCTCCTCACTTGACTAAAATTCTTCAGGCATGAACAAGATGCATTTTTCATTTGTAGATTTAGTTCTCAATCCAATGTCTAAAATGATCCCTTATGCAAAGTAAGTGTTTACTGTTCTTTCATTTATTCACTGATTCATTAGTACAGCTCCATGCTACACTCTGATGAAACAAATATAAACAAGAAAGGATTTTTCTCCTTAAGAAGCTTAAAAAATGTCTACAGGGGCTACTAATAAGTGCATAGTTTCAAAAGGAAGAAGATAATAACAAAGAGTAATTTCTTGGCTCTCTCACAACAGTCAAATTATTAGAGTGTCCATTCCCCTCTCCTCCCTTCTGTTGCTCTGTGGCATTTCAAGGCTTCTGAAACACTCCTCTGTGACCCCATCCATACCAGACACTCCCTTCCTGTTGCTGAAGCTGCCTTCTCTACCCATGGCCAAAGATTAAGGCCTTGCTTCCAGGTTAAGACTTTCTCAGCCAACCAAAGCTGTGGGGGCTTCACAAATGCTATCTCTCTAGCATTTCTCTGGGTTTTTTCCCTCCCATAAATGCAAGAAAATTTGGGGCCTTAAATATGGGTCAAGCTGATCCCCTGTTCTTAAAGGTTACCTAACACCACTTTGCCAACAGAAATGGAGAATTTTTTTTTTACAAAGTTCTACCCACCAGTCCCAAGACAGTTACCTTCATTACTTTCCACTCTCCATATAACCTTTTCTGTCACCCTCAAAATAGGCTATCTGTGGTAAAATTTAAGGAAAGGCCATTATTCACAGGAAAATGATCTTCAAGGTAGATGTGGGAAATAAAGACCCTCAAGAATGATAGAAGAATGTGGACATATTGATTGTCTGGAGGAAAAAGTCTCCATAGAGTATCCTAGCATTAACTTATTCCCATTTGCCTGCTCTTCTTCATTAAACAAATCCCAGCAAATGCTGTTCTGCCTTAAATATACACTTTCAGTTACACCAACAGAAAAATTAAAATGTACCACCTGATCTGGCTAGATTTAATTCTTTTTCTTCCCATACCCTATCTCACAGACTTGTAGGGTTTCTGAATTAAAAAAAAGTTTCAAGAGTATCCAGTAAAATGCACCATTATATTCATATATATATATATATATATATATATATATATATATATATATATATATATATTAATGTTGTCATCTGACTAAGAAGCCTATTCCATCTTCACATAGTTCTAGAAGTTAAAAGTTTCTCTTCCCAGTGAATGAAAATTGTTTCCTTGATGCTTCATTCTCTTAGTCTTAATGTAAGACCTTGAAATAAGATAAAACAATTCTCATTCCGCATCTACATGGGAGGCTTTCCAATACTTCCACTCTTCTGATTCATACTATGCCCCTTAAATAATTAATTATCTTATGTCATTGTGGAAGCAGAAAAATAATCTTATTTTCCTAGCAATGTCTAGGAGATAATGGAAAGAAAGTAAAAGATAAATTCATTCATCCACTCTTTATTTTACAAAAATTTACTGACTTTTCATTATTCCAGCCCCTGTGTAAAGACCTGGGACTAGAGACGAATGAGGTTCATTCTTTGTCCTCAATTAGCTCTTAGCTTAGTGTAGTGGCTGACAGGGGAATCCAGCATCAAACAGTTTGGTTTGAATTCCTGTTTTGCCCCTTAATATCTATGTGATCTCAAGCAAGTCATGGGGTTTGATGTTCTTACCTGTGAAATACAGGTAATTATAGTTCCTACCTAGGTTGTACCGAAGATTACATTTTAGAACACACTTAAAACTATTGACATTTCCTAAATCTTGCCTGTCATTATTAGAAGGAGCTATGTGGGAAAGAAACACGTGAATGGTCATTTTCAATGCAGAGAGTAAATTAACCACCTCAGAATGCACAAGTTCTGGTGCAGAGGAAAGGGGCAATAACTACAACCTGGTGAGAACCTGGAAGGGTAGGATTCCTTGGATCAAATCTGGAGAGATAGAAGTATTTGGGTAGGTAAAATAGTTGAAAATTGATGGCCTATGCAGAGAGATCATGCTGTACACATTTGTCGGATGTCAGAACCCAAAGAGTATTTGGAGAACTGCAAATAGTCTAGAATGACCAGCTTACATGTGAATTGTGGCACCCAGTGAGGCCTGGGGTCATAAAATAGAAAATCTTATAAGCCAGGTTGGGAGAGTAAACTTTGTCCTTTAGGTCGTGGGGGACCAATGAGGAATTTCATGAAACAAGATTAGTCTGTGTTTTAAGATCACTTTGAAAGAGGGTGAATTGGAGGGATGCAGGCTGGAAGAATAATGCATTTCTCAGAGGGCAGGTTAAGCTCATACTTAAGGTTCCAATAATGCAAGGACGAACGAACATTTGTCAGTTGTATGATTTATCCAGAATTTTCTAAGCAGTGAAATGTAGAAGGGAGTCCTTCTAATATCAGTATGCACATAAGCTTGGTGTTTTATGGTTAAATGTTATTTTTATTTATAGATGGCAGTAACGAAGTGGATGTGCCTAGAGCCCCCTAAATGTCTTAAGGCTCCAATTTGAGGGAGAAAATGCATTAGAATAGGTGAGGAATAATAAGGACTGAAATTAAGGCAGCAGCATTTGAGGCAAAGAGGAGAGGCGAGATTCAAGGAGATAAGAGTCACAGTGGAATTCTTTTCCAGAAAATTGCAGAGCAGAGAATATGGTTTATTCAGCTCAAAGTCTCCCTCTGACAGTGACAGGGAGTGACAGCATAATTTTCCCCACAAATTATCCTCCAATGTCATATGTATGTTCAAAATGCAACTTTATCATTTTCCAGAGCCTAGTCGTTGAAGAGAGTCTCTATCTCTTCATTTATTCATTTACTTATCAAATAATATGAAGCTTTTACTGTGAGTTGACCAGTGTATTAGGTTTTTGAGTTACAGAAGAATAAAGGTGTTTTACATGACCTTATTATATCTATTTATAGTCCAGTAAAGTGAAAAAAAAAAATACCGAACAAGAAAATACACAATTTAAGTAATAAGTAATTTTTAACAGAAACTTTCATTTATCCAACTCTGGTGGCGTAGTGTATAGGGAATTGTGCTGCTAACCCAAAGGTGACGTTTCTCTGATGTTCAAATTCATCACTGGCTTTGAGGGAGAAATGTGGGAACTCTCCTTCCGTGTGTTGTGTTGTTATGTGCCTTCATAGTGGAACTGACTCATAGCTGACTCTCCAGAGGATTTTCAGAGGCAGCACATCACATGGTAGGAGGTTGTCCATCTTTCTCTCATGGAGCAACTGGTGGATTTGAACCATGTGCCTCTGGGTCGGCAGTGTATCTCCTTACCACTAAGCCACCAGCGTTTCCTTTAAAAACCCACTGGTAAGTCAAGAGTTTGTTCTCACTCCAGAACAATGACTGAGGTTTTAGTCACAGCCAACTATTCAAAAAGAAGGGGGGAAAAAATTAGACATGATATATACTAATACTTTTCATCTACTCTTCAAGTCATTCTATCCTCAAGAATTCTTTCAAATTGACCAATACATTCTTTATTTCTAATCCAATGAATAATCTTTCACAAACATCTTTCTTGCAACTCAAGAAGCATTCAACACACCAAACTCCTTGAAACTTTGTGTTTCCTTAGCTTCTGTGACATTCCAGTTTTCTCCTTTCCCCCTAATGTTTCTGTTTCTCAGTCTTTTTTGTGGATGACTCTTTTTTTCTTTTTTTTTTTTTTAAGGAACAGAGGATGTCTTCCGATCTCAATCCATTCTCTTTTCCTCAGTCTATGTGCTTTTCTTAGTCCATACCCCTTTGGGTGAGTTCATGACTTTCACATGTCCTCTATATATTTCAATAATCCTGAAAGTTAAATACACAGGCCATAGCTCCTTTGAACTATAAAAACTGGAACATAGCACACCCATGGCAAGGAATTCCAACTCATGCTGACCCTCCATAAGACTTCCAAGGCTGTGAAACCTTATGGAAGCAAACCACACATCTTTCTCCTGTGGAGCAGCTGATGGATTCAAACTGCCAACTTTTCAGTTAGAAGTCAATGCTTAATAAACTATAATGCCGGGACTCCTCTGAACTAAAAAGAGTCATGTAAACTAATCAATTACCTAACACTTCTATTCTGATTGGGAGAAGGATGGGCAATCTCCTCCCACTCAACTATCTCTGAAAACCCTCTAGAAGGTTAGTTACAGGCTTTCCAATTGTCTCCACCATGACATACTTCAGATGGAATTTTGGGGCTCCTGAATCTTGCCATCCCCAAGTTGTTCCTTTTCAAGTGTTATCTCCTTCAGTATAGAGCACTCCCATCTATCCAAATGCTCCAGGGGGAAAAAATGCACCTTATTCATGATATTGCCCTCTTTCCCAAGACCTTTGTTTCTATCTCTAGAACATCTCTCTATATCTCTTTGTTTCCTTTGTCTGCTTCCTAGTGAAGGTCACCATTATCTTTATATTATTATTATTATTATTTAATGTGAATGAATTAATGAATCTTGTACTGTTCCATTTCAACAATTTTCTACACAGCCATCAGGCACTGCAGCATGAAACAAACAAAATAAACCCAAATTTATCAATGTCATTCTGCTTAAATGCATCAACAATTTTTCTTGCAATTAGGATAAAATCCAAATTCAACATGATTTTTGAGGTCCAGCATGATTTTGTTACCTGACTCTTACTGTCTCAGAACTGCTACAACAGAATACCACTAACTAGGGGACTTATAAGAGCACACATTTATTGTCTCAGAGTTCTAGTGTCTAGTGGTGTGAATTTAGACTGTCGACAAGAGTATTTTTTCTCTGAAGGCTTTAGGGTATTTGTCTTTTTTGGCTTTTGGTAGGCCCACGTGTTTTTTGGGGGGTTTTCTTCTGGTAAGGGCATCTCTTCGACTGAATTAAGACCCACCCACTCTGTACTCAGATCCACAATCAGCTTTCTTGGCACTAGCAATTAGAAAATCAAAACACAAGTTGCTTTGGGAAAGTCTGCTGTCAGAGAACTCTCCAGGGTGCTAAGGAGCAATGATGTCAGTCTAGAGACTAAGATGTGCCTGCTCTAGGCCATGGTCTTCTCAATTGCTTGTTATGCGTCTGACAGCTGGACAATCAATACGGATGACAGAAGAATCAATGCCTTTGAATTGTGGTACTGGAGAAGGATCTTGAATGAACCATAGACTGTCAAGAAAATGAACATGTCTGTGCAGGAGAGGGTGAAGCCAAGTTCTTCCTTGGAGGCAAGGATTTTGAAACTCTCTCACATACTTTAGGCATGTTGTCAGGAGGGACTTGTCTTGGAGAGATATATCTTTATTTGTGCTTTACTGGGACTAGTCCTTGAAGAAGGACTTAGAAGGATGAAGGGATAGCATAGGAGGGGAAGGCCCTAGATGAGATGAATTGACACAGTAACTGTGGTAATGGGGGCAGGTGTGTCAGGGACAGTGAGATTGGTTCAAGATAGGGCAGGTTTCAGAGCAATTGTTGATAGGGTTGCTATGAGTCATAGTCAATTCAACAGCACTTAATAACAACAACTACTCTGTAATACCTCAAATGAACTGATAATATCTTTTAAAAAACTCTATTTCCAAACAAGGCCATATTCACAGGGACCAGAGGTTAGGACTTCAATATATGAGTTTGTCTGGGTTTTTTGAGACAGAATTCAATAAATACTACCAATGAACCAACTCTGATCTCATTTTGTTGCACTTTTATATCCATGCTCTAACCATGGAAACCTTCCAGTTTCTCAAACATGCTACAGACTCCAGTCCTCAGAGACCTTGTTCAAGCTCTTTCTATTTCACCCTACTCTTTGCCAGTTAATATCTATTATTTCACTCTCTGAGATAGTGTCTATTTACATGTTTATTATTTCCTTGCTTATGATTAAATGCAAGCTCTATGGCAACAGGGCCTTGGGCCATTTTATTAGCTCAGAACTTAGAAGAGTCTAGGCACGTAGTTTGCGGTCACTGGTTATTTATTTAATGATTAATTATCTAATTATCACCCTTTGCTGATTTTGTCAGTTTTTAAAAGTGATTATTTGTTATATATCAAATCCTTCTCCTCTTTAAGACTGTAATCATAGTTAATTTTATTTTTTTCAGGAAACTTTATTTTTTTATTTGTGTGAATGTTTAAAAATCACATTGCGTTTTCATTCAATCATACACAGACATTTTGTTTTACGTTAATTAAAATTTATTAATGTAATCAATGACAATGTCTAATCCAAACTTACCATACTGTGTCTTTTCCTTAACTCAATGGACCTATTTATACCACAGTTATCACTTTAGATTTATTCATGGTGACTACACCTAAACAAAGTTTTAAGGATAAATGAGTTGTAAAGTCACTTGACCATTTCTAGCCCATATTATTTTAGCTATATAAAGAAAATACAAGCAGGTAGAATGGCTTTGCTTGTTTGGTGTCTTGGGAGGTTATTTTAGGTTCTTTTGACATGTAGAATTCAAATTCTTTCATATCTGGAGTCAAGGAACTGCAGTGCCAACTTGAATGCACGCAGTTCAGATCCATGGGAGAGGATGGCCAATCTCCTCTCGGGCAACTTACTACCTCTAAAAACCCACTGGAGGGCCAGCTATGAATGGGTTCTGACTCAACAGTACAAACCAGCTACAACAACTAACAAATTACAAAAAATAGGAATGGGCATAATATTGAGAATAAGGAGCTCAGACTAGTTTCTGACATTTACATTAGTTGTGTGGTATTTGTCTTTCTGTTCTTCAGTAGCTTCTGTGAAATAAAGAAGATAATGCTTTGCCAACTTTGGAAATGAGCCCTGGGATTATATCTATGTTTTAGATACCTTTGCCATTCCTTACACCCATCATTTACACAATCATCATTCACTAAATGCAGCACCAAAGAATCCTGGTGGCCTGCTGCATAACATGTTGGGCTGCCAACCAAAATATTAGTGGTTCAGATGGACGATATTCTCCATAGGAGAAAGATGGATAGTCTCTCCTAGAAGGCTTACGGCCTGTGTAAGGAGGGTCACTGCGAGCTGGGATTGACTTGAAGTGGTTTGGGAGCTTTGGGGGCAGGCAGCACTGTGCCAGGCACTATGTTAGATGCTAGAGGTTTAAATATTAATAAAAGCAAGTGCTGGATACTGAAGAGTTTACTCTTTTGTGAAGGAATCATAGTAGTCCTTTAGAATTCATTATTTCTCTTTTTCCTTTTCCCCTTCCTAAAATTAATCTTAATAAAAGTTTATATAGACTTCAGATTTCTGTTCATTCATTGTTGCACTTTTCTCCCTGCCCAACCTCCCCCCATCCCCAGTTCGATCTTCGCTTTGAGAAGTAAAAGAAAAATTCTTTCATTGTTATGGTCAAGGAGTATTTATAAAGGGAAATATGACCCGAGTTAGCCTTAAAGAAGGCTGGGAGTTGACTGAGAGGTCAGGAGGAGCACATTCTTAACCAGTCTGCATGTATGCGCGTGTGAGGGTGGGAGTGAGAGTGAACGCACGAGGCACTTAGAGGCTAAGTCATAACAAGACTTGGGTGTCTTGAGTTTTTGTGCTCTAGATACATGAGAGGGTTATAAGTAGGAAAAAATTGATGTGGTCATGCTTTGACAACACCACAATGGTTGTTATTATCGTTGTTGTGTGCCATCAGAACCAACTTATAGCTGACCTTTCGGAGGCTTTTCAGAGGCTGTTAATCACATGGGAGGAGATTGCCCATCCTTCTCCCATGGAGCAGCTGGTGGATTCAAACTGCATGCCTTTGGGATTGTAGTGCAGTTTCCTACCACTGGGCCACCAGAGCAGCTCCCTTCACTCTGGTGGTGGCATGCTATTTGAAATAGAGACAAAATGGGAGGGAAAAATAGGGATCTATTTGTGCACTTCATTGTTCCTTAAGCTATCATCTCATTGATCATATCTAGCCCTGTAAACAGTCAGATAATCTGAGATTTCAGAAGGGGTCTTAGAGATCATTTCAACTCTGATACAAGTCTAGAACCACCCCCCACCACATCCTATTTAAGAGGTTCTTGTACACAGATGCACAGACTCACCCATTATAGTACTTCTCAACAGGCCTTTCTCTGGACATGGCAACATTGGCAATTGCCCACCGTTTTATTTCCCCAGGTACCAAGTGCAACACAGCCTCTGTCTGACAGATCTAATCACAGACAGGGTCTCTTTTGCAGTCACCCCAGAGTAAAAGCTCAGTGTGCTCCCAAGGAAATGACTGAAACATACAAATCAATTGCCCTTTTCTTCTCTTTTTTTTGACCTTCATTTTGAATGCAAGTACGAGGAGTACCAGGAGAGGAGGTGGATTTCATACGTCCAGGGATTCATCAAAAGGAAAAATAACTACACAAAGATAGAAGCACTACACCTAGTGCCAACCTCAAAGATTGCCACAGACACTTCCGAGAATAGCCAGAAATTCAATCAAACCCTGAAATGTCAGTGTCAGGACGGAGAACAACATCCAGCACCTTTCCTCACTGCTCACATAACCACTGCACTCGTTGATGTTCTCCATCTATACCCCTGATTACAAGCCACTGGGTTTCTGTAGAGATGCTGCCCCCACTCCATCTACACACAATGCCTTCTTCCACATTTAACTTCAGTGTACTCTTTCAGATCCTATCCAGATATTACCATGCTTAATCATTTTTGTCCTGGAGAGAAAACCAGGCTGCTTCCTGGAGGCAAGGATTTTGAGAGTCCATCTCATATACTTTGGTCACTTGGCCAGGAGGGACAGACCAGTCCTTGGAGAGGAACATCATACTTGGAAGGGTGGAGGGACAGCACAGGAGAGGAAGACACAGGATGAGATGGATTGACTCAGTGACTGGAGAAATGAGATTAGATGTGTTGGAGAGGATGAGACTGGCTCAGGATAGGGCAGGTTTCAGAGCCAGTGTACTACTTAGAGTGGCTCGGAGTCACAGGTGACGGGATGGCACATAACAATAACAACATGCATTTCCATGTGGATGTTCTCTTCTAAAATCTCTGGACCTCTCTATTTCTACCTTTTAAAAGGGCATTTCTTTCTTTGCCTTGCATTCTGGTTATTTATGTCCAGGTTTAATCTCTTCTGTTAAACTATGAGCTCCTTGAGGGCAGGGTCAGTCTTTATATATCCTGCAGCTTGACTAGGGACTTGGTGCATAGAAAGCACTGGATTAAAGTTTGTTAATTAAGTAGGTAAAGTGGAACTGGAACTCATAAGTGACCTAATTTTTAGCCTTTAGGGATAAAATTTAATCAGGAAAAGAGCTGGAGGAAGTCCTACTTGTCCCGGAAAGAGGCTTGCTTGAAAGAGATCGTGTCAGGAGATTCCTGTTTTCTTGCCAGGAAGCAAATTGTTATTTCAAGTGAGGTGGCCTCCAAGGCCAATAGGTAATGTGCACTGTATCAAACAGCATCATCTGAAGTATTGGAAGAGTGCTTGGAGGAAGATAGATCTGATGGCAATCCTGGATCTTGTCTTAACCATCAAGTGACCATAGAACATTTATCACCCTTTTTGTTTGCACCAGAGAAGTACTTTTTCTCATGATGATTAGAGGGACAAGTGTCTTGTACAGTAACTAGCTTATTGCCACCGTTGACCTCATATGAAGAATTTAATCTCACTTTTCTTCTTCCTCTATCAAGATTAGAACCTAGTTTCTATTTCCTACGCAGAATTTTGTTTAAGGGAACATTATTTACCTTACAGTTTCTGAGTACCTCAAAATGAACTTGAGTTGCTATTTGAACTTTCTAAACTTTTCTTCTGGCTTCAGCTTAATGGGGCCTTTACTCTTTGCCAAATCATTTCCTCTCAAATAGGAACTTCAGGCTGAAAGCCTGAAACAGTGAGTCAAGTTGTTTTGAATAATTCAAATATTAAGTTAGTCACAGTCTTAGGGAGATAGTACTTTCCTCTTCTTCCATGTTGGGGTTGTTGTTGTTGTTAGGTGCTGTCATGTCAAGCATGACTCATAGAGACCTTATGAACAACAGATATGAACCCTGTCCTATGCTGTGCCATCTTCACTTTTTTTTTTACACGTTAGAGCTCACTGTGGCAGTCACCATGTCAATCCACTTGGTTGAGGGTCTTCAGTTCCATCGTTGACTTTCTACATTTGTAGAGGTAGGAGATAGGAATATAAGGCAAAATATTTGGTGGCTGCACTTATTGAGGTGTTTTGAGAGTCTCAGTTTAGAACATTATTCTAGCATATTAGTAAAAATGACTAATTTTCATTCTCAATCCATAGCATTAATTTTCATTAGATTTGAAACACTATGAAGAAAGATGGAAGAAGCTCAAATGGCCTAGCAATTAAGAGTTGCATTGTTAACACTAAGGCACATAGTTCAAATCCACCAAGTGTTCCTCAGGAAGAAAGATGGGTAATCCCCTCCTGTGTGATTTATAGCCTCTGATAATCTTCTGGAGGGTCTGCTATGAGTTGTTTCCAACTCTATGGCACATAAATAAACAACAACAAAGAAAGATGATGATAGTATTTTTTTTTTGTTTTGTTCCTGTCAGTACTCTAATTTTCATGACATGTGAATGGCCTTTCGTTATTATTGCCAGATGTCATGAAATCTGGTCCAGTTTACAGTAATCTTATGCACAATGGAAAGATATATTGACTCTGATCTTGTGCTGTCTTAATAATTGCTATGTTTCAGTCCATTGTTGTAGCTCATTGAGGGTCTTCTTTCCGAAAGATCTTTTATTTTACCAAGTATAGCAGCCTTCTCCAGGGACTGATCCCTTCTGAAAACGTGTCCAAAATACATGAGAAAATGTCTTACACTTTCACTACTAATGAGTATCTTGGCTGTACTTCTTAAAGATTTGTTAATTCTTTTAACAGTCTATGATATATTTAGTATTCTTAATATCATATCAAAACTCTGATTCTTCTTTAATCTTCTTCATTCATTGTCCAGTTTCAGACGTAAATGTTGATGGTGGTGGTGCCACTGAATATAACTTATAATGGTTACCCCTGGTGGACAGTGTTTGGTGAAGCTCCCAGATTAAAAGCTTGGAAGCAGGAGTGGCATCCACTTCTGAAACAGCTTGCCTCCAGAAACTCTATGAACTTGGACAAATAATGAAAGTTATACAAGTGTTCAGGTCTTTGGTTCATAGGGTCACTATGAGCCATCTATTGCCTAGTGGATAGAAAGTCATGCTACCAAGCAAAGGTGGATGATTTTAATCTGTGGCCCCCAGGTCTACTTTTAATTGTTTTTGGTCAAACATTCTAAGTGGTATGGCACTGGTCTGTCCGTTTGCTATCCAGAGGTAACTTGTGGTTTCTGTGATGCTAAACACTGTGCCACTGATGTGTCAAATGTGATAATGGTTACCCATGGTGGACAGTGTTCGGTGGAGCTCCCCGATTAAAATAAGCATGGAAACAGGAGTGGCATCCACTTCCAAAATGCCTTGCCTCTGGAAACTCTATGAACTTGGAGAAACAATAAAATTTATACAAGTGTTCTGGTCTTTCGTTCATAGAGTTACTATGAGTCATCTACGACCCGATGACACTTAACAACAATAACGTGAACAACTGATCTTAACCCTGTCCTATCTATTCTGGAACATCCTTACAATCTCTCACACACTTTGCTGTAGTCACTAGGTCAACCCATCTGGCTGAGGGTCTTCCTTTCCTTTACTGGTTGAAAGTCTTCCTCTCCTTTATTGTCCTTCACCAAGGAATGACTTCTCATAGCACATGTCCAGAGTAGGTAATATGAAGCATCATCATCTTTGTTCCCATGGAACATTCTGGCGATACCTTCTTAAAGACATACCTGTTTAGCTTTCTGTCATTCTATTGGATACTAGGCACTCTTCTCCAACACCACAGTTCAAAGGCACCAATTCTGCTTCTATCATACTTGTCATTGTCCAGCTGTCAGATGCATAACAAGTGTCTAAAAGACCATAGCCTGAATCAGATATTGTCAAACTGACTACATTGCTTCTCAATAATTTTGAGAGGTCTCTGACTACACATATAGGAAGCAATGGAAAATACCATGGTTTGAGTCAAGAATATTTTAGTCCTCAAAATAACATCTTTGTTTTTAACACTTTAACAAGATCTTCGACGACAGATTTTACTAATGCAATGTGTCATTTGATTTCTTGACCATTACTTCCATGAGCATTGACTGCAGACATAAGTAAAATTAAATCCTTTACAACTCCAAGCTTTCATGCATTTATCATAGTATTACTTACTGGTTCAATTGGGAAGTGAATTAATTCCTCCCCGCCCCCCCCATGTTAACAACTGCAGTTTGCTTGGATCTACAATTAACACTCTTAGTACCAGAAGCCAGGAAATTAAAAGACCAATTGCATTGGGAAAGTCTACTGTCAAAGACCTCTCCAAAGTATTGAAGAGCAATGATGTCAGTCTGGAGGCTAAGGTGTCTCTTATACAGGCCATGGTCTTTGCAATTATTTGCTATACATCAGAAAGGTGGACAATGACTAGGGATGATGGAAGAATTGATGCCTTTGAGTTATGGTGCTGGAGAAGAGTATTAAATATGTCACGGATTTCTAAGAGAACAAACAAGTTTGTCCTAGAGAGGGTGAATTCAGGCTGCTCCTTGGAGGCAAGAATTCTGAAGCTTCTGACATACTTTCGACAAGGCAGGGTCAGACTCTTGGCGAGGGACATTATGCTTGGGATGGTGGAGGGACAGCCCAAGAAAGGAAGACCCTCAATGAGCTAGATTGATTCAGTGACTAGGGTAATGGGGGTGGTCATGTGAGAGACAACACAATTGGCACAGGATAGATCAGGGTTTAGGGCTGTTTTACACAGGGTCACTATGAGTCGCAGGCAAGTCAACGACAAATAACAACAACAACAACAACATGTTGAAGTATAATCCCTATTTAAGGGTAGTTTTTGGTCTTCATCAGTAAGAACTTCAAATACCCTTAACTTTTGGAAAAACTAGGTTGTGTTGTCTGCACATCACAGGATGTTAATGAGTTTTCCTGCAAAACTGAAGTTAAATCCTCCTGCATATGCTACACATTCTGGTATTATTTATTCAACCTGTGGATTGAATAAGTATGAATGTCTACAACTGGTTTTTTTAATCATCTTGAGTAGTGCCATACCAACAAAAACAGGTCCTGAAAACTTTACTACATCCATATCATCAAGGTCAAGTCTATTTTCAGGAGGCTGCCCCTCCTCAATTGAGTTTGTATGCCTTCCGATCTGAAGGTCTCATTTGTCTTCACTAAATCCGACAATGCTCTGCTAATATTCTATAAGGTCTTTATTGGCCAATATTTTTGAGAAGTAGATTATCAGGTCTTCCTTTATAGTTAATACTGTTCAGGAAGCTTCTGTAAAACTTGATATTTAAAATATTGGTGACATAACGTCCAGCATACACAACATGCAAGCCACTGCAGGACAAATGTCAGCACCTCTGACACAGTCAAATCCATCGTTGCCATGACTGTGTCAATCCATCTTGAATTTAGGGGTACAAATTTATGACTTTTCCTATAAAATTGACATATCCAATATCACATCACTGGGCTTCTCACTATATACCACCGTTTATGTCTTATACCCAATTCAAAAAAGAAATAAAAACTTGGACTATAATACAAAGTCATTGCATCCCTATTACACCTCATGATTTATTCTCTGCTTCCCACCTGATTTTCTAATGTCAACTATCTGAAGTTTGTGCCACCAACCCAAGAGCTGTAGAGAAAAAGGAACTCAGAGTAGAGGTGGTTTGACCTTGATATAAACTTGAGTCATGATTCTGTCTAGTTGCTTGCACATGGACACACTACTTAAACTCTCTAAGTCTGGTTTGTTAGCTGTAAAAGGAAGGAAATGAATAGTCTAAAAGTGTTATACTTTAGGGCATTATTTTTATTGTAGGAGTATGCAATGAGGGTTGCAGAGTGGATTATATTTGGGGGTAGGGGGTGGGGTTTGGGGA
>NW_006399802.1:12761885-12776128 GCF_000299155.1 Elephantulus edwardii | reverse complement strand
GGGGAGAAGGGTGCAACAATGAATGAATGGAATTCCAAAATCTCTGTAGATGTTCATTGAAATGAAAAATAAACAAACTAAATTAATAAAAAAAGGAAGGAAATGCTTACTACTACACTGAATGATTATGAAGATTAAATATGCTATTAATTACATAGAACTTGAATAAGAATTATTTAAAGTTTAGTTATCAATTCTACTAATCCAAACTGCAGTTTTTTCATAGCTTTGATTTTTGCTAGTTATATTGTCTTCAGAAAAAGACTGCCCATAATTTATTTCTCTAGATTGGGCCAGATGATCCTGTACTTATTCCATCATTATACATGTTTTTCTCCCCTTCTAATTATGGCCAACTCAATATAAAATCCTTTTTCCTCCATATCTAACCAAGTTAGACAAGATGAATTCTAGGTACTTCTGTTGGTTGTTGTTGTTGTTAGGTGCTATCAAGTCGAGTACGAGTCATAGCGACCCTATGAGCAAAAGATCTGAACCTAGTCCTGTCCTGCACCATCACACTTCCTGACACACAAGAGTCCATTGCAGCCGTCACCGTGTCATGTCAACTGACTTCCAATCTGGCTCTATCACTACATTACTATACCTTTACTCTTTGTTTAGTGTTCATAGGGTTTTCAAAAGCCTTCTACTTAGGAAGTAGATGGCCCATCCTGCTTTCTGATGTACTTCCAGACTATCTAATTGGAGATGTACAATGCTCAGCTGGATCTTCTCTAGAGAGAAGACATATACTTACTCTAAAGAGCTCTATGGTGGTTCATCTTGATGGCAGTCAGGCAAGGGAAGTTTCTGGGTTCCTTTTTGTTGTGTGTTACTGTTACTGTTCTTTCCCCTCCTTAAAGTGGGTGGCCCTTGAGCCTTAGACTAAGGGTAAAAGTGGATCCCTGCTTGAGGGTGTGGCTTTAAAAATCCTGTAGGGCCCGAGGGCTGTAGGCCTTTGCTCCAATTTTTTTCTTTTAATTTTAGAAGAATATTCTTTAAAAGATACAATAATCATTTGTCTATTTGCAGTACTGAACAACTTGGAGTTTCTGAACACTATTCCATAGTCATGTTAAAATACCGTAATGGTTACCCATTATGTACAATAGTTGGATGAGCTTCCAGATTGATTCATGTTGGGAAGCAGGAGTGGCATCCACTTCTTAAGCTAGATGCCTCTGTAAACTCTACTAACTCTCTTATAAATGTGCATAAATGATGTTAATTATAAAACAGAGTTCAGGTCTTTTGTGCATAGCTTACTCTGAGTCATATTAGACTCAACAACACTTAACCACTGCTAAATGAGACTATTGTTGTTATATCTGGGGAACATTCTTCCACTTTGCACATCACTCTTCATCAGTGTGCTGTAGAAGGTAATCTGGGTTTACTCTGATACCGAACCTTTTGCCATGGGCATATCAAATACCAGAATGGTTTCCCATTGTGGCCAGTGTTTGGTGGAGCTCACAGTTTTAAAACAGGTTGGGAAGCAGGAATGACATCCACTTCTTAAACCACATGCTTCTGAAAACTCTATGAACTTGGAGAAACAAGATAGCTATGGAAAGGCATGAGGTCTTTTGTTCATAAAGTCACTATGAGTCGATCTCAACTCGACAGCAATCAACAACAACAACAACAACAGAGAGCTAGACATATATACATAGTTAGACGTAAACACACATCTATGATAACTGAAACTATGATAGCATATTAGAGGTGGTCAAGTATCTGAAAGCAGTAAAATGAGAATATGAAATACACTAGAGCTGACACCTTAGATATGCAAACATTTATTGATGAACAGAGGAAGAGTTGGTAGTAAGGTTATATCTAGTAGAAGCAGCATCATAGGTAGAAGGAGAAATGCCAACATGACTGGTGTTTCACATGTGCTATAGGAAAATAACTTCTCAAAATAGGAGTTATCAAGAAGTCAAATACTTCCAAGGAGCCAAAGGAGATAAAAACAGGAAGATTGCCTTAACAATAATAGCAAGTAGATCATTGGTGACTTTAACCATTGTGTCAGAGAGTGGCAGGAGTGGGAGCCAAGCATCAACAGGATAGAGAATGAGTGGGAGATGAAGAATTAAGAACACTGAGTGCAGCCAACTCTTAAAGTTTGGCTGTACATGGAGGCAGAAAATCCTAACTGTAGTTGGAGGTTGAATTAATATTTATCTTTTACATATGGGAGAAATTTGAACTGATGGGAAGGAGCCAAGAGAGAACAGATAGTACAAAGATCCCTGAGAGAGGACACAGTGAAAGAACAAGTCCCAAGGAGCAGTTGCAACACCACACACTGTTTAATAGGAGGGAAGGACAAAATAAATGATGTAGATCCTGATAAATTCTCTGATCCAGTGTATTTTGCTTTTTTGTTGTTGTTTTTGATAGTTAGGAGGCAGATTACAGAACATACATTAACATATAAGATAAAAGCATATCTGGTAAACAGACATGACTGTGTCTACAAAAGAAAACAAACTGAATGGTCATGAGACTGTTGGTGTCTGGAAATAGCACATCAACAAAGTGAGACACACAGATGCCTCCTGATTAACATGGTAATAGACACTTCTCATGATCCTTCTTCTTACCCTCTCCCTTCATCTACCCCTAAAGAACCCAAATCTCGTTCTTCAATCATGTGGTTCTACTTGATTTTCTGTACAAGTCTCTGTGCTCACCTCTACAAGAGTTTGTTAATCATCCCCAAATAGTTTCCATATCTCTTTCTTCCATGGTAAGTGAATCAGTTGGACTCATGGCTATCCCAAATAAAGGATGTATTTCTCAGAACCTCTTCTTGACTAGATATTGCTTCATGATGAATTTCTTGCCTGGAGAATGCCAAGGAAAGTGGTGTATGTCATTCCCAAGTTAGAGTTTGATGGGAAAAGACATGTTCCACTCTTTCCAATGTTTATTTTGCTAGCTGGAATGTGGTCAAAGTGTGAACTTGCTTGGATGCTGTAGAGGAGGGATAATTGAACTATGCTATACAAAGATTTTTGCTTCTTAAGCTCATCATTTACGTCTTTGGACATTAGGACTAGGTCAACAAACCTCACTGTAGGTTTGGCAGTGTGTTAGCAGTGAGCAGAGCTTGGCTCGCTGAGAACTGTGAAAACGGCTGAGAGTCCCTGCTGCAATGCCATTTAGGAGGATGGAGGTTGTGAATCTTTTAGTCTTACGTGTTGGGAGTTACAAGGGGAACAAAAGAAAGAATTGTGCTAAGGCTTTCACAGCCATTATCTCATTTAACTCTCACATTAACTTTATGGAATGTGTAGTATAGCCCTATTTGACAGATTGTGAATCTCAAAGAGGTAAAAATATGACCAAATGCACAGCTGCTGAGTGGCAGAGCTGGGTCTTGCATTCCAGCTCTGCTCTTTGCTTTTTACCCTGAGACCTCCGTTTTTGTTTTTTTTTTTGGGGGGGGGGGTTTGCATGTGTCTGGCCCACAGGCTGCAAAGAACTCAGACACTTTCATCAGCCCTGTGGCTTTGCAGGAGTGAGAACTTGGTCTTCCCTTCCAGACCACAACATCCTGTGGCCATGCGCCCACCAGCCAAGGATGCCTTTGAACCCCTGTGTGTACAGTGGGGATAGGGCTAAGGGAAGGGACAAGAGCAGAAGCACCCCTAGGGCAAACTCCCTTTGCAATGGGGCCACGTGCTATAAATTTCTCCAAGTGCACAGCCTCTCTCCCCGCACGGACATCTGGAATGGCACACACCCCTTTCCCTCTCCAGCTCTTTCTGCTGCAACGACTTCCTGGAGCATTTTAATGACTCACCATTATAAGTAATATGCTCTACCCTTTCTTGTGAAAAAAAAAGAGGAAGAAGAAGGTAGAAGTGTCTGCAAAACTGGCATATTACTCCAAATCAGAATTCCATCAAAAACACTGGAAAAAAGAAAAAGAGAAACAAAAACCCCAAACCCTTCATACCCTGAGGTAGGAAAAAGTTCAAGAGATTTATGTCTTTCCTTGAACACACAAATTTATAACAGGGGATAATGTACATTCATTTCATCCATATTTATACCTGAATTGATGCGGAGTCTGGTATCCATTACTTTAATCTCTGTAACTTGATCATCAGAAACCTGGACCATAATTTTAACACGTATTACAAAGAGTTTCTTTTAGGCTTAAAGGAAAATGATGGCAGAGACGAAAAGCCATTAAGACCCCAGCTGCAGTCACTTTTTCAGCTGTACTTCCTTCTGCAGTATGTGTGGGTCCCTCCCCCCCCATTACCACTATATCCTATCCCTTCCAGGACACACACTCACACCCACATTGAGCCCCTTAGCACTTAGAAGTCCACTTTAAGAGAGGCCTGAGAAACCATGGGCAGAGCAATTTGAGGGAATCCTTGTAAATAAATCTCTGGCAAAGCCAGAGCTCACACAGAGGCAGTGGTAATGGGCCAGTAGTAGCCGCTAGTCACTTAGTTGAAGTGAAAAAAAGCAGAGACTGATCAAAGCTTCCCTCTGACAGACAGTGGAAATTAAACCCAGATCCTTCTTCTCAGACAGCATTGCTGGCTTTCGGCACATGGTTCCTGTCCAACTTCTGAGTGCCAAACATTGGCTGGGCTAGAAATTCCAAATGCCTGTCCCTGGACTGAAGCCAACCAGTGACTTTTTCAATGATCTGGGACCCAAGGTTATATTAAGTGAGAGATGAGTAAAACAAAGCTCAGAGACCTCACTGTAGCAGGAGTATGTAAAAAAACCCTACTACAATATTCTTGTATAATAATTTTACAAAATCTCCATGGGCTTTTGTAAAGCCATGTTAGCACCATGAGGGCAGAGTTTTGTATCTGCTTAGTTATTTGGTGTTACCATGGCCTGGCACTTAGTGGGTGAATGATAAATATTTGTTCAATGAAAAGTCTTCATTGCAAACTATTCTAGAACTTCTTGTTCTTGTTATGTACCATTGAGTTGGAATTTACTCATAGCTGATTCTCCGGCTGATTTTCAGAGATAGTTAATCTCATGGGAAGATATTGCTCATCTTCCTCCACTGAAGCAGTTGGTATTTTAAAACCATGTGCCTTTTGGTTGGCAGCAAAACTCTTCCCCACTAAACTACCAGAGTCCTCTATTCCAGAGTCTAGAGAAACTGTCATGGGAATAAAAATATTGTATAATAGCAAAGGTAGAAACCACTTGATCTTATAAAATTCAAAACTCATTGGTGTCAAGGCAGAGACAGAACCAATTCATAGCTGACCCTCTAGCAGATTTTCTTTCAGAGGCTGTATACTCCACAGGAGGAGTTTACCTATCCTTTTCTAGTGAAGAAGCTAGTGAATTTTAACATCCTGCCTTTTGGTTGTTGGCATAACACCTATTAGGTGATCAGAGTTCCCTTTCATAACATTAGAGTGTTACTGCCAGATTACAAGAAGACACAAATAGTTTGCTCTTGACTCATGGGTATAAAGCATCTTATGCCTGGAAATTTGGAGGATGGTTGTCTGGCCAACAAATTGAAAGACATCCTTACTTGTTCCCATTCCCAAGAAAGATGATCAACAAAATGTGGAAACTATTGAATAATATTATTAATATCACATGCAAGCAAAATACTGCTGAAGATCATTAAAGAACATCTCGAAGAGTATATAGATAGGGAACTGCCAGAAATTCAAGGAGGATTTAGAAGAGGCTGATGTCAGATGGATCCTTGCTGGAAGTAAAGAATACCAAGAGAACATCTATTTGTGTTTTATTGACTACACAAAGGCATTTGACTGTGTGGATCATAAAAAGTTATGGCTAATGTTGAGAAGAATGGAAATCCCTGAGGACTTGATTGTGCTCATGTGAAACCTATACCTAGACCAGGAGGCTGTTGTGAATAGAGAAAGGGAACATTACATGATTTAAAATTATGAAGGCAGTGTATCTGTGTTGCAGTCTCTCTCCATACATATTCAAGAAGATGTATTCTTTGAAGAGGAATGTGGCATCAGGATCAAAGGGAGACTTGTCAATAACCTGAGACATGCAGATGACACCACATTGCTGGCTGAAAGTGAGGAGGACTTGAAGCACTTGTTGCAGAGGATCAAAGAATAAAACATTCAATATAGATTGCATCTCAATATAAACAAAACCAAATTTCTTACTACTAGACGAGTAGGCAACATCATGATAAATGGAGAAAAGATTGAAAATGTCAGCAACTTCATCTTATTTGAATCCACAGTCAACAGTCAGGAAATCAGGAGACTTCTTGCACTGGGAAAGTCTGCAGTTAGGGACCTCTCCAAATTATTCAGTAGTAATGATGTCAGTTTGAGGAGTAAGGTGCTTCTGATTCAAGCAATAGTCTTTCTGACCACTTGCTATGCATTTGAGAGCTGCACCATGGATACGGATGACAGAAGAAGAATTGATGCCTGTGAGCTATGATATTGGAGAAGAGCATTGAACATCCCATGGACAGCCAAAAGAACAAACAAAATGTCTTGGAGATGGTGCAGCCAGAATGCACTTTGGAGGCAAAGATGATGAGGCTTCACCTCACATGCTTTGGGTATGTTGCTAGAAGGAGCTATTCTTTGGAGAGGGGTATGATCCTTGGAAGGGTAGAGGGTCATAAAGAAGAGGAAGACCCTTGATGTGGTGGATTGACGTGGTGACTACTGCAATGAGCTCTAAAATGTCAGGAAGTATGAGGTACAGGCTAACACTGGGTTCAGATCTGTTGTTCATAGGGTCACTATTGGTTGTACTCAACTCAACAGAACCTAACAACAACAGCAGTACTCCAGGGTGATCAGATGGCCTAGTGGCAAAGAGCTGCACTGCCAACCTAAAGATAAGGGTTCGAGCCCACCAGCTGCTCCCTGGGAGAAAGATGTGCAATCTCCTCCTGTGGGACTAACTCCCTCTGAAAACCCATGGGAGGATCAGGTGTAGTTCAGTTCCAATTCAATGTAACATGACAGAAACAAAACAGCAGTACTGCAGAAATAAAGGCTTGGCGATCTTCCATCAAGATTACAAAAACCACTATTGTAGAATGAGTATAACGATCCACGGGGAGTGGGGGAGGGTGGAAGCAGAGAGAGGAGGATGTTTTGGGGGAGGGAAGGATTAATCAAGGAGGTGTACAATTTGATGGGGCGTTGAGGGAAATTATAAGAATCTGTTTTCAAAAACAATGTATTTGAATTTTGTGAATAAACTAGTACAAAATTTTTTAAAAGTCAACTTGGGTGGGAAGGGAGGGAGAGGGTAAAATGTGCAACAATGAATGAATGAGAATCTAACTTTTCTGTAAACTTTTGTTAAAATCACAATTAAAATAAAAAAATTATTTAAGAAATGGATAACAATCAAGAAAACTCTCTAGAAGAGTTCTATAACACATGTAGTTGTCACTAGTAAGAACTGACTCAGTGACATAGTTAACAGCATCCATTGTCCCTCCTGTCAAGACTCCTAGAAACCTGCCAGGACGTCTTTCAGGCTATAAATTACAAGGGCAGAGACTGCTCATCCTCCTCCTACGGAGCCTTTGGTGGGTTAGAACCACTGCCTACTCTTCAGGTTAGCCGTGCAACTTGATAGGGACAATGTCACCAGGGCTCCCTTTAACGTTACTGTTGCATACTGTGTAGTTGGAACCAAGTCATAGCTCACCCTGCAGTGCATTTTCAGAGTCAATAAATAGCACTGGAGGAGACTGCTTATCTTTCTCCTTTAAAGGAGCTGATATTTGGTATAATAAACTTTTAAAGCCACTTTCCTCTTTTGCATTTTCCCCAACTTGATTATATGCATGTGTGGCATCAGTAAATTATTCTTAAAATTTATTTTTTTTTCTATCCCCACTGGGAGCATGCAGTTCAGCTACCTTAACTATGGACATACGGTCTTGCAAATCATCAAAAGCTGTGGGAACAATATAAGAAAGTACATTCCACACTCTGAATAACCTTGGTGGTGAGAAGGGGAAGAGACTGTGGCACTGCTGTGAAGAGATTGTGCCAAGATGTAACCAGAAGAACCCTGGATATGGAGCCACAGTTAAAGGTTTTGCTTGCTGGGTGATTGAAGGAAAAGCTGACTTGTGATTGCTCTGAGATAAAGTTTGCTGCATGATTGAGGAAACCAGAGGTGCATTTGTGCTGCTGCACTGAATCTGGACTTTCACTAATTGAGAAATTATGTGTTACTGTTAATCTGGCTTGAGATCGTTGGACTAAACCTGAACTTGCATTGTGGACTTGCATTGTGGACTTTGCCTCCCACACTACTCAACCTGTTTCCCTAAGAAATTCCACATCTGTGAGTAAAGTCCGTGAGTCAAGTTGAATCAAACATGCGACCCAATGATTCATAGGAATAGGTGCAGGAGCATGTGAGGTGGCATGTCTGACCATGTAGCTATTCTATTGGTTTAGTAATACAAATATTACTGTTGGGGAAGGGTTTGCCTTTATAAAGCAGGTACAAGTCAGACTCAGGTACCCCTCTTTGCATCTGCTCATAAATCAATGTGTTATAATGATATATTATTGTGGGGTGGTTATTAAGCACTCTCAAATCAAGTATGATTCATAGTGACCCTGTGACCAACAGATCTGAACCCTGTCCTATCTTGTGCCATCCTTATCATCCCTGACACATTTGAGCCTATTACCGCAGACACTACATCAATCTATTTCACAGAGGGTCTTCCTCTTCTTCACTGATCCCCTGTTTTTCCAATCCTTCCAAGGAACAGCCTCACCTAATAACATGTCCAAAATAAGTGAGATGAATTTTCACCATTCTTCTCTCCAAAGGAACACTCTGGTCACATCTCTTCCAAGACGTATCTGCTTGTTACTTTAGAAATACATTATGATTTTAAAATATAATCTCATTCAATGATTTTGACAGTCTTGAGATATAATGGTTGCCATTCCCATTTCACAGATGAGGTAGATGAGAGTCAGAGTGTCCCTAATCTACCCAGTGCTATCTAGAAGAACCAGGAAATGCTAAGGTTTCAATCTCACCATCTTAAATTCCAGGGCCTCTTGTTATATCCAACACAAACCACCATGATGTTGTTGCTGGTAAGAGCAAAACACAGAATGAGTCAGGATGGCAGTTTAGGAGTGAGTGGAGACAATGGATCTGACCCCGATCAAGACCCAGGAAAGGATCACAAATCCACAAATCACCAAGGCTGCTAAGTGCACTGCACTAGAGCCTCAAGGGGACCATATCTGTGTTGCCTTCTCTCAAGGGAACCAGTTCCAGCTGTCTGATCCTTGAAGTCATGACAACAATCTGGTCTCATATTTTTTCCAGTGAAAATGAATTTTCTTGTTTGTTTTAAAAGACAACTTCTAAATATACATATTTTTTTTGCTTTATGTGATATTGTTTTCATTTTTACAACAACATGGCTTTAGGTTTGCATTCTATAATTATGAATACATCTTTGCCATTTATAGTCAAAGTAAATAATTATTGTCTTTCAGCAGGGCCAGGTGTGCAAATACAAGTGGGCCTCCTGAGAGCCTCCTAGGATTCAGGGTGAGGAGAAATGACTTTTTCATACAGCATTTTTCAGGCACTGTTAGAGGCTTACTGTGAAAGTTTGTCGTAGTCAGCTCTGCAAAATAGACATCATTA
This sequence comes from Elephantulus edwardii, assembly GCF_000299155.1. Lineage (NCBI taxonomy): Eukaryota > Metazoa > Chordata > Mammalia > Macroscelidea > Macroscelididae > Elephantulus > Elephantulus edwardii. Next base: position 12,766,438 of record NW_006399802.1, on the reverse strand, counting down.
CTCTTGCTGATAGAAAAGGACACTAAGGGTCAGAGACGTTGTGTCTTGACTGGGGTCTCAGATATACTAAACGTAAGATTTAGGATCTGAGCTCAGGTCTAAGTGATTTCACAGGCCATAGCCCATCCATCCATCTTCACCATGAAGACTTCTCTACCAGTTGTATCTAGAAAACAGGAGTATGACCTTTTCATTGGCTACTTACCATGGATCACTTCTTCAAGAAGCATCCTCTATCTCCCTAGCCAGATGCAAGCTTTACCTCCTTTCAACCCCAACTTGCTACATTCTTTCAGGATTCTGGAAAATTTTACATTTGTCTCATTTGAATTGGACCCTAATGTTGCTAGAACGGCTTTGTGAATTGATTGGTCTGCTTGGCAATGAACAGAGAGTAAGAAAATGAAGCGGTTTAGCCAAGGTCCAAGAGTGAGCATAGGTCCCCTCGTTCCTAGTTTTGTGGCATGAACTCAAATCCCATTTCCTTCCTGTCCCATACTACATTCCAGTTATGGAAATAAAAATAAGGCAGAATGTGTCACATTTATTCATAACTTTTACTTGACTCTTGTGGGCTAATGAAACAGTAAGTTTTATTGTGCACTTACCATGTGCCCAGATCTGAGCTCGGGAATTAGATGACAGGACCGTTAACCACAGCCTCTGCCCTCAAGGGATTAACAACTGAGCGAGGAAGCATAATTGAAAACACCTGCATTATTTGGACGGAGGCCTGACGGTTGCACTCCTCATAAGTCTCTGTGAAGCAGACCGGGTTTCCTAACGGGTTGCAAACCCATAGGTGTAGCCCAATGTCTGATGTGCAACAGACCTGAGCTCTTGTAAGCAGCTGTGCCCACCTCTGCCACACCTGTGGGGCACCTGCAAAGACAGAACCTTCATTTCTTCTTCAGACATAGGCCTTGCCACTGGCCCATTCTGATTCACTTCCTTGTTACAAATTGGCATTTCCACCCTAGACATATGGAATCAGAATCCGCTTTTCACCAGATGTAGACCTAGGAATCACCTGGGGAGCTTGTTAATATGTAGATATTGACTAAGTGCAAGTGTGATAGAAGTGTACATTCTCAGCTGGGAGTTGAAACAGGAACAAGCTGGTTCAGAGCCTGCAATGCAACTCATTCTCTTCTGCTTACATGAACAAACATTCTACCTTTCTCTTCTCTTTCATCTGCTGGAGTTGGTCCAGACTCAAATTTTTTAAAAAAAAAAAGCATGTGTACAGTCATTATTGCCAGATAGGCACTATGCTAAGTATTTTCTACTTGCTCTCTTTAATCCTCCTGATTAGAAGAAAGAGAATGGTGGCCTTCTCTATGATCATTTATTAACTGGGACTCAAGGCAATGCCAAGGAACTTGCCTGAAGACACCGGCCTGAGCCTACAAAGCTGAGACCTTTGAGTCCCAACAAATGTGCATATTAAACAAAAATATCTTCAATAACGTAATCATGTCATTCTAAAAAATGTCAGTGATCTAACAGATTTAAGGAAAACAAAGATATCCAACATAGTTTGATATTTACCTGTTCCAGAAAGACGTAGAGCAAAAATCCCCCATAATTTTGATGTTTCCAGAGAAGATTTCTAAAAAGCTCTTCAGGGGTTCTCAACCACCAAAACAACTTCCATTAGTATGTATACTACATGGACAATCTCCTCCTGTATGATTTACTGCCTCTGAAAACCCGTAGGAGGGTCAGCTATGAGTCAGTTCTGACTTGACAGCACACAACAACAAAACCAGACCGTTTACCAGGGAGTTCTGACGGTGTAGAGCTACTAACCAAAGGTCAACTGTTTGAATCTATGAGCCACTCCAGGAGAATGATCCAGAAACCCAGTCCCTAAGAGTCATAACTCAATGGCAGTTAACATGCAGGAAGACCATTTCTCAAACAGCCCTGGTGGCTCTGTAGTTAAGCACTATGCTGTTAACTGAAAATTTAGCTGTTTGAATCCCCCAGCTGCTTCATTGGAGAAAGATAAAATAATCCTCTTCAGTAAAGATTTAAGCCTTGGAAGCTCTAAGGCGCAGTTTCACTCTGTCCTATGAGACAACTCTGACTTTGAATTAATTAGACAGCAGTGGAATGGGGTAGTCCTTTTATCAGGAGCCCTGGTGGCATGGTGATTAATTATCTACCTGAGGACGAAAAGGTCAGAGGTTTGAACAGAGCAGCCACTTCTTAAGACTGGGAAATCTGCTTCTAGAAATCTGCTTTGGTGAACTGCAGTCTTAGGAATCATATAGAGCAGTTTTGATTCATTCTAGAGCCTTGCTTATTTTTGTTGTTAAGTACCATTGAGTCAAGTATGACTCAAGGCAATCCTATGAACAACAGAACAACATATCTGAACCCTGTCCTATCCTGTGACAACTTCACACTTCCTGACACGTTAGAGACCATTGATATAGTCACAAAGTCAATGACCTGTTTGAGGGTCTTCCTCTCCTTCATGTACCCTCCTCCCTTTCAAGCATCATGTTCAACTCTAAGGAATAGCCCCTCCTAGCAACAAGCCTGAAGCATCTGAGGCAAAGCCTCATTATCTTTGCCTTCAAAGAGCGCTCCAGCTGCACCTTCTCTAAAACATTTGTTTGTTCTTTTGGCTGTCCATTGGATGTTCAATGCTCTTCTCCAATGCCGCAGCTCAAAGGTATCAATTCTTCTTCTGTCATCCTTATTCATTGTCCAGATACGTAACACGTGATTGGGAAAACTGGTTTGAATCAGACACATCTTAGTCCTCAACTGGCATCATTTCTCCTGAATAATTTGGAGAAGTCTCTATCCATCATGATGTTGCTTATCAGTCCAGTGGTAAGAATATTTGTTTCTTGACAATATGCAATCCATATTGAAGGACACATTCCTTGATCCTTTGCAACAAGTGCTTCAAGTCCTCCTCACTTTCAGCAAGCAAGGCCGTGTCATTTGCATATCTCAGGTTATTGATGAGTCTTCTCTGATCCTGATACCACATTCCTCCTCCTAGAATCCAGCCTCTCTAATCATTTGCTCAGCCTACAGATTGAATAGTTATGGATACAGAATATGGAGAGCCTTGCTAGGAGTCAAAATTTGACTTAAGGTAATATGGACTGTTTTGTTAGCTTCTTTTAAAACAGTTGTTTATTGTTATTTGAAGGAAAGTTTACAAAGCAAATGGTGGGTTTTCACCCCTAATTTTGCATACACATTCTGTTCTACACACCAATTACAATGCACACATGTGATCATTCATCCATTGCACATTAAGCTTATAAAACATCTCACTTATGTATGGCTGGCTGCTCCCATGTGATCATAGTGTTATGTACACATATATGCCTGTGTGCCATAGACATTTGTGCACATAAATTTAAAATGGAGTTAAACAAATTGTGTGTGCTCAGTCTCGAGGAGACATAAATGAGATTTGAACTAAGTATTTTTTACTTCAAACACGATGGCCACTCCACTCACCAAATCCGTGATTCTCAACTTGAGTTGCACAGTGAAATCTTATGGGAGGTTCAAAAAATTCTAGTTTCTAGGTGATTGTACAGAATTCTATCATTATATCTCCAGCATTATTTCCGTCACCAAGTCCATGTTTTCTGATGACTGATCCTTCTTCCCTGTTTTCAACTTTTGCATTCTAGTCATCCATTATTATTAATACATCTTGATTGCATGTTTGATAGATTTCTGGCTGCAAAAGATGATAGAAGTCTTCTATTTCCTCCTCTTTGGCTCTAGTTGTTGGTACATATATTTGACTGATAGTGGTGTTCACTGGATTTCCTTGCATGCATATGGATATTTTCCTGTCACTCACAATATTGTACTTCAAGATGGATCCAGAGATGACTTAACTATGAAAGCATCCCCATTTTTCCTCACTTTTTCATCTCTGGCATAGTAGATCATATAATCACCTGATTCAAATGCCCATGCCAATCTGATCTGATTCTTCTGGGCTATGGCCTGGACTTGGTGCTCGTAAAACTCCCCAGGTGATTCTAATGAGCTCAGAGACTGCAAATTATAGCTCAAGCCATCATGGTACTAGTTGGTTTCTTATCGCTGCTGTGACAAGTTACTATGATTTATTGGCTTAAAACAGTGAAAATTCATTTTCCCTAAAGTTTGTGAGTCCAAGCTAGGTGCCACTGGGCTAAAATCAAGGTATCCACAGAGCTATTTTCTTTTCTGAAGGTTCTAAGGAAGAAAATAGTCCCTTGCTCTTGGCAGCTTCCATGCATTGGCATGTCGCCTCTTCCTCTATACAGCAGCAGGGAGTGGGTTCTTCCCACACTAACTTCCTCTTCTACAGTTAAAGGCACATATGTGGTTACAGGTAGGTTTTTTATTTAAGATGGAGTTGTGGTCTGACAAATCCATTATAAATCAGTTCTGATAGAAGTTTCACAAACTTTTATTTATGTCTTTTCTGTCTTCCTTCCTTCCTTCCTTCCTTCCTTTCTTTCCTCCCTCCCTCCCTCCTTTCTTTCTTTCTTTCTTTCTTTCTTTCTTTCTTT
>NW_006399802.1:12761101-12761605 GCF_000299155.1 Elephantulus edwardii | reverse complement strand
TCTCTCTTTCTCTCTTTCTTTCTCTCTTTCTTTCTTTTCCCTAAATTCACATTAGGGAGCTCTGGTGGCAAGAAGCTGCACGGCAATCCTGAAAACACTCGGTTCAAATCCACCAGCTGCTCTGTGTGAGAAGTATGAGCAATCTCCTCCCATGTGATTAACTGCCTCTGAAAACCTGCCGAAGTGTCAGCTATGGGTCCGTTCCTGCTTTATAGTATGTTGTTGTTGTTCTGTGCCGTCGAGTTCTTTGAGACTCATAGAGACCCTATGTACAACAGTCCTAAACCGGGCTCTATCCTGTGCCAATCTCACTGCCTCTGACACACCCATCCTGATTACTGCAGTCACTGAATCAATCCACGTCATAGAGGGTCTTCCCCTACTGCGTTGTCCCTCCACCCTCCCAAGCATGCTGTCTCTCTCCAAGGACCTGTCCCTCCTTAACACATGTCCAAAGTACGTCAGACGAAGCCCCAGAGACCTTGCCTCCAAGGAGTAGCCTGG
>NW_006399802.1:12751605-12760396 GCF_000299155.1 Elephantulus edwardii | reverse complement strand
TTTTGCATTAGCACGATTAAATGTTCTGGGATTCCCATTCTTCTGAGTCAGCCACAATTTGTTATGATCCACACAGTGAAACGCCTTTGCATAATCAATGCCATTTTACAGTATACAACAACATAAATTTACATTACTTTTGTCTCTTATTGGATCTTTGAATATTCAAAGAAAAGTCCATCTTTGAAAGTTGGAAACACCCATGCAAATTAACATATATCTTTTAGTACCTATTAAAAAGTGCACAAACCATAAAAATGTATTCTGATTATGAAGAAGAGTTGAATTACATTGGCTTTTTGTTAGCTGCTGTAATACTACCACTGGTGGAAGGTTCTAGATCATCTGGATTACCCTTGGGAATACAGACTGTGTTTCCAGTCAGAAAATTAGGGAGTCTAATCTATGTGGTCCTTTTTTCTTTGTATATTTTCACAGTGACATCTCACTCTTGCATGAATCTGCCTATAGAATTTAGCAAGGACATCAGTGTTGAGTTCATGTTTTTAAGCAATTGAAGTCCCTGATTTAGTTTAGAAAATGAATTTTATATAGTCCTGCTTTTGAACAGTAAATCATAAAATAGAACATCTGCAAGGAACATCTGAGAGTGATAACATCAGCAAATTTTGTGCTGCCTGTGTATAGGGCATATTATGCACAATAAATTGCAGTAAAAAAAAAAGAATGGTCATAAGCTTGTAAGTGTGGTTCGATTATATATAAATTGGAGACTTTGGGTACATTGGACCCTCCCTCATTCCCACCCCATATAATTAAAACTAAATAATTTTAAAATCAGCTGATTAACAATTTTATTTCTATCTGCTATTCTAATTTTCTTAGACATCTGACTGAATATATTCACAGGCTCAGAGATTACGATGTGGACATCTTGGAGAGACCATAATTCTGCATGTTATAATCTACGAGAAACCTTCAATCAATAGCATCAACAACAACAAAGCAGCTTCCTGTTCCGTTGCACATGCTCATGGTGGGCAAAGCTGGCAAGTGACACATTCTTTGAGAGCTGATTCGAGTCCTAGCTGCTGGAGACATGAAAATACGTCCCTTGCATTCCCCTCACTCTCCCTTCCCACTACCCAGAAGAGCAGCGAGAGCCTGTCATTCTCTCGGCTTCCCACAGCTGCTGTCACACCACTTGAAAACAGAGCCCAGGTGACCAGCGTTCCCTATCCATCCTGGGATGTGGCAATATGTGAGCTGCCATCTGCTCTGGTGGGTTCCGGCTGACGCTGAGCAGGTGTATGGCATCCGGGCCAAGCATCTGGAGGGCGGCCGACTCACAGAGGGGTGGAACCTTTTTCAATTTACTCGAGGACAGTGGCCCATTACACGATAAGCATGAACTTATTTGTGCTTACTGACCCATCTGTAGGGAACCATTTCACATTTTCTTTTCACCACATCAAAGTTTCTGCTTCTAGGTGTGGCTGACATCTGCCTCTCTGCCAACCCCACAGCATTTTCTTACAGAATCAAAGCCTCTTTTCAAAGTTACAATCCCTGACAAGGATGGATCACCCACTTAGCAAAGTAAGCGGGAGGTAGACACACCTTTGATGTGGTAAAACGCATACGAAACTGTTCGCCACTGATTAGTAAGTAAGCAGAAGCAAGCACTGCTTACCTGCTTACTGAGTAATGCACCCCAGCCCCAAGAAGATGGAGAAGAAAGAGGGCTGCGTGTGCTCACCTGTCTTTCTTCTTTCCTAATGATTTTTGAAGAAATCGAGGTCAGTTCTGGTTTTCATTCTGAACATCCAAAAGGAAACACTTTGAACGCGAAGCTTGTGTTGATTTTAAAATTATTCTCCGAGTCCTCCAACGCTCAGAATCCATCAATTATCACAATGCACAAGCTCCCAAATATTTATAATGACAGCACTATCATTATGTTAAGCTACTAAGACAGAAAGGGGAGGGGAGCTGCTTAACCTCAGCCAAGGTGCGTGCACCTGGGTGTGTGTGTATGCATTAATTTAGTATTCCTGTAACAAGGCTGCAATGGAAGCCCTGATTCCAGGTATTTCTTGCTTTTAGATACTATTACAATTATACACCTGAGCATATTTATTCCTAAACACATGTAAGTCATACAAATGACTTTTAAAATTAAATGCATCGCCAGTGATGAGGCGTGAAGCAAAGAGAAGGAAAGGAGAAGTCACATGAATGGCACTCCACGAACAAGCAAAGCTGATCTACCAGACACTGGCTTCGGAAAAATCCATCTTAATCAATGTTATTGCCTCTGCTCCCATAAAAATGAATGATCGGAACACATAAAATATGCCACCAACTTTTACCCAAAAATAAGCCGTTTAGACCATTTATTTCCATAAAGCAGCACTGGGCATCATATGTCAAACTGATGCATTTGCTGTGTGACTGACTTTGGAGACTGTGGCTTGACAATCTAAGTTCTAATTGCTTGCACCCGCCTAGGTGTGTTATTGCAGGACAAGGGGTTGTCTCAGAAGAGTGTCAGAAAGGATTTTATGTGGGGCTGATGGGGAACAGCTAAAAAAACCAACCTCAAACTCCATTGGGCTTTTTTATATAGATTATGCAGAGTGCAGAGAGGAGCCAAAGGGGATTGGGAGGTTCAAGTGCGTTCCATCTGTTACTCCTCCAGCCTTTTCATTAACGCTGTGTAAAGGCAAGCACAGTCACAGCTGGTGCAAAGGTATCTGCTTGACAGGCCCAAGGCTCAAGTCTCCTAGTCCCTGGCATGGTCAGATACACATACAGGCCTTGCAACTGTCCACCTTCAGTTTGAGGTCAAAATGAGATTGTGTCCGTGTGTGGTGGAGGAATCAGCATTACCTTGGTCAATCAGATGGCTTTGAGGTTTTGCCACTTTCTCACTGTGGCCCATCCAACCCTTTAAACTAGAGGCCAGTTCCTTTATTAAGAAAAATAAAAAAGGAGACAAAGAGAAGAAATTTTACATCCCAGGACTATGGGGAGCTCTGGTGGCCTAGTGGGTAAGGAGTTTCATTGCCAACCTAGGTGGGTCAAAACCATTTACAGGTCTCTGAAAACCCATTAGAGGGTCAAGAGTCTGTTCTGATTGCCAAGGTTGGGCTGTAGGGAGGCTGAGGTGCGGTGGTCTCACCTGGGAGGGGGGTGTGGCTTTGATTTCTGGCCAGAGCACCTCCTGCACAACCACCACGTGCCAGTGGAGGCTCCCATTTTTCTGTGATGCTGTGCCGGTTTCGGCAGAGCTTCTAAACTAAGACAGATTAGGATGAAAGGCTTGGTGCTCTCCTTGTGAAAATGAGCCAGCAAAAGGCCTGTGGCTCACACAGCCTGGTCTTCAACTGGTCATGGGGATGGTACAGAACCAGGCAGTATTGTGTTCAACAGCATTGAATCCTCATGAGCTGGGCCCACTCATGAGCTGTTAACAACCACAGCTTGGTGAGCAAATGAGATAATACGGTAAAATTACATGTCATATCTGCCTTACTTCATATGTTGTTAAGTGCTGGGGAGTGGAGGATAACTCATAGCGACCCTGTGAAAAACAGATCTGAACCCTGTCCTGTCCTGCACCGTCCCTATCATCCTGGACACTTTTGAATCCATTGCCACAGACACTATCAATCTTTCTCTTTAAGGGTCATCTTCTCCTTCACCCACCCTCCACCTTTCCAAGCATGATGTCCTCTTCCAAAGAATAGTGTCTCCTAACACTATGTCCAGAATATGTGAGATGACGCTTCACCATATTTGCCTTCAGAAAACATTCAGGTTGCACTTCTTTCTCCAAAACATATTTGTCTGTTGCAGTCCATGGAATATTCAGTCAGCACTCTTCTCTAACACCACAACTCAAATGCATTTTGATTCTGCTCCTGTCATCCTTATCCAGCTCTCAGATGTATAAGAGATTGGAGGGACTGTTGCCTGTCAGCTACACCTTAGTCTTTAAACTGATTTGATCTTCAGGATTTTCAGGAGTTTCCTTCTAAGACATCAGACTTTCCTAATGCTATACATCTCCCAATCTCCTGAGAGCTGGCACCAAAGGTGTTGACTGTGGATCCAGGCAAGATAAAATAGTTGACAATTTCAATCTTTTCTCCACCTATCATGATGTTTCCTATAGAGGATTTTTGTTTTCTTGATGTTTAAATGTAATCCATTGTGAAGGCTGCAGTGTTTAATCCTCTTAACCAAGTATTTCAAATCCTCACATTCAGCAAAGTTGTGTTATCTGCATAAGACAGACTACTGAGGAGACTTTCTCCTATCCTGATGCCACATTTTTTTTCCCAGTGTCCAGCTTCTCTAATGATTTACTGAGCATACCGATTGAATATGTATGGAGACAGTTTACAGTCCTGTCATACATCTTTCCCTATTTTAAACCTTTGCTCTGTTTGGACAACAGCTAGGTTTAATCTAGGTATAGATTTCACAAACAGTAAATCCTCTAGAATTTCCTTTCTTCTTAAGGTCAGCTATAGTTCATTATCATATACACAATCAAATGCTTTTGCATAGTCAAGAAAAACCGTAAATAGACATTATTCTGAACTCTATTTCTTCTTGTTGTTATGTACTTTTGAGTCAACTATGGCTAATAGTGACCCTATGAGCAGTAGCTGTGAAACTTGCCCTATTGTGAGGCGACCTCATTGTCTCTGACACATTTGATCCTTTAATCTCAATATCTGGTAAGTATCAAATATTCCCATTTTTCTCATAAATTTGCTTATCTTTAATAGGATTCAAATGTTTTCTATACAAGATTTTTATTATTTTTTTTTAACACATTGCCAACACTACTTGTGTCAATCCATCTCATCTAGGGTCTTCCTCTCCTGTACTCACTCTCTACACTTCCAAACATGATGTCTTTCTCCAAAGACTGGCCCCATATGACAACATGCCCAAAGTACGAGATAGAGTTTCAAAATTGTTGCCTCCAAGGAGTAACCTGGTTTCACCCTCTCCAGTGTGGATCTGTTTGTTCTCTTGGCAGTCCATATGATGGTCAACATTCTTCTGCAGCACCATAATTCAAAATCATCAATTAGTCTTCTGGCATCCTTATTTATTGTCCAGCTCTCAGATGTACAGCAAGCACTTGAGAAGATCATATTCTGGTCAGACATGCCTTAATCTCTAGACTGACATCATTGCTCTATAACACTCTGCAGAGGTCCTTAACAGCCAGTTTTCCCAATGAAACTAATCTTTTGATTTTCTAAGTGTCTGCGCCAAGAGTATTGATTGTGCTTCCGAGCAAGATGAAATCATTAACAACTTCAATGTTTTCTCCATCTATCATGATGCTGCCTGTTCACCTAGTGATGAGAGTTTTTGTTTTCTTGATGGAGAGATGCAATCCATACTGAAAGCTGAAGTCGTTGATCATACACTACAGCTCCTTAATAAATTCAATAAGTATTTCTAAAAGTTAATAATTCTTTAAGGGCCATACCATAATACCGTGATGATGATGATGATGATTGCTTTCAAGTTGAGCACTACTCATAACAACCCTATGAACAAAAGTCCTGAAGTCCCTCTATTGACATTTAGCACAGTTAATAGAGTTTTCAGAGGCATAAACCCATATAACAATTTATAGTATTTGATACTGAGTAGGTAATAACAGTACCTATTCAGTATCAAATACTTCTAATTTTTATAAATTTGCTTTTCTTTAGTCAGGATCCAAATAATTTCTATATAATGATTTTTATGATTTTTAAACATACATTTAATTTTTTTCTTTATTGAACCACTTATTCATATGTTGGAGAAATCAAGTTATTAGTGCCATCCTCATCATGTTTAATTTCTCTTAACCTGGGTTTGTTTAACTACATACCTGTGGCAGTATTGAACACGTCTGTGTCTGTAGCTGTGTTACCTATAAATGTCTACTTCTATATATAGGTTGATGTTTTTACAAAATGCTCCAAAATGGTAGTTTATCATTCCAATGGGAGGCATTTCGGGGCTGCATTTTTCTCTTTCTGTGATTTAGTAGCCAATGATTTCCAATATCTTCTAATTTCTTCATCCATTCTCCATTTAGTAGAGAAGATATTTGTACAAAGAGAAACATACATATTTAGTTACCCTGAGGTACAATCGTTCAGGAAAAGGAAGTGAAATACTTGGTTTTCTTTCTCTGTTTACCAATTTTCAGGGAAAGATCTTTAGGTTATTAGTACCATAAACATTTTAAAATATTATTATGGTGTCATAGATTTTCATTTTCTTTGTCATTTGTATGAATTCAGCCGTTGTGCATGCTCATGTCCTTCGTCCTGCTCAGTCCACTAGGAAGCATTTCCCACTGCCTTCTGAGGTCTTTCGGCATGACCACAGTGATTTCTGACCTAGTAATGCATTTTAGGCTCATTTTGTACATTTTCTGTGCTAGATCTTGAATCAGCAAGTTTTCCAAGTACCTTTTACTCCTCTTATGGAAAAAGATATTTAGGGAAGATAATTTGGGTGTTGGTTTTCCTTTTGCTACTGAATTAATTATTTCTAAAGTTGTTCCAATATATTATGCATATGTACCGATATTGCCAATTTAAATAGAGGATTACAGGAATTTTATTTAACTTCTTTGATTTCATATTTATAGATCTTCGTTCCTAATGACAGTCATTATTTAAAGTGAAGTTGCTTTATGTGTTATATTCATATATGTCATACATTATATACACAATAGTTTCAGAATAACAATTTCAAAATTACTACTTATAGTATTACTACACAAAAATCCTTCCTTTCTTTCCCCAGTGGATTGAAGGTCAATCTCAAGAAAACAAAGATTCTCACCACTAGGCCAATTGGCAATGTCTTGATAGATGGTGAAGAGATTGAGATTGTTAACAGCTTCAGTTTGCTTGGGTCCACAATCAACACTCTTGCTACCTACCAGCAGCCAGGAAATCAAAAGATGAGTTGCATTGGGAAAATCTGCTGTCAGGGACCTCTCCAGAGTACTGAAAAGCAACGATGTCAGTCAAGAGATTAAGGTATACCTGATCCAAGCCATGGTCTTCACAATTACTTGCTATGCATCAGAAAGCAGGACCATGGCTAGGGATGACAGAAGAATTCATCTTTTTGAGCAGTGATGCTGGAAAAGAGTATTGGATATACCATGGACTGCTAGGAGAACAAACAGTTTCATCAAAGAGAGAGTGAAAACAGGCTGTTCCTTGGAGGCAAGAATTCTGAAGCTGCATCTGACCTACTTTGGGCATGTTGCAAGGAGGGACCAGTCCTTGGAGAGGGACAACATGCTTGGGAAGTTGGAGGGACAGCACAGGAGAGGAAGACCCTCTATGAGGTGGATTGAGTCAGTGATTGGGGTAAAAATTGTAGGTGTGTAAGATACAATAAGGTTGACTCAGGATAGAAGAGGGTTCTGAGCTGTTTTACATAGGGTCACTATGAGTCACAAGTGGCTCGGCAGCACATAGCAATAACAACAGCAACAACATATTTTTCTTTGATGAAAGATACTTTATAACAGTTAAAATCTTCCTCTCTATGATGCAATGCTGAAAAATTAATATAAAATAATATTTTTTAGAAACTTTCCTGCATACACTTTGATTTTGTTTTATTTGATAATTGTGAAAATGTCTAGCTTCTGTCTCTTTTACATTTACATTGTTTCTGCTCTTATAATATTTCACTTTCCTGTCTCATATTCACAGGAGGCACTTACATAGAGGTAAATTATTTTAATGCATAGTAAATTAATAATATGTATTGTAAACGCCAGCTTTCTTTATAGGAAAAGTACATAATTAGTCATTTTTACTGAAATATACCAGTTTGAAGCATTATCATGCATAGAAACTTTTTGTCTTGGTTAATCACTTATGTTTCTGACTATATCCAAAACTGCTTCTTCAGAAACATTTAGACTCTACTAAAGATGTATAATGGCAGATAGTGACATAGAAATAAAATAGGTAGGAATATTGCAAAGGTAAGGAAAAAAAATCCAAGATTTTACATCAAAAAATTTTTAGATTCATAGACTTGAGGTACAGACATAGACTTGTACACCATGTTCGTAGCAGTGTTATTCACCATAACAAGAACAAGGAAACAGCTCAAATGCCAACCACAATGGAATGGATTGAGAAGTTATGGTATAGTCACACAATGGAATACTATGCAGCATGCAGGAACAATGATTTTGTAAACTACTACCTAATATGGGAGGGATTGGAGAGCATTATGCTGAGTGAATTAACCCAGTCTCATAAAGACAAATACTACATAAGACCATTATTGTACAATGAGTATGAGGATACAAAGAGGGAATTGGGGGCTTAACATAGAGTCACACAATTTGATAGATGAAGGGAGGGATAGGTAAAGAAAGGGGAAAGGATCCAGTGTGGAAAACAATGTATATGAACTTTGTATGCAAACCAGTATAAAATAAAATTTAAAATCTTAGATTCAAGTTTCATATTTAGTAGTTACTAGCTATTTTTTGGGATTAATTATTTAACTTCCTTGAACCTTAATTCCCCATATATGTGATCATGAAAATAGGAGTGACATCTACTTCCTAAACAACATGCCTCTGGAAACTCTATGAACTTTGATAAATGCCAATGGTTGGTGGGGTGGGGTGCTTCAGGCCTTTTGCTCATGTTGTTGTTGTTGTTATGTGCCATTGAGTCGTTTCCGACTCATAGCAACCCTATGCACAACAGCTCTAAACCCTGCTCTATCCTGCGCCAACCGCACCGCC
>NW_006399802.1:12712050-12750900 GCF_000299155.1 Elephantulus edwardii | reverse complement strand
ATGCGGAGGAAATGCTTTCAAAAGCTGGACTATATTAAGAAGAATATGGCATCAGGATTGGAAGAAAACTCATAAACAACTTGAATTGTGTAAATGACACAACCTTGCAGAAAATGAAGAGGACTTGAAGAACTTTCTTTATAGAATATCAAACAGCTCAACATCAAGAAAACAAAAATGTTCACCACTGGACCAATCAGTGGTATCAGGATAGATAGAGAAAATACTGAAGTTCTCAATAGTTTAATTTTATTTGAATCCACAATCAATATCCATGGTAACAGCGGTCAAGAACTAAAAAGACATGATATATTGAGAAAATTTTCTATCAAGGATTTCTTCAAAAGGCTAAAATAAAGGATGTAAGCTTGCAAAGTAAGGTGCACCTCGTTCAGGTTATTTTATTTTCAGTTACTTCATATGTATTTGAAATTGAATAATGGCTAGATGTGACAGAAGAAGAATTGATGGCTTTAAACTGTGATGTTGGAGAACAACCCAAGCACTTCCTAAAGAACAAACAGGTCTGTTTTGGAGGAAGTGCAAGCAGAATGCTCCTTAGAGGTAAGGATGGTGGAACTTTATCTCATATTCTTTGGTGTGCTGTCAAAAATAGCAAGCCCTTGGGGGAAAAGCCATCATGCTGGGAGGAGTAGAGGAGAGGACAACCTTAACATGATGGAAGAACATAGTGACTGTGAAAATGGGCTTCAGATAGAGATAATGAGGATAGCATATGATGAGGCATGTTCTGATGTGTTGTTCAAGGGCTGCTGTAAGTCTAGTAACTCCATAGCACCTAACAACAGCACAGTGACCCTATGAAGAACAGATCAAAATATTTTCTTATTCTGAGCCCTTCTTACAACCTTGCCATTAGCTCAATGACTGCAGCTACTGTGAATTTTGCATGTGGGTGCAAATAAAATTAAACCCTTCACAACTTCAGTCTTTTCTCCACCTATTTTGATGTTGCCTGTTGATCCAAAATATTAGGATTTTTTATGTTGGCTAACTGACTGGAAGAGATCGATATTTGTTCATATCCCAAAGAAAGGTGACCCAACAGAATGTGAAAACTACAGAACAATCTCACTGATTTCACATGCAAGCAAGATTTTACTGAAGATTATCCAAAAACAACTCGAACAGCACATCAACAGAGAACTACCAGAAGTCCAGGCTGGGTTTAGAAGGGGTTGTGGTACTAGAGATATTGTAGCTGATGTCAGATGGATCTTAGCTGAAAGCAGGGAATACCAGAGGAATGTCTATCTGTGTTTCATTGACTATGCAAAGGCATTTGACTGTGTGGATCATAGCAAACTATGGCTGACTCTGAGAAGAATGGGAATCCCAGAACACTTGATCGTTCTAATGTGAAACCTATACTTGAACCAGGAGGCAGTCATCAGAACAGAGCAAGGGAACACTGCATGGTTCAAAATTGGGAAGGGCGTTCGCCAGGGATGCATCCTATCTCCATACCTTTTCAACCTATATGCAGAACAGATTATCTTGGAGGCTGGGCTCTATGAGGAGAAATGTGGGGTCAAGACTGGTGGACGATTTACCAACAATCTGCGTTATGCGGACGACACAACCCTGCTTGCTGAAACTGAAGAGGACCTGAAGCGCCTGCTGCAGAGTGTCAAGGACTGCAGCCTACAATATGGATTGAGGCTCAATGTCAAGAAGACAAAGATTCTCACCACTGGACCAATTGGCAGCATCAGGATGGATGGTGAAGAGATTGAGATTGTACACAGCTTTAGTTTGCTTGGCTCTGTAGTCAACAGTCTTGGCACCAGCAGCCAGGAAATTAAAAGGCGCATAGCCATGGGAAAGTCTGCTGTTAGGGAACTCTCCAAAGTACTGAAGAGCAATGGTGTCTCTCTGGAGACTAAGGTGCATCTTGTACAGGCTATGGTCTTCAGAATCACCTGTTATGCCTCAGAGAGTTGGACAATGACCAAAGAGGCTAGAAGGAGAATTGATGCCTTTGAGTTGTGATGCTGGAGAAGAGTATTGAGAATACCATGGACTGCTAGGAAAACAAACAGATTTGTCCTGGAAAGGGTTAAACCGGGTGGCTCCTTGGAGGCAAGGATTCTGAGGCTCCGTCTAACATACTTTGGACATGTTGTGAGGAGAGACTGGTCCTTGGAGAGAGACATCAAGCTTGGGAGGGTGGAGGGACAGCGCAGGAGAGGAAGGCCCTCTATGAGGTGGATTGATTCAGTGACTGGGATAATTGGGATGGGAGTGTCAGAGACAGTGCAATTGGCACAGGACAGAGTGGAGTTTAGGGCTGTTGTACACAGGGTCGCTATGAGTCGCAAGCGACTCAGTGGCACAGAGCAACAACAACATTTGCCTCATACTGAAGACTATAGCTTTTGATCTTTTGCTATAAATGCATCATTTTCTTTATTTTTGCAAGCAAAGTTGTGTCATCAGTGTAGTCTTCAACCAATCTTGATGTCACATTCTTCTTTATATAGTTCAGCTTGCAAAATCTGTTCAGATACAGATTGAGCAAAAATATATGTAGAAAGGATACAATCCTGACATAAACCTTCTCTTCTTTCTCTTATTCTCCATGGTAACAGCAGTCAAGAAATGTGATGTCCCCTTGCTCTGCTCAAAAGACTATTTCTTTGTCTATGAACAAGCTTTCCTTAGCATAACCATGAGGATGCCCATTATTATCAATAATTTCCATAATTTGTGAGATTATGCAACAACATGTCTTGTTCCATGGCTTCTTCTGGATTCAGCTTAAATTTCTAGAAGTTCCTGTCAATGAGCTGTTCAGTTATATTTTAATTATTTTCAAGAAAGAATTTACTTCTTTATAAGATATTAATGTTCTTAATCAATATTTTCAGCATTGAATATGTCCAGTACTGCACCTGTTTGTTGAAACACTTCAATTGGTTTTCATCAATTCCTGGAGCGTAATTTTTTGCAATGCCTTCAGGGTGGCTTTGACTGATATTTCTTCAGTACCATTAGTTCTTGAGCATATACACTTCCTCAAAGGCTTCAGTGGCAAACAATTATTTTTATATAGTTATTTTGTATTTTTTCATCTTATTTTGATCCTTCCAGCATAGCTCATATATAAATTTTTTTCAACTGCTCAACTGTCATTGAGAGCAAATGGTTCTTTTATCAATGTATGTTTCTCAAATTTCTGTTATGTTTATTTTTTTCCAGAGAGCTTATTCTTGAATCAACTACTATTCATTCTTAAGTTTCCCTCTGCACTCTGTTGACTTATATAGAACATGTCAAATGGTTCATGCATTCTTTGTCTTTCTGCTGAGTTTGATTACTGGAAGCCTAAGCTGCAGCAGAAAGTGGAAGCTTGGGAAAGAACGTATCTAATAAATTATTCTATTTGAATTGTTATTCCTTGATTGTTCCCTATCTGGAAGTCCTACGATGGTCCTTCTTGGTTTCTTAAAGCATTTTCCATTCCTGTGTAAATAGTCCCTTTATTAAACTCCAATTACCTAGTTTGAGTAGTGCCATCTGTTTCCTGCTGGGACCCTGACTGATAAAATTTCCAATCAAGAGAATGATAATGAGATTGTTAGTCTAAGGGACACAGTTTGCCTCAATTCTTCTAGTTATTCTAAAGTATTAAACTCAGGTAAATTTAAATTATTGGAAAGCAAAGTACCTGAATCTCAGTAAATTGTCTTCAAACAACAAGTCATTTAATGAATTTTGTTTTAACCTTTATGCCCACAGTCTTTAACTGAGGATCAATTTGAGAAATGGTCATAGACTGCTTATATTTCTCCATTTTAGTAAATTCATTATTGAAAAGAGCAGCCATTGTCATGGCCAATCTCCAACATTGTGAAGTGGAAAGAACACAAGATTTGGAGTTAAAAGACACAGGCTGGCATTTCTACTCTGCAATTTACTACTCAGGAAGCCAAATTTTTAAATTCAACTTATTATTATATAAAATGAGTTAAAATACATACAAACTTATGACTACTAATAAAAAGATAAGATACATTTTTAAACTAAAGAATCTCATAAATATTTATACAGAGTATGAGTATACAGAATTCTTTTAAAAAATAAAAGGTTTTGTCTATTAAAGAAGTGTTGTATACTTTCTTTTAATCTTGTTGAAAAATAGCATATGGTTCATTACGCATAAATACATTTTTGTATAATGAATTAATAATGAACTGAAAAATTTTATTATAATACCTATCTTCTATAAAGGCACATAGTTTGAGTCTGCAGGAGAAAAAATGCACCGTTTTCTCTTGTATGAATTACCTCTTGTGTGTCTCAGCCCACTGGAAGGTAGCTATGAGTTGGTTCCAATTTGACAGTGGTGGTGGTTTTGTTAAGTGCCGTTGAGTCGCAGGCGACTCATAGCGACCCTATGAAGGAAAGTCCTCAACACTTGTGTGTCTCTCATCCTCTCTCCAGGTTCATAGGGTCTCCAGAGGCAGGCTATTACGGAAGTGGATGCCACTCCTCCTTTCAAACTTGACAGTACAGAACAAATAATAATACTATTCTCTATAAGTTTTTGTATAAATATTTTTACTTCCAGCCACATGATTTTTATATATTCTAATTCGAAGGTTTATAGTATATGTATATAGTATGCTTATCAAGCTTAATGAGGTCAGAAGGTAACACATGCTTAACAATTGCATTAAAGGCACCAGTAAAAAACAAGCCTCCAAGAACTGAAACACTATCTATTGAAGTGCTTAAAGAAACAGATGCTACATGAAGGTGCTCACTAAACAATGGCAAGAAATTTAGAAGACAATTCCCTGACCAACTGACTGGAAGAAGTACCCTACCTATGCCTCTTTTCTTTCATTCTTTTTTAAAAACAAACAAAAAAAATGGAAAGAAAAATGATCAAACAGAATGTGGAAATTATCAAATGGTATCAATATAACATGTAGGTCAAATTTTGCCGAAGACTGTTAGAAAATACATCCAGTACATACATAGAAACTACTGAATTAAGAAGAGGCTGTGGAAGAAACAATACCAATGCTTACGTAGATACAGCTTGGCAGAAAGCGGAGAATATCAGAGGAGTATTTACTTGCATTTTATTGACTATGCAAAGGTGATTGTGTAAATGATAATATTATGAAGAATTGGACTTCCAAAACTCTTAATAGTGCTCACACAGAAACTGCACATAGATCAAGGGGTAGATGTTCTAGCACAGCAAGGAGATACTGCATGGCTTAAAATCGGGTGTACATCAAGCTTGTGTCCTTTCTCCACGAATCAGGACTTGAAGAAGAATTATTAACAAACTGCAAGATTCAGATGACATAATCTTACTTGCTGATATCATAAAAGACTTTGAAACATTTATTGAGGGAGATCAAAGACTGTATCTTTCTGAGTGAATTGCATCTTCACAGAAAGCAGACAGACATTCTCACAAGTGGATTAATAAGCAACATCACAATAAATGGAGAAAAGATTGATGTTTTCAAGGATTTCATTTTACTTTGATCCAGAACAAATGTCCATAGAAGTAGTAGTCAAGAAAATAAAGAAAAAAACCAAGAGACATGCATTTCAAGGCCTCCAATACAGTCACTATAGTCAAAATAGCCTGTGTTAATAAAGTGACAGCTCCATAAACCAATGTAATAGAATTGAGAACCAAAAAAATAAATGCACTCCTTTTTAGGCAGCTGATTTTTGCCAAAGGACTGAAATCTTTTAAATGTGGAAGAGATAGTCTTTTAAAACAGATAATGATGTTAAAACTAGATATCAATTTGCAGAAAAATGAAACAAAATCCTTACTTCATACCATATATAAAAAATCAACTCAAGATGGATTAAAGACCTTCATTAAAACCTAAACTATAAAAATCATCACAGATAGGGACAAATGTAAGGGTCATAATTCATGGCATAAACAGTCTGTCAGTGATAACAAAAATCCACAAACAGAAAATAAAATAGAGAATGAATTTATTTTCTTTTGCAAACAAATAAGCTTGGTAACTGAGATCTTTTATAAACTAAATCCATAAGTCAAAAGACTTCTCGAAAGAACTAAAATGAAAACCTACAGATTGGGACAAAATATTTGGCAACAATACGTCCAAAAAAGGACTAATGTATGAAATTCACTGACAACCTCAAGACTTCTACAACAACAACAACAAAACACACACACACACACACACACACACACACCAAACCCCATTGTAATCCCCTCCATTCTAGTTCATGTCAATCCTCCACTTGGATTTATAAGGCTTTAATCTCAGCACCATGTCTGATGAATCATACAGCCCTTTCCTTCAAACGCTGAAAAGAGGGCAGTAGCTGACTCATCCCCACTACCACCATCACATGTCTCACCCTCACCCTAGCAGGTAGTAAGGACAACACCAAAAAAAAGAAAAGAAAAAAGAAAACTACAGAACTATAACTTGCATGAACACAGACACAAAAATCCTTAACAGAATATTATCTAACAACATATTAGAAGACTAAAACATCATTACCCAAGAGGATTTACAAGAGGCATGCAAAAATGGTTTAACACAAGGAAAACAATAAATATAATCCATCACATCACTAGAACAAATGACTGGAACCACACAATCATCTCAATTAATGTGGAAAAACACTTTTGACAAAATTTTATCTTCTTTCCTAAGAAAACCACTCAACACAATAGAAATAAAGAGAATTTCTTCAACATAATTAATAGCAGAAGAATCAATGCATTTGAGTTGTGGTGCTGGAAAAGAGTATTGAATATACCATGGAGAACAAACAAATCTATTAGGAGAGGGTGAAACAAAGTTTCTTCTTGGAGGCAAGGATTTTGAAGCTTCATCTCACATACTTTGGGCATGTGGCAAGGAGTGACCAGTCTTTGGAGAAAGGCATAATGCTTGGAAGGATGACGAAATAGTACAGGAAAGGAAGACCTTGGGTCAAAAGGATTGACACAGCAACTGGGGTAATGGGGGTAGATGTGATAGAGTCAGTGAAACTGATTTAGGATAGGGCAAGGTTCAGAACTATTGAACATAAGGTCACTATGAATCATAGGTGACTCAGTGACACATAATAACAACAATACTCTAAACCAACAGCCAACATCATTCTCAATAGAAAGATATTAATGGAATTTCCTCTCAAAATAGAGTTGGCAAGGATGCCCACTACTACAACTACTTCTTTTAAATATTGCATTGGAAGGGTTAGTAAGAGAAATAAGTTAAGAGAAGGAAAAAACAAGGCATTCAAATTGGCAAAGAGGTGGTAAAATTATCCCTATATGCAGATGATATGATGGTATGCTTAGAAAATCCCAAAGACACATCAAGAAAACTGTTGGGCATAGCTGACCAATTCAGTAAAGTAGCAGGATACAAAATCAGTCAGATTTCCCTACAGGAACAAAGACAACATAGAAAAGAAGAAAAATATCAAATATAATAGCTAACCACAAGAAATCTGAAAAACAACCACTTGTCCAACTGACTGGAAGAGATCTATATTTGTTTCCATTCCAAAGAAGGGTGACCTAACTGAGTGTGGAAACTACAGAGCAATAGCATTGATTTCACATGCAAGCAAGAATCTGCTGAAGATTATCCAAAAACGACTGGAACAGTACATCAGCAGAGAACTGCCAGAAGTCCAGGCTGGGTTTAGAAAAGGTCGTAGTACTAGGGATATTGTAGCCGATGTTAGATGGATCTTAGCTGAAAGCAGAGAGTACCAGAAAAATGTCTGTGTTTCATTGATTATGCAAAGGCATTTGACTGCGTGGATCATAACAAATTGTGGCTGACTCTGAGAAGAATGGGAATCTCAGAACATTTGATAGTGCTAATGCGAAACCTATACTTGGACCAAGAGGCCGTCGTCAGAACAGAGCAGGGCAACAATGAATGGTTCAAAATTGGGAAGGATGTGCGCCAGGGATGTGTCCTATCTCCACACCTTTTCAACATGTACGCAGAGCAGATTATCCGAGAGGCTGGGCTCTATGAGGAGAATTGTGGCATCAGGATTGGTGGAAGATCTATCAACAATCTGCGTTATGCAGATGACACAACCTTGTTCGCTGAAACTGAGGAGGACCTCATGCACTTGCTGCGGAGGGTCAAAGACTGCAGCCTTCAGTATGGACTGTGGCTCAGTGTCAAGAAGACAAAGATTCTCACCACTGGACCAATTGGTAGCATCAGGATGGATGGCGAAGAGATTGAGATTGTTCACAGCTTCAATTTGCTCGGCTCCACGGTCAACACTCTTGGCACCATCAGCCAGGAAACCAAAAAACGTATTGTGATGGGAAAGTCTGCTGTTAGGGACCTCTCTAAAGTACTCAAGAGCAACGGTGTCTCTTTGGAGACAAAGGTGCGCCTGATACAGGCCATGGTCTTTGCAGTCACTTGTTATGCATCAGAGAGCTGGACAATGACTAGGGAGGACAGAAGGAGAATTGATGCTTTTGAGCTGTGGTGCTGGAGAATAGTACTGAATGTACCATGGACTGCCAAGAAAACAAACAGATTCAGCCTGGAGAGGGTTAAACCAAGCTACTCCTTGGAGGCAAAGATTCTGGGGCTTCATGTGACATACTTTGGACATGCTGCAAGGAGAGACAGGTCTTCGGAGAGGGAGATCATGCTGGGTAGAGTGGAGGGATGGCGCAAGAGGGGAAGACCCTCTATGACGTGGATTGATTCAGTGACTGGGGTAATCGGGATGGGTGTGTCAGAGGCAATGCGATTGGCACAGGATAGAGCAGGGTTTAGGGCTGTTGTACATAAGGTCGCTATGAGTCGCAAACGACTCGACGGCACATAACAATAACAAGAACAACCACAAGATAAAATAGGAACAAATCTAGCTAGATACACAAAGGACCTATACAATGAAAATTACAAAATGCTGCTATTAAAAAAAACCAACAAAAATTGACCTATAAAAATGGAAGATATACCATGTTTATGGATAAGAAGACTCAATATCATAAAAAATGACAATTCTTCTAAGGGCAATCTACAGATTCAGTACAATCCCAGTACAGAGATTGATACCATTCTTCAATGATACGGAAAAGACACTTTCCAATTTTATCTGGAAACAAGAGAAATCCAGAATAAGTACTACTGAGAAAGAAAAAGGAGATATTATATTCCCTGACCCCAAAAAAATATACTACACAGCCATAGTAATCAAGACAGCATGATACAAATACAGTAACAGACTCATAGATCAATGGAATTGAATCAAGAACTCAGAAATTAACCCTTCTATGTATTGTCAATTGATCTTCAACAAGGAGACAAAATCAATGAGTGGGGAGAAGATAGCCTTTTTAATAAAAAACGCTGGCAGAAGTTGACAACTATCTGCAGAAAACAGGAACAATGTCCACATTGCACACCGTGTGCAAAAGCCAACTCATGGAGGATCACATTAAACTCAAAAACCGTAATAGAAAAAAAACAGAAACAAACTTAATAGCTCTAATGCATGGGATGAGTAGACTTTCAAGCATAAGCAAAAACCTACAACCAGGAGAAGATAAAAATAGATGAATGGAACCTTCTAAAAATCAAATAGTTTTGTGCATCAAAAAACTTCTCCACTAGAGTGAAAAGGATGTACACAAAGAGAAATATTTGGCAATGACCTATCTGATAAGGGAGTCAAAACTAAAGTTTATAGAATACTCTAGCAAATCAACAAGAAAAAGACAAACAATCCAATTATAAAATGAGCAGAAGAGATGAATAAAAGATTCACCAAAGAAGAATATCAGATGGCTAGCAAATATATTAAAAAAATGGTCAAAATCACTAGCAGAGAAAGGCAAATCAAGGCAACAATGATGTATCCTCTCACCCCAGTATAATAGCAAAGTTCAACTGGACAGCAAACAACAAATGCTGGTGAAGATGTGGAAAGATCAAATCTCTTCAACATTGCTAGTGGGAATTCAAAACAGAAAACCTACTATGGAAAACAGTCTGGTACTTCCTTAAAATGTTTTATATAGAAATACCATTTGACCCAGTTATACACTTCTAGGGAGTTGTTTCTCCAAATAAATCAGACCTGCAACACAAATAAATATGTGCACACACAATCTTACTGCTTTACTGAGTCCAAAAATCTAACGTGATTTTTGTTACAGACTACACAGAGCCGTACTGGGAGAGTTGAAAGGTTATAATTCAGATCAATAACAAAATGCAGTAAAGATAGCTCCCAAAATGTATATGCGGTCATGTCAGCTTCAAGTCTTGTGGCTCTAATTGTCCAACAAAGTTCTGAGTCCTGTCAACATTGGTGTCCTCCACCCCAAAGTCCCTTCTCACATCCAATTCTCCAGTTCAATCATTACTGCTGCTGCCATCTCAAAACATGGCCCACATTTCACTGGGTTGGGGCATGTATCTCCTCTCTAGCTAAGCAAGGCATTTCCATCTCTTCTGCTGCGGGAAGAATTTCTATCCTCTGTAGCTAGAGCTGTTAACTTTATTGGAAAGACTAACCAATTCTCCTGTACACTGTTAAGACTGGCCAGTCCTCTTCTGGAATAGTAGATAGCCAATCCCTTTGTGGACAGGACAATGTGCCTCACACACACACAATCCTGCTCCTTCACATAGTCAGTCACATACACTAGAAAAGCCATATTGAGGGACAAACTCAACAACCTGTATACATTTTGTAAATCACAAAATATTATGAATGTCTCTGACCCAGATAGTTAATAGAAATATTACCTTACTGACTCAAAAAAGATAGCCAACAAACATAAGAAGAAATATTCTTGATTATTAGCCCTAAACAATTTTTTTTAAAAAGCAATGAACAACAACGACAAAATATCCACAAACTACTGCAGCGGTATCCACTTCATGCCAATCCTCTGCTGAGTTTACATGAGTGTAAGTTTTAATGTGAAGAGACTGCCTATGTTCTTCCCTAGAGAACTTTTGGTAGATTGAGATCACTGGTCTTTTGGTTAGAGACCCAATACACTATGCAACCAGGGTTCTTCATTAGCCCATAAAGAGATAGATGTCAAAGCAACAATGAGCTGTCATCTCCCTCTAGCATGAGAATAAAGCTAAACAAGAAATTTTGGAGAGGTTGTGAAGAAAATGGAAGTCTCATACACTGTACAATGGTAAAACCCTTGAAGAAAATGGTGTGACATTTCCTTAAATAATTAAAAATAGAAATAATATTTGGTAGAGCAATTCCACTACTAAAGATATATCCTAGAGAAATGAAATCTGGACATAAACAGGTAAGTAAAGACCCATGTTCACTGCAGCATTATTTACAAAAGCAGTGTTGGGAACAATCTAAGTTCTCAGTAACAGATGAATGTATAAAAAAACAAATGTTGTAAAAAACAAAATTAAATCTTCCAGAAAAATATGATGTAATCAAATAATGGAACACTATGCACCATTAAAAAATAATGGAGGATCTATAAAAAAACTTAGATTATGGATGAATCAAAAGGAAATAAGTAAATCACGAAAGAAAAAATAAATATTATATAATCTCACTACTATTAAAACAATAAGAAAATGTTTACACATGGAAAGAAACATTCTTTGATGGTTGCTTGGGATGGAAGGGGAGAGGAGGGAAAATCACCAATTTAAAGAAGAGAAACTTCCGTGGGTGAGGGAAAAGAGAATCTTTTCTCCATCTATCATGATGTTTCCTAAACAAGATAGATTGACACAGTGAACTGCACCTCTTAACAAGATAGATTAATAGACTGCAAAATAGGCTTGAGGAAGGTGAATATTGTACACAATAAAGAAAGATTTTAATATGTTGTTTATAGGATTGCTGTTAGTCATAGTCAACGGAACAGTATATATATATATAGCGAGAGAGATAGCAACCATATCCTACAACATTTTTTTTAGAATGAGGAGAAATAAAGGAAGAAAAGAAGTAAGAATAGGACACAGAGAAGAAAAGGAGATGGAAGAATATATGAAGAAAAAAAAATTTTCTTCTTCCTAGGCATTCAATGTTCAACCTTTCCTCAATGTCCCTTCCTCAATAGAGATTGAGAAATTTTTTAAGAAAATAGAATAAGGTGAATTATTAAAATGATATACTAAAAATAATCTTTTGCCACAGAATAAAGATTTTTAGCTGAAGAGAAAATACAAGTGTGTCTTTTTCTAACTTTCTAAGGGGAAAATAGAGCTTTCTAGAAAGCCTGTGCTTCCAAATAGAAGTGGTACACACCACACTTCCACACCAAACAAAGATCTTATTTGTTAATTGCTAAGTATGGTTTACTCAGAAAGTGAACACACTGTCCCATCTGAAACATCTTTTTTAAAAACACCTGCAACACTATTATGCTACATGAAGCACCAGGTCATTAGGGCTCTGTCAATCACAGGACTGATTCCTCCAGATAGGGCTGGAGAAGAAAGAAGGTACTTCTTGGTTTCAGGCAGACAGTCATACCCCACCAGCTCTAAACCCTAGGGTTTAAGAAAATGTGACTTTAACCTTAGTTGCTTTCATAGTAAAAAGAAACATTTGATTCTAAATACGAAACTTCAGGAATATTATTGTCCAAACACAGGACAAATCTGCAGCAATGTATGGAAACTCTCTTGGAGTCTATCATATATGGTTTAAAAAATTATGTGTAGCAGCCAGTACTAAATTTAAAAATAAAATTCTTAATCTTTTGAAACCACAGTCAATTTACCAAATCCTAGGAAATTTCAGATTATTTATTCATCTTTTTTGGTACTTCTCTCCCCTGACCCCCAGCAAGTATGTAAATTATCAAACCAACAGCTAAAGTGAAAGAAGTGTACCATGAGAAAACCACCTCTATTTTTATATTTGTCCCTCTGTTTCTTCATCATTGTATCTATTTTTAATGCGTTTAAAATTGAAGACATCTAAATATTTTTCTTCATACTGAATTTAGACTAAGTCTATATTTAGCTGAATAAGAAACTACAAAAACTTTTCCTAAAATGATTGTATCACTTTATAGTCTCCTAAACAATGCATAAGTGTTCTGTTTTAAGTTTTTCAATAATTAATACTAGTCATCATAGTTTATGTCATTCTTATGTGTGCATAGTGGTATCTAGTTAAGACTTCAATTGCATTTATTAGCTGACTGACTTATTTTGTATACTTACTATTGGTTATTCAGATATATTCTTTTGTACATTATATATTAACAAGCTCTGATGGCATGGTGTTAAGAAGTTGTGCTGCCAAGGCAAAGACATGCTGTTCAAATCCACCAACTGCTCTGTGGGGGAAAGGTAGCAGTCTTCTCCCATGTGATTGATTTAGAGCCTCTGAGAACCCTCTGGAGGGTCAGCTCTGAGTTGGTTCCAACTCCAGTAGTAACAGCAACAAGAATTATATGTATCCACTTCCTAAACAACATACCTCTAGAAACTCTATGAACTTTGAGAAATGATAGTTATAGAAAAGCTTCAGGTCTTTTGTTCATAGGGTTGCTATGAGTAGCGCTGGACTCAAAGGCAATCAACAACAAAACAACAACTGGTTCTATTATAAGGGAATGCCATATTTTAATTTTGACATTTTTTTTTGCTTTGGCAAAAGCTTTTTATTTTTCAAATTTTGACATTTTTATTGTGATTCTATGCAAATACTTTTTATATTTACCTTGGCTCCTGAAACTTTGCCAAGCTCAGTCAGTTATTTGAAATAGGTTTTTTTAGAAATTTACTAGGACTTTTTACATATACAATCATGTTGTATGAAAATAAAGGTGATTTTTACTTTTTATTTCCAATTTGTATTTAATCTCTTTTTCTTGCCTTATTGCAGTGGCCATCTCATCCATTTTAATGTGGAATACAAATCCAAGAGTATCTTTGAATTGTTATTGATCTTAAGGAACACATCTTATTTTAAGGATATTGTTAACTTCAGACATTTCGCAGGTGTACTTTAATACATGGAAGAATTTTTTTATTCCTAATTTGTAGCCAACATTTCCCATTTCCCTTCTTTAATCATATATAGATACTTTATTTTTACAAATATTGGAAAAAATCATTCTTTCATTGATTTTGCTAAGAGTGTAAATTAATGGAGATTCAAATGTTAAAACCATTTTTTTTTACATTCTTTGGATCCTGCTTGGTCATGGTATGAGACTTAGTGATAAAATATAGAGTTAATATTCTTTTAACTCCATCATCATAAAGATCAAAATCTTTAGATATTATGAATTAAACTTTCCAGTAATATTTATAAAATTATTTCTGACTTTTCAGGAATTTAAAAATATTAGGTAATTACTATAATCTCTTATATTGCCTAAATAGTTTAATTAATTTGTATGTGTAATTGGAGCTTATTAAATTTAATACATTTACATTTAGGCTCACCAGGCTGTGGCAGGAAATCTGGAGGACAACCATTTGGCCAACTGACTGGAAAAAATCCATAGTTCTTCCCATTTTTTTTTTTTAAAAAGTGACCTGATGATAGTGGAAATTATCAAACGATATCACCAATATCACATGCAAGCAAAATCCTGTTGAAGATCATCCAAAAACAACTGAACAGTATATTGAGAGAAAATTACTAGAAACACAAGATGGGTTTAGAAGAGGCCATGACAAAAGGGACTTCACTACTAATGTATGATGGAGCTTGGCCCAAAACAGAGAGTACCAGAGGAATGTCTATCTGTGTTTCATTGACTATGAAAAGGCATTTGACTGTGTGGATCACAAAAATTGAGAAGAATGGGAATCCCAGAGCACCTGATTATGCTCATGCAAAACCTATACTTGAACAGGAGTAATTTGTCAGAACGTAGCAAGAAAACACTGCATGGTTCATAATCAGGAAAGGAGTGTGTCAGGGAAGCATTCTGTCTCCATACCTTTTCAGTCTGTATGCAAAGCAGATTATTTAAGAGGCTGGACTTTATGAGGAGGAATGTGGCATCGGGATTGGAGGAAGACTCATCAACAATCTGTGATATGTTGAAACTTGCTAAAACTCATGACAGCCTGAAATATTTGCGGCAAAGGGTCAAGAACTGTAATTTTCAATATGGATTGAAGCTCAACATCAAGAATATGAAGATTCTTACCACTGGGCCAATTGACAGCACCATGGAGAAGAGATTTAGATTAATAATAATTTCAGCTTTCTAGGTTCCACAATCGACACTTGACACCAGCAGTCAAGAAAACAAAAGATTAATTGCATTAGGAAAAGCTGCTGCCAGGGATCTCTCCAGAGTGCTAAAGAGCAACAGTGTCATTCTAGGGACTAAGGTGTGCCTGATCCAAGCAATGGTCTTGCCAAGTACTTGCTATGCATCAGAAAGCTGGACAGTGACTAGGGATGACAGAATAGAATTGATGCTTTTGAGTTGTGGTGCTAGATAAGAGTATCAAACATACTATGGATGGCCAAGAGAACTAATAGCTATATTTTGGACAGGATGAAACCAAGCTGCTCCGTGGAGGCAAGGATTTTGAGGCTCCATTGGATATAATTTGGGCACATGGCCAGGAAGGACTTGGAGTCCTTGAAGTCCTTGGAGAAGAACATTATGCTTGGAAGGGTAGAGGGACAGTATAGGAGAGGAAGAAAACAGATGAGATGGATTGACATAGTAACTGGAGTATTGAGGGTAAATGTGAAATAGTGAGATTGGCTCAGGATAGAGCAGGACTCAGAGATATTGTACATTGGGTAGCTATGAGTCATAGTTGACTTTGACAGCACATTAACAATAACATTTTTGTGACTGTGGATATTTTTGTGTTATGTTATGCCATCTCTTTTATTGGTTTGCATACAATAATTTGTATACATTGTGTTCATTCATGTTTATTTTGTTTTAAGTAATAACTTCCTTGTATTATGTTCATATAATGTATATATTCCATATCCATTGTATTTTCTATAACTAAATACTAATGATCTATGTCTATTATTACTTCATCTTTTTCCTTCACCCCCTCATACACCCACTAAACTCTGCTATCCTAGTGCTTTGTACCCTTCCTCTTTTTCTACCACCTTCCCCTGTGCCCTTCCTTTTCTGGGCTTTATACACATCTTACTAATTTATCCTTCTATTTTTAAATAATCGTTTTATTCAGTATGTCTCCTTATGAGACTGAGTTAATTAATTCCATATACAGTTGCATGTCCTCTGTATTATTAGATTCTGAGGATAACTGTGAAAAAACTCTGACATGGGTCAACGAGACACATATATACAAATAATCATAATAAAGTGTTGTTAAAACACAATTGATAGGTAGATAGATAAATAGATAGATAGATGATTGATAGATAGATAGATAATAGATAGATAGATAGATAGATAGATAGATAGATAGATAGATAGATAGATGATAGATAGATAGATACATAGATAGATAGACTATATAGCTTGTGAGTTTTGGTGTCCTCAAATCAACTACAACTAAAACCAAATAGATTTAAGTATTTTTTTAATCATTGTACAACTTTGATATGTGTCTGAAGCAATTGAAAATGCCATGGCTTGGATCAGGTGCACCTTAGTCTCTAAACTGGCATTCTTGTTCTTTAGCACTTTAATGAGGTTCTTGACAGCATGTTTGTCCAGTGCAATAGGTCTTTTAATTTCTGGACTTCTGCTTCTGTGGGTGTTACTGTGGATTTAAAGAAAAAGAAATCTTTGACATTATCAAGTCTTTATCCCTTTATGCAAACAAAGTTGTATCATAAGCAAAAGTTGTTAACGAGTTTTTTCTACAATTCTGATACCATGTTCTTCTTCATAGAGTTCAGCTTCTTGAATTGTTTACTCAGCACAAAGATTGAATAGATACAGAGAATGGATATAATCCTAACACACACGTTTCCTGATTTCAGGACATGCAGTATCCCCTTGTTGTTTGAATGATGTAACTCCTTCTTGATCTATGTATATATTTCCCATCAGCACAATTAAGTGTTCTAGAATTTTCATTCTTCTAAATGTTATCCACAATTATTATAATCCACATAGTCAAATTTCTTTGTATAGTCCATAAAGCACAAGTAAACCTATTTCTGGTATTCTAAACTTTCAGCCAAGATCCGTCTGTCATCAGCAATGATAGTCCTTGTTCTACAGACTCTTCAGAATCCAATTTGAGTTTCTGACAGTTCCCTATCAAGATATGGTATCATCCAGAGTTATAAAACCTTCATCAAGATTTTACTTGACTATGATAAGAATATATTTCTTGATAATTTCCACATCTTAAAGTTAACTGTTGTTAGGTACCATTGATTTGACTACAACTCAAAGAGATCCAGTAAACATGCCTATACTTTGTACTCTATTGTGCCATTCTTATAATCACTGCTATGCTCAAACCTATTGTTACAGTCAATCTATCAATCTATTTTGTTGAGGATCTTATTCTCTTTGTCTGATCCTGTACCTTTCCCAGCAAGCTATATAGGTTTTGGTTATAGACACTGGGAAATCTTCCAGGAGAAATAATATAGGTTGTTTAAAAGGATTTAAAAATTAAAGAGTTGTTCTCTAAGCATAAGATGGGAGAAGAACAATTTAAGACTAGTTAGTAACATATTTTAAAAGAAATTGATGGAGTAAAAGAATCCCTCTTTATTGGGGGAAAGAACATCAACATGTTGTTAGAACACTGGGAGTATAACATTGAGAAGAGTTGCAGGACACTTAACTATCCCTAGACCAAGAAGCTGTTTTGTGAACACAGGAAGAGAACACTATATGGTTGCATACTCTCTTCATATCTATTGAGTTGGTATGCTGAGCAAATTATTTAAGAATCTGGACACTGTGAAGAGGAATGTAGCATCAGGATTGGAGGGAATCTCTGTTATACGACCTTGCTTGCTGAAAGTGAGGAGGACTTGATGCACTTGCCGCAGAAGATCAAAGAAGGTAGATTTCAAAATGGATTGCATCTCAATGTCAAGAAGACAAAAATTCTTACCAATGGATCAATAGGCAATGGAGAAAAGTTGGGAATTGTCAACAATTTTATCTTACTTGGATCCACAATCAATACCCTTGGTATCAATAATCAGATCAGGAGATACTGTACTGGGAAAGTCTGCAGCTATGTACTCTCCAAATTATTGAGGAGTAATGATCTCAGTTTGAGGACTAAGGTGTACCCAATTCATGCCATGGTCTTTTAAATCACTTGGTAGGAATCTGAGAACTAGACAATGAATAACAGAGAAGAATTGATGCCTATGAGATGTGGTGTTGGAGAACAGAACTGCATATCCCATGGACTTCCAAAAGAATAAACAAATGTGTCTTAGAGAAAAATGCAGCCAGAGTGCTCCTTGAAGGCAAAGATTACAGAGCTTTATCTTTCATACTTTGGACATGTGATGGGTCATCAAAAGGAAGGAAGTCCCTCAACTAGGTGGATTGGCACAGTGATTGTTGCCATGACCTCAAGTGTGTCAGAAAGTGTAAGGGTAGCATAGGACAGGACAAGGTTCATATCTGTTACTCATAGGGTCCCCACACTTTACCTGATGGCACTTAACAACAACAGAACATAGGAACAGGGTAGAAATGGTAAGAGATAAAAATAGAACTATTAAAAAGGTTATTCTAAAGATTTTTCATTTTCTCCAGTGGATATTAAGAAACCATAAGAGGTTTGGAAATATGACCTAATCTGTGTTTGAAAGATAACCTTGACAACTGTGGAAGGAATAAAGGAATGCAAATGAGAGATAGTTTGGCAGAGGAAAATAAGTAAAGAAACAAGTTATGAGTCATGTAATTTATCATAGTGTACCATCTTTCCATTTTATCTGTATTTTGTTCCCACATTTATTCTGAATTCAGTTTCGTGTCTTTCTGACTAGTTTGCATTTTTCTCATCGAGTTCTACCATCATCATCTCTGAGAGATTTAGGACAATAGGTTGAGACTAGAGTGATTAACAGAACTGGATGAATGCCATTCCGTTTAAGCTCAAATAGTAAGCAGAGGCATTTAGAGCCAGGTGTATCCCAGTAGTACATCATGGTGTGGAAACTCCAGTATTTGGACAGGTCGAGGCATTAGAGATAATGATGTCTGAAAGAAAGTCACACAAAAACAACCTCTGATATGAAAGCAAAGATAGTTAGCATTCTGCTTTCTGCTGTGCTCCTAGTTCTGAATGGAGAGGGCAAGATTCTAGGGAATGTGTCTCCAGTCAGAATTTCTAAATTGCACTTGGCCTTTTATTAAGAAAGGTGTGGAGTTACAAGACCTTCTGGGTGGCTCTTGCATTATTCATGCTTGTACAGAGCATCTTAGATGACTCCAAGGCAGTGAAAATTGTACCTGTGGAGAAAGATACAGAAAAGAGCACATAATCCTTTTGTAAGTTATCAACAATTATATAGCTCAAAGAAGAGCTGATGTGAAGTGGTGAAACAGGAACATTTTGGAAATGAGTAGCATGGAAGGAAATTAAGTGACATAACATAGGAACTGTCCAAATTTCAATGCTACTGCCCACTGAGAAGAATGAAGGTGTTAATTTTTATTTTATGCTTCAATAGAGAAATTATTCTTCCCACTGAAGACAGCAAAGACTCTCAAAGTAGTGAGCACTTTGATAAATATCTTCTAGGGAACAAACCTTATCAACTTATACAGGCTATATTCAAAGTGAACATTGAACAAAAGTGTAACAAAGCTTGATAATTAGATTCACATATCATTTCTGGCTGTCATGGGTAAAGGACATTGAGGGCCACCTGGAAGAAGTCACGGTAGAACCCTGACCTTGATAAGAACAAGAAGACTCAGTACAAATAACGGAAACCTCCAGCCATGTCCACTTTAACACTCCGAACCCATACTCTAAATTAAAAAGGTTATTTATGCGCAAGACTTCAGAACAGCCTTCAAAAATGCTTGTATTACTGGTCTCTAAATTCACAATTCACTACTTTAAGTCAGTACTCTGTTTAAGTCCTTGGAGCACACATGTTGTACTTAATTTCCCTTCAGTGGTTGCTCTCTAAAACATAAAACCCATGTTATAGCTTATCACCTGTATTTACATTTCCTGACTGTTCTGATTTGCTCTCTTCTGAATCCCGATATTACTGCTCCTTCGTCTTTATAACATTTCCAATTAGACTTCCAGAATCTTGCATTTCAATCTATGGTAGAAAAATTCTCTCATCGTCATCACATAATAATCCATCTGATTTTCCCCCAAGGATACAACTTTCCAATTAGCACTTTCAAATAAAAGCTATTCCTTCTTTCACATCTTACCTTGTTTGTTGTTGTTGTTTACCCTGGAGTCAGAATTGAACCATAGGCTGACCCTCCAGTGGGTTTTCAGAGGCAGAAAATTACAAGGAAAGAGACTGCAAAACTCATTCCTCTGGGATTACCAGAACTGTTTTACCACTAGGCCACCAGCACTCCCTTACTATGTTAGTATCAGGAAGCAAGTTTAAAGTTTTTTTTGTTGTTTTTATTTTCTTACTTCCCAGTGTTGGTTAAAATATTCACCTGCTAACTACAAGATCATTGGTTGGGATTCTGTAGCACTCTCCAAGAGAAATAGATAGTAGTCTACTTCCACAAAAGTTACAGCTCTTGAAACACTATGAGGTAGCCCTACTCTGACCTACAGGGACATTATGGTAGGAATTGACTAGAGGACAGTGCAATGGAGACTAAGTCCAGATTTCCATTGATCTACCTTCCCTAGGGAACTCTGGTGGCTTAGTGGGAAGGTGTTTTGCTGCCAGCCCAAAGGCAGGTGATCCAAATCCTTCAGCTGCTTTGTTTGAGAAAGATGAACAATCTCCTATGCTATTTACAGTCTCTGAAAACACAGTGGAATGCTGGTGGCTTAATGTTAAGCTGTTGTGCTTCCAGCTTAAAGGTAGTCAGTTCAAATCCACCAGTTGCTTTGCTAGAGGAAGACGACGGTTTCCTCCTAAGCTATTTACAGTTTCTGAAAAGCCTTAGAGGTCAGTTCTGAATTAGTTCTGACTCAAATGCTTATAACAACAATCCCCTTCCCTACAATTCCTACTCCTGCACCTTTATGTTCACTTACCCACCCCTTTCAACTATGAACTTCATATTTCTTTTCCCTTCATTCATTATAGATCCCTTACATAAAAGTCTGCATGTGTCTAAGTCACTTTCGTTTCCAGGTTCGTAACCTAGGTTAGTATCATCATCCTCTGGGGCCTTAACTCCATTCTACTGCACTTAGATGCAGCCTTTCACCATTTGTACTATTCCCTAGACCTCCTCCTCATCACTTGGAATGCTTCCTCTCTGGAATACTGAAGTCCAGTATCTCACAAGGACCCCAACCTCTCTAGCCCTCCAACCTCTTCACCTATCTCATCTGTTTTCAACCTTTAAGATTCCTGGACTCTTTATATGCTTCTCAGACTATCGACTGCCTTTTGGCTCTCTTCTTTATCTACCCAACCTGGACCCCAAAAATGGACCACAGAACTTGTGATTTTGCCCATTGTATTTCTAAGTACTGAAACTCAAGGCTTGAATTTGTTTTTTAATTCAGTTTTAGAAATGTTGAGCAAGTTCTTAACTTGTTATTTCCTATTTCCAAGTCTCTGCTTATTCTGTTATAACAGCTTGCTTTTCTACTCAGGCTGTATTTTGAGATCTTCTGTTCAACTCTTTAGTATCTATTCCCTTTGTTTTGGTTTCTAATGCAGTTTTTAGTGTTTCTTCTGACCTCCATTGTGTGTTTTTCGTTCTCTTTGTCATGAGTTTTTTGCTTTCTCTCTCTTTGTAGTGAGTTTTTGCTTTCTTCATGGATGAAGTGAAGGAATTATCCTTTTTTAATTTTTTACTGTTTTTTATATAATTCCTTTACAGTATATTTGATGCATATACATTGGTTTATACAACAATTCATATACATTCTATTTTATATTATTTTTATACTAGTTGATTTACAGAATTCAAATACATTGTTTTTTATAGCAAATCCTTCCCATTTCCCTCTCATCGCCCTCCCAATCAAACAACCCCGTGATTAATTGTCCCACCCCACACATCCTCATCCCTCTGCTTCCACCCTCTGCCCACCCTTAGATCCTCATACTCATTCTACAATAATGGTTTTATACTGTATTTGTCCTTGTGGTACTGAGTTAGTTCTCTCTGCATAATGCTCTTCAGTCCCTCTCAAGTTAGGTAACAATGTTATACTGGTTTAATTACAAAGTTCATAAAATTCATATACATTGTTTTTTACACTGGACTTTTTTGTTGTTTTTGAATTATTCTTTTAAGTTTAAAATTCCTCATTAATTTGCAAATAGTACTCTTCATATAAAAAGTTTAATTAACTGATTAATTAATATAAGAATGAATTAAGGGTATTCATTTTCTTGAACTGGTGGAATCTATTAGCATCAATATTATGTTGGTATTTAAATTGTTGCATTTCCAATGCTACTTCTTAAGTTATCTCTTCCATCATTTTCATGCCTTTACTTTTTAGAATTTTCTTACTTTTCTGAGAAAAAAAAAAAAGTTCCATGCTTATATTTTTCCAATTGAGATCTGAAACCAGCCATTTGTCCAGGGTGAGCTACTTCTTTTTATTATTGTTGTTGTTGTTGTTGTTGATTGCCATTGAGTCGAGCACGACTCAGTGACCCTATAAACAAAAGGCCTGAAGCCCATTTATAACTATCATCATTTATCAAAGTTCATAGAGTTTCCAGAGGCCTGTTGTCTAGGAAGTGGATACCTCTCCTGCTTCCAATTCTTTTTATTAAAGACGAGTATTTAGAAGCCAACATGACTGTTAGGTATGATACTGGCTATTGGAGTGCTATTGCTGCAAGATGGTTCAGAATATAGGGATCACCTTTGAGTGCTCCATTTTCTTTACTCTTCACTCCAAATATATCTCAAAGGTAATTATTACTCATTATTCCTATTGTTGTGACATTACCCTTAGCTGCCATCATATCTCTTCTTTCCTAACTGTACCATCTCTAGCTTGCTCTCTTTTTTTCCCAATCTTTGTTAATCTTTGTACGGTTAAATAAACTCTTAACTCCTTAATAAGACTCTCCATAAAATTATAAATCACCTTAGAATATAATCAATCCCCTTAACTGTAGCTTGCAAAGCCTTGCTGCATGGTTTTTTTCTCTTCAGTCAATCATATTTCACTTTACTAATCTTCCAAATTTTAACTACATGGTCTTATGTTTTTTAATTCTATTTCTCATTTCCTACCATTCTGTATTATTTCTGGAATAGTTTGTCCTTCTGATCATTGTAGTTGTATTCTAATTATCCTTAGTAACATACTTCAAACCTCTCTATTATTCACTCTCTAGTAAATAATGCTCTAGTCACTACCCTTTGCTCCCTATATAACACTTGGCACTCTCTAAAAAGAACTCTATTTCAAGTACTATTTGTATGTTTCTTTATTCTGACCCTCTCCCCATCCACTGATATTTAAGATCTATGTGAGGAAGAACTTATCTCTCTTGTCTTTTCTGCTACTGTCATATACTCAGAGAAAATGTAGAGCCTGAAATTGTATTGGCATGCATCCTTTCCCTTCTATCTCTTTCCAAAGAACTGTGAACTTCTTGAAGCACCAGGCCTGGTACACATGGATTGCTAAAGAAATTCTTACCAAGTGGATCAATAAATGACTAAATACATGAACATAGCAACATTTTTATACACATCTTAAGAACACTGGCTCAATGTTCTCAATAGTTCTTTGTAGATAGAAAAATTCAAATTGCTGAAATAGCACTAACTATGTTATTTATGGTATATTTTATAGACAACACACTTGTCCAAGTAAACCATGAGTTAATTTATATAGTTCTCAGGCCAGTTTGGATAATCACTTACATTCAACTAATTATTTCATTTTCTACCATAAACCTTGAGTTAGAATACATATGCAGACAATGTTGTTGTTGTTATGTGCCGTAGAGTCGTTTCCGACTCATAGCGACCCTATGTACAACAGCCCTAAACCCTGCTCTATCCTGCACCAATCTAATTGCCCCCGACACACCCATCCCGATTACCCCAGTCACTGAATCAATCCACCTCATAGAGGATCTTCCCCTCCTGCGCTGTCCCTCTACTCTACCCAGCATGATGTCCTTCTCCAAAGACCTGTCTCTCTTTACAACATGTCCAAAGTATGTCAGATGAAGCCCCAGAATCCTTGCCTCCAAGGAGCAGCCTGGTTTAACCCTCTCTAGGATGAATCTGTTAGTTTTCTTGGCAGTCCATGGTACATTCAATACTCTTCTCCAGCATCACAGCTCAAAGACGTCAATTCTCCTTCTATCCTCCCTAGTCATTGTCCAGCTCTCTGATGCGTAACAAGTGATTGCAAAAACCATGGCCTGTATCAGGCGGACCTTAGTCTCCAGAGAGACACCGTTGCTCTTGAGTACTTTAGAGAGGTCCCTAACCACAGACTTTCCCGTCGCAATACGTTTTTTTGATTTCCTGGCTGCTGGTGCCAAGAGTGTTGACCATGGAGCTGAGCAAACTGAAGCTGTGAACAATCTCAATCTCTTCACCATCAGTACAGAAGGTCTGAGTCTTGCCTTGATTACTCTGAAATCCAGAAGTGGTCAACCATTTAAACAGTGTTCATACAGAAAATCAGGGTAGTACTCTGCCTGCTGGGAATTACATGTCTTAAAATTCCACTGAAGTTGTTCCTTTCTAATTCCTATAAACCAGTTATATTTTTATTACTTGTTTTTCTCTGGTTGATGTTCTTTGGTCTTAAATGTAACTATGATTTATCATTGTGGTAGTTCCACACTCATCACAGAGGTTATCTAAGGAGATATAATTTGGGGACAAAGCAAGAATTTGGCATCTAAGCTCATCTCTTGGCTAGAGAAAAGCAGTGGAAACATATAGAAAGGTTGCCAGGAAAGTCCCATTTTCCATAATCAACAAGTTGACCAAAAGCTTGGCTTAGGTTTCCTTGAGCACTCTCATTTCAAAATAAGAATTTTCTTCCTGACTATTCTGAAGGGAAAGAGAGTAATTTTCAGAGCCCTTGCAAGTTTTTCATGTCCATATGTCTGCTTATGAACTAGAGTTACGTGAGTTCGTCATTGCCTATATTTTGTCCAGTTGGAAGGAGGCAAGGTCATGTGGGAGAAGTCGATGTGAGGTATGGGCGAGGTCGTGCGGGGGAAGTCTAGATGTGTGGGTATGGGCAGGGTCATGTGGGAGAAATCTAGATGTGAGAATATGGGCAAGCCACTTATCAGCAGTTCCTTTGGTGGTCCTCTCCATTCCCTTTAATCGCAATTCCATTTTTCAAGTCCAGTTCCCAAAGCTTTAGCTATCCTTGGCTCTTTTATTTCTTTCATATTCCTTATCCCAACTACCTGAAAAGGCTTTAAAGTCTACCATCCAAATATATCCCACTTTCACTTCTCTTTCACTTTGGCTTTCACTATTCTGGCCTAAGCCATCATTCTCTCTCCTGTGATTTACTACAAAAGCCTTTAACCTATCTCACTGCCTTCAGCCTCTAGAGTGATCTTTCAAAACACAAGTCAGCTCATATCACTCTTCTTAAAACCCTTCAGTGGTTCCCATCTTGTTCAGAAACAATCAAACAAAAAAATGCAAAGATCAATGTCTCCGCTATAGTTTATAAACCTACATACAATCAGATAGTTTACAAACCTGCATACAGTTAGAGTCATGTACTTTCTCTGTTTCACTTTCTAGCTAGTCTCTTACTGAATTCCAGCCACTCTGCCTCCTCATTTCTCCTCAAACATACGAGGAATACTCCTACCTCAAGCCCTTTGCACTTATTATTTTTCTCAACCAGGAGTACTCTTTCCCAGACATGAACCTGGTCCACTCTCTCACTTTATGTCTTTGCTCTAAGCCCCTGCCTCAGCAATACTCTGTCCTTAGTGGGTGTAATACCACATTTGTCTACCAACACTGTTTACTCCCTTTCTATGCTTTATTTTTCTCTATGACATTTCTTATGATCTGACACAATATTCTATTTATGCTTTATTACTTCTAAGGAGAATATTTAATTAGTATAGTTTGTATATAATACCAGCTATTGTGAACCAGCAATAATAGAAAAAAACTATCACCTGTAGAGCAAATTTCCATTTTCAATGTGATTTCACATTCACCTTTTTCTCAGTATCACTTTCTTTTTATCTAAATGTGCTGGAGTTTAGAGGTTTTAAGTGTCTTGTCCAAGAATACATAGAGAAAACAGTACCTTTGCTTATTCATTTTTCTCTTTAGATCATTTTGTTGCTATCATTAGGTGTCATCAAGTATGACCAACTCTTAGCAACCCTATGAACAACATATCTGAACCACATCCTATCCCGTGTCATCCTAATCATTTCGGACACACTTGAGCCCAATGCTACCATCACTGTGGCAATCGATCTCATTGAGGGTCTTTTTCTCTCTCACTGACTTGACCTTTCCAAGTATGATGTCCCTTTCCAAGGAATAGCCCGTTTCAGCAATATGTCTAAAGTGTGTGAGACAAAATTTCACCATCCTTGCCTCGAAGGAGCATTGCGGCTTCACTTTGCCCAAGACATACATGTTTAGTCTTTTGGCAGTCCATGGACTATTCAGTACTATTGTAACACCACACCTCACAGGCATTGATTCTTCCTCTGTAATCTTCATGCACTGTTCACTTCTCAGATGCATAACAAGTGTATGAAACAACTATGGCCTGAATCAGGTGAACCTTAGTCTTTAAATTGACATAATTGTGCTCCATAACTTTGAAGAGGTGAGGCCTCTGATAGCAAACTTCTATAGAAAATGTTTCAAATCCTTTTCACTTCCAAAAAAGCAAAGTTGTGTCATTTGCATATAAAACACAGGCTGTTGATTAATCTTCCTCAGATCCTGATGCCACATTCTTCTTCATAGAGTTGAGTTTATTGAATGATTTGTTTGGCATACAGATTGAAAAGGTATGGGGGAAACATACAGGCCTGCCACACACCTTTCTTGATTTTAAAACATTTAGTATTCCCTGACTCTGGACAACTTTTTGTTGTTCTTGTTCTAGGCATATGTTTCTTATGAGCGATGTCTATTTGTGTTTTATGGACAATGCAAAGGCATAACAAACTATACTTAACATTGAGAAGGATGGTAAATTCATTACAATTATGCTATCTGGACAATGTTGTTGTTGTTGTTGTGTACTGTTGAGTTGGAACAGATCCATAGCTGACCCTTCAAAGGGCTCTTAGAGACAGTTAATTACATGAGAGGAGACTGCTCATCTTTCTCCCCCAGAGCAGCTGGTGGATCTGAACCACTTCTCT
Source organism: Elephantulus edwardii (assembly GCF_000299155.1). NCBI lineage: Eukaryota > Metazoa > Chordata > Mammalia > Macroscelidea > Macroscelididae > Elephantulus > Elephantulus edwardii. The sequence continues at coordinate 12,723,429 of NW_006399802.1, read as the reverse complement.
TTGTGTTGCCATCAAAATCTCTCTGCTAAATAGAAATAGAAATACAAATAGACATAGAACTAGAAACACAATTTGTTTAAATCTTCAAAATGACCTTCTGATGTAGTTTAAATTGTGTTTTATGTAGTTCATCAGAGGAAATGAAGCTTAAATTTTCCAAGGTGGCACAAGTGCTATAAAGACACTCAGCAGAGTTGACATTCACACACTCTGTGATGGGGCACCATGTGATGCAACAGGTGGCAGAATAAAGAGTCCAGCTCTCCTCTTCTGACTTGGAAGCCACAGAATACAAAATTCTGTGGACTGATCACTCAGGAAATATTATATTCTTTGATATTTTCTCCTTCTTAGTTGAATCTTCAATGTGTTCACTTTTTGAGTGCCACCTGGTTCTCAGTAAATATGGATGGGATTTCTAGAAGTTATATTTTCCTTACAATAAATCTAATTTTTTTTTATTCTTATTGACCATTTACTATTACAATAGTAAATGCATGTTAAATACAATTTTCACCAATGTCCTTATCTAGTAGTTTAGGGTGATCAATGATTCCTTCTTCTCTATAGAAAATGAGAGATCTTCCATCAGCCTTTATATAATCACTTTATTACTCACTTTTCCTAAAAAGTACTCTCTTTATCAATGAGCTCCTCCTTCTCTCTGAGGCCTCTGCCTGCTGCCCACAACTCTCCCATCTTTCTCAGCTTCAAAAGAAATGCATGATTTAGGGAACATAACCTTTTTCTTTTTTCAAGTGTAAGCTTTGAAGAGAAAGATACTTTACAGTCTCAGAAATAACTAATGAAACAAAGAAATCTATAATAAAAAAACAGGGCAACATAACACAAGGAAAGATAGTTTAATATATGTATAAGTGTGTATATGTTGCTGGAAGGTGTTCTGGTAACATAGTCTATTGCGAGTTGCACTGCTATAACCTGAAGGTGGTGCTTCTGAAGGTAGTTCAAATCCACGAGGTGCTCCACAAGAGAAAAATGGGCAATCTCCTCTCATGCAGTTCACAGCCTATGAAATCCTGCTTGAGGCTCTGCTGTCGGTTGGTTCTGACTTGACAACAATGAGTTTAGTTGCTGTTCGCTGTTTAGTTGGCAACCGACTCTTGGTGGCTCATGCACAAGAGAATAAACCACTGTCCCATTCTGCATCTTCCTCATCATTAGCTGACGATTGAACTATTATGATCCATAAAGTTTTCACTGGCAGAATTTCAGGTGTAGATAACCATGTCTTTCTTTCTAGTTTGTCTTAGTCTGAAATCTCTGCTGAAAGCTGAATCTCCACTGACAAATGGATGGTGGGTCCCCAGAAGGTGGACTGTCTGGGAATCAAACCCTCATGAAAGGTAAGCATTTTGCCAGCGAATGACCATTGGCCCCCTGTACTATATGTTTTTGTTGTTTTTATGTGCCTTCGAGTCACCTGCAACTCATAATGACCATATGTACAACAACCCTAAACTCTGCCCTATCCTGCGCCATTCTCATTGTCTCCAACACACCTACCCCCATTACCCCAGTCACTGAGTCAATCCATCTCACCAAGAGTCTTCCTCTCCTGCACTGTCCCTCCACCCTCCCAAGCGTGACATCTCTCTCAAAGGACTGGTCCCTCCTTGCAACATGTCTAAAGCATTTCAGACGAAGCTTCAGAATCCTTGCCTCCAAGGAGCATCCTGGCTTCACACTCTCTAGGACAAACCTGTTTGCTTTCTTAGCAGTCCATGGTATATTCGATACTCTTCTCCAACACCACAGCTCAAAGATATCAGTTCTCCTATCATCCCTAGTCATTGTCCAGCTCTCTGATGCAAAGCAAGTGATTGCAAAGACCATGGCATGTGTCAGGCGCACCTTAGTCTCCAGACCTCTACTATAAAGGTGTATAAAAGGCCATGAAATATAAGAGTCCATTGATAAATGATCTAACACACATATATGTCTACTGACCATAAAATATTTTTCTTCATTTTCTTTCCCCTTTGAGATGATTTGATGAAAATCTTACCGCTGATCAACATCTGTTGGAGCATAAAGATTTGGTGTCTTATTTCACTTACATTCTTTATCAGGAGGATACTGACTGCTTCTTGTAGGACTTTTAAGTTCTTTTTTCAGTTAAATAAACTCCTTGTGAGCAAAGACCGCATTTTCTGCATTCCCCACAGGACTTAACTAGGCCAGGGCCACTCATGGGAGAAAGCATGATGTTTGTGGCTTGCACATAATCAAGCCAATCTGAAATATTGCAGGCAATGCATTTTGGGTGTCAATTACCTCTGGGGTGAAAGAACTGCCTGACAGACATTAGCTCTCTGGAATGTAGCCTTGCAGCCTGACCTGTAGATGACCTTCAGCTCTGCAGAGTCCCTTGATCACCTGAAGCTCCTTCCCTTATCTTCCTGGTAAATCATTTTGCTCCTTGTTCCCACTGTCTTCAGAGGAAGGGCGGAGAGTTTTTCCTAAAAGAGGAACATCAAAGTGAGAAATTACTTTAACATCAATAATCAGGTTGTATTCTCTTGGCAGAGCAAGCAGGTAAAATTTCCAGCAGGCCTTGAATGGGTGTCTCTTCAGAGAGAGATTGGTATCTAGAGAAGGAAGCAAACACTGCATAATGTCTCTCTGGCAGAGAGTGGGAACCCAAGAAACATTCTCACCCAATTAAATGTGTAATGAGGTCATCTTGGAAAAGCTGTTGTCTTTGGTTAGAGCTACTGTTCTCCTTTCATCAAGCCTTTAGCTAGGGTCACAATGCCTGGAAACATCTTAGCCACTCACCCTTTCCTTCTTCTTTGCTGTCTGATATCAAGTTTGGTTAACATGCCGTGCCTTTCCTTCTCCACTTCTCTCCCAACTCCTGTTCCCTCACTTTTGCTAACCATTAACCAGTCTCTTTAGTTTTGATACATTATTCAATTTCTATCTTAGCTATAATATGTCTACTCTTTTAAAGACCAAATGCCAACCTAGACTTCAGTTTTTCAGCTTTGCTTACAAGATAAAATGGTTAGTGATATATAGATAGATTGTTGTTGATTGTCGTTGAGTAGAGAATGACTCACAGCAATCCTTTGAACAAAAAGACCTGAAGCCTTTCTTTAACTCTCATAGATTCTCAAAGTTCATAGAATTTCCAAAGGCATGTTATTTAGGAAGTGGATGCCAAATAGATGGATTTCTAGGTGACCAAATGGTTTGTGTTCAATGGCTAACCTAAAGATTGCCCATCCAAACCCACCCAGCAATACCAAAGAAAACGGGCCCATCAGTTTGTTTCTTTCAAAATTAGAGCTAATAAATCCTATGTTGTTGTGTACCATTGAGTTGGAACCGATGCACAGCTGACGCTCTGGTGGGTTTTCAGAGGCAGTTAATCACACAGGTGGTGATTACCCATCCTTCTCCCACTGAACAAACAGCTTCTTGTCATTAGTCTCATTGTTGTGGTTGTTATGTGCTATCAAGTCACCTCTGACTCATAGCGACCCTAAGTACCTGTTCTACCCTGTAGACCTTATTGTCTCTGACATAGCTGCCTCCATTACCCCAGTCACTGAATCAATCCATCTCATTGAGGGTTTTCCTCTCCTGTGCTGTTTCTCCACCCTCCCAAGCATGATGTTCCTTTCCAAGGTCTGGTCCCTCCTTACAACATGCCCAAAGTATGCCTGGAAAAGTTTCAGAATCCTTGCCTCCAAGGAGTAGCCTGCTTTAACCCTCTTCAGTATGAACCTGTTCGTTCTTTTATCAGTCCATGGTATATTCAATACTTTTCTCCAACACCACAGCTCAAAGGCATCAATTCTCCTTCTAACCTCCCTAGTCATTGTTCAGCTCTCTGATGCACAACGAGTGATTACAAAGACCATGGCCTGTAGCAGGTGTACCTTAGTCTCCAGACTGACATTGTTGCTCGTCAGGACTTTGGATGGCACATTTTCCAACACAATGTGTCTTTTAATTGCCTGATGCCAAGAGTGTTGATTATGAAGCCAAGCAAACCAAAACTGTTTACAATCTCAATCTTTTTACCATCCATCATGATTCTGTCAATTTGGCCCAGTGGTGAAAATCTTTGTTTTCTTGATATTGAGCATCAATCCATATTGAAGGCTGCAGTCCTTGACCTCCTGCAGCAAGCACTTTAGGTCCTCCTCAATTTCAGCAGGCAGAGTTGTGTCATCTGCTAACGCAGATTGTTGATGAGTCTTCCTCCAATCCTAATGCCACATTTCTCCTCATAGAGCCCAGCCTCCCAGATAATCTGTTCTGCATATAGATTGAAAAGGTATGGAGATAGGACACATCCCTGGTGTACAACTGTGGCTAACACTGAGAAAAATGGGAATCCAAGAACATCAATTGTGCTTATGCAAAACCTATACTTGGACCAGGAGGCAGTCATCAGAACAGAGCAAGGAAACACTGCATGGTTCGGAATATTAGTCTCTATAGAGTAGTTATATTCTGTAATACATGGGATCAGAATGGATTTGATGACAACTCAAATCAACACATTGATATACAAATATACCAGGCTAAGCAATAGCTTTATAAAGATTATTTTATAATATCTACAATAATCCAGTGAGATAGATTATTTTATCATTACCATATTGTTTTCATTGTTGTATACCATAGAGTAGGATCTAACCCATAGCTAACTCTATAGCGATATTTCAGGGGAAGTAAATTCCATGAAGTTGATTGCCTATTACCTTCTCCTACAGAGCAGTTGGTGGATTTCACCACGTATCTTTGTTTGGAATGGGTCGAGGGACAACACAGGAGAGGAAGACTCCAGATGAGATGGATTGACACAGCTGGAGTAATAAACCTAGATATATGAGAGACAGTGAGATTGGCGCAGAATAGAACAGGATTCAGAGCTATTGTGCATAGTGTCACTATGAGTTGCAGACGACTGAAGGGCATGTAAAAACAACAACAATAATCTTTGTTTTGGTAGTTCAACTCCTTACCACCAAGCAAACAGAGCTCTTTATTGTCATACAGCTAAGTAAGTCATGTCCCTGAGAGGTAATTTGTACAAAACAACACAGCTGTGGTGAGATATTAAACGCAAACTCTTCCACTGAGTCAAAACCATATCATAGTTGACCCTCCAGTGGGTTTTCTGAGATGGTAAATGAAAAGGAAGGAGACTGTGCACTTTTCTCCCAAGGAATAGCTGGAGGGTTCAAACCCTCTGCCTTCAGGTTAGCAGTTTAAGTTTCCATCAACTAGGTCACCAGAATTCTGGGATAAAACTCCTCTCCTGTGTGACTTCAAGTATCTCACTCTTTCTTGCCACTGTACTCTACCAGCTTCTCAGATGGAGAATTCCTGTCTGAAAAAAGAATGAGCAAACAACCCTGCACCCTTTCACTGACAGCCCAAGGAGATTAGGGGACCTGCCAGTGAAAAATGCTCTACTAGGATGGGTTGTCTTTAAAACTGGTTGACACAGAAATGGGTTCAGACTGATTAGGAGGCTGGATTACAGACTGAAGTAAGCAGTTCAGTTATGGTTTGAGTTAAGTCAGGTCTAGGTAAGTTTTTATTCTACAAATCTCATAGGAGTGTAGTTGTACCAATTAAAGGAGCTACCCAGAGCTCGGTCCAGTGCGGGAGCTTAAAGTTTATTCATTTCATCTCTTTAGCATTCAGACACAGTTCCTCACACAGAAATAACTCTGTATATTTGGCCCATTCTATATTTCAGACAGCATGTTGACACCATGTTTATTCCCATAAAATAATGACTATTTGATTTTCAGAAAAAGTAGAAAATCTAACAAACCAGAACAAGATCACATCAGTTAAGAGAGAGACCAGGACATTATGTAAGTTCAGATAAATGCTCATATTTCCCAGCAGAAATGGTCTGTTACAAGTGACTTCCATTATGTATTTGTACCCACTAGAGAGTGAGTCATAAGGAGGCTTCTGAATTAAGAAGAAACAGATTCACCTGGGATCTATGATTTGGAATTCTCAAATCTCTTAGCAAGAGAACAACTACCTCTTCTCTTCCTGCCCTGTGTATTGTCTTTCTTCTCAATTAGAAGGCCTGACCTGCTGGAATACGTGAACTAAAATAGCTAAGTAAATCCTGATAATTAATGAATGATGGCATCACAGCCAAAGATGATTGTGTCTAAGATATTAATATGTTGTTGTTATCTGCTCTTGAGTTGCTTGTGACTATAGAGACGCTGTGTACAACAGCTCTGAACCCTACTCTATTTGGAGCCAACCTTATTCTAACACATCTACCGCCATTACCCCAGCCACTGACTCAATCCATCTCACTGAGGGTCTTCCTCTCTTGTGCTGTCCCTCCACCCTCCCAAGCATGACATCCCTCTCCAAGGACTGGTCCCTCCTGGCAACATGCCCAAAGTATGTCAAACAAAGCTTTAGAATCCTTGCCTCCAAGGAATAGCCTGGTTTCATCCTTCTTAAGATGAACCAGTTTGTTTTCCTAACAGTCCATGGTATATTCAATAATCTTCTCCAGCACCACAGCTCAAAGGCATCAATTCTCCTTCTATCATCCCTAGTAATTGTCCAGCTTTCTGAGTCATATTAAGTAATTGTAAAGACCATGGCCTAAATCAGGCACACCTTAGTCTCCAGATTGACATTATTGTTTTCCAGTACTCCAGAGAGGTCTTTGATGACCAGTGCAATTTGTCTTTTGATATCCTGGCTGCTGGTACCAAGAGCATTGATTGTGGAGCCAAGCAAATGGAAGCTATGAAAAATCTCCATCTTTTTACCATCTATCATGCTGCTGCTCCCAGCTGGCCCAGTGGTGAGAATCTTTGTTTTCTTGATGTTGAGCTTCAATCCATATGACACTTAGATACCTAGTTTTTGAGTATGATGTCAGTGAAGAAATTTTAAATAGAGAACTCTTTTGCTTTATTTCAGAATTGTTTATTCCTGTTACTTCTATGAGTACTGTCCATGACCAAACTGGATGGCATTTTATGGGTGTAGCTGAATCAATAATGGAATTACATCTTTTAAGGCAAAGAGCTATACAGGTCCAGAAAGGAGAATTATAGGAATATTGCTCTGGTAGCATAGACTGGAGAGGAGCTTCGTAGCTAATCCAAAGGTGGTGCCTCTCTGGAAGCTTGACTCCACCAGCCTCTCTGAGAGAGAAACACAGACACTCTCCAGTGTGATTTACATCCTCTAAACACCCACTGAAAGGTCAGTTATGAGTTGGTTCTAATAAGATAGCAATGAGTTTGCATTTCAATGAGAGAAAATTGCTACCTCTAGGGCATAGCATCCTGTCATACTATGGTAGTCAAGGCTTGAGGGAAAGTTTAACCTATCATCCAACATTGCATAACTTTATGTCAATTAGTTGACCTTGGTTTTGGAACTCTACTCAGTAAAAATGAGTGGGATAATTATTATGGAGAAGTATTATGTGACGCACTGTTGTTGTTAAGTGCTGTTGAGTGGTGTTGACTCATAGAAATCCTATGAACAAAAGGTCTGACCTCTATTCTAGAACTATTGTCATTTCTCTTATGTTCATAGAGTTTCCAAAGGCTTGTTGTTTAGGAAGTGGATGCCAGTCCTGCTTTCAAGCTTGTCTGAATCTAGGAGCTCTACTAAGTCTTTCTACTATGAGTAATCATTATGGCTTTTGACACACTAGTGCCACAGCGTTCAGTATCACAGCAACCCCAAGTTATCTCAGTACAGCAACCCCAACTTATCTTGGTACATCAAACTGACAAACAAGTACTACACCACTTAGAACGATGTTTTTCTCAAACACAATCAAAAGTAGGGCGCCAACTTTTAAGCAAAATCCTGACCACTGGGCCCAGACTGACTTAAACAAGAGGCTTTCAGCCCACAGCTGATAACTAAATCCAGGTGGCCAATCAGCTTACACATGAATAACTAAAAAAATGATCCAACAGTTTAAACCTGACTTTCAACTAAACAAAGAGAACCTACCCTTCAGAATCCAACTGTTTCACATAAGAGCCTCCAAAGTGAAGACTTAGTCAGAGCCCTAAGGACTTTTAAATACAAAGACCTGCCCACCAGGCTCAAATTTACTTAAACAAGAGGCATTCAGCCCACAGCTGATTGTTAACTGAATACCCGGCAACCAAACAGCTTACACATGATTGTTGTGTGTATGTGAAGTACTAGATACATATTTAAGTCTTTAAAAACTCAATATATCAACATTTTGACTGAAGTAAATGGCTTTTTCAAACACCAGGTTTATGACAAGGACCTGAAACATTAGGGGAAAAAAGCAGTTCTTTTCTTAAGATGCTTCTGGCTAAAAAATGGTTAGAAGAGAACAGATGGTAAAATCTAGCACAATATTGATAGGAAGGTTCAGGAGATAACACTGAGTTTCTCTCCTTTTGGTTGTTTTATTCGTGTTTTGATGATAGGAGGGGGAAGTGTGTATGTGGTATGCTTTTATGTTATAAAAGAGCAAATGAGAAAGTAGAGATTTTGTACAATCCAAGCTCTTGATTTCCTATACTATCATGTTATACTCTCTAGTGTTTTGACCCTAACGTTTTTCCTTATCCCCCTGGAATAACAAGGCATTATAATGGCACATTAGAAAGTGACCCCATGATACAGACTACTTACATATTTATCCATTATAGACTGTTAATTACTCCAAGTGTAAATTTCCACTCAAGTACTTTTAAACATATCTATAAAGGACATAGAATAGCACTTGCCTAATAAGTAAAAGATTGGTGGTAGTTCAAACTTACCAGCAATTCCACATGAGAAAACTGTATTTCTATTTTTTTTTAAAAAAAGACGAAACACAAATCCTCTTAGATACTTCTCCTCTGTCCTATAGTTACTGTTGCTGTTGTTGTGTACCACTGAGTTAGAACAGACTCATAGCTGACTCTCTAGCAGGTTTTCAAAGGCAGTAAATCACATAGGAGGAGATTGTTCATTTATCTCTCCTGGAATTGCTGGTGGATTTGGACAGTGTGCCTTTTGGTTGGCAGCACAACTCCTTACCACTAAGCTTCTCTATGGTACATAATAACAGTAACAACAAGCCAGCTCTCAAGTAGAGTCCCAGGACTAGGCTTGATTCCATCCGACCCCAGTCCTAAAGCTGAAAACCGAGTCAAAGTAGAATATTCTTTAGTTACTTATATAATACTCATGGTCTTTTTTCTAGGATAACTATATTTAGGTGTAATTCACACAGCAGCTCGTAGTTCCCGATCTTTAACTCTTCACTTTGAGCAAGCCAAATTTTGAATATACTTAATTCCTTAATACTGTGTTCATATAATGCAGCTTCTCAGGCTATGAGGACCCTTAATATGGCACTGCCAGCCAAAAGGCGGTTTGAACCCTCCAATAAAACCATGAGGTTGCCATTATGGTTAATAGTATATGCCATAATCCTCAGTATAACGTAAGTATCTTCAGAGTCATTGTCCTCCAATCAGACCTGACTCATAGCTGACCCTCCAGCTGGTTTTCTGAGGCTGTAACTCACAAGGGACATGATTTCTCTTCACCCATGAAACGGCTGATGGATTTGAACCATCACAGAAGTGCTGCGTTTGGGTTTACAGAAGAACACCCTATGAGCTACCCCACCAAAGGTCCCTGTAACTACCCTATTCATTATAAATTCTGGCCTCTATAATGTTGATACATTAGAATTAGAGGCATATCTGTAAAAGTCTGATCAATTTTATCTGATTAAGGGAAAAATATCTCAGGGAGAGATTTGCCTCTAAATATATGTTTGGCCTTCCCAGATTAAAAGGAGGTATCCTCAGGAAATGTGCCCTTTGATGTAGATAGATAGAGAGGTAGAGAGGTAGATGATATAGAGATAGATAAATACATATACATATATATGTGTGTATATATATATGTGTATATATGTATGTATTTGTCTATATGTAATATGTGTGCATGGGCATACATGTATATATGTGTGTGTGTGTGTGTGTATATATATATATATAAAATCTGTCTCATACTCTCAGGATTACTGCCATACTGTACTTACTACTTTCTTGCTGAGGACTCATCAGTATCCAAAGCTAGCCATTTCCACTCTGCTTGCTAACTAGCAGCCTGAGGCCCTACTTGTTGGATTCAGCCTCCCCAGATAGTTCTCTATCTGTCTCTGTGTCTGTTTAATAGCTGCACATATATACACAATCAGAGCTCACTGGTTTTGCTTCCTTAAAAAATGTAGCTTAAGACAGTCACCATATATTAGACTCAAATTGTTAGCATTGATTCACTTTGAAAAGGGAGCTCATGTTGCCTAGTGGTAAGAAATTGAGCTAGAACCTCACAGGAATGCAGTTTGAATCCACCACCTGCTTCACCATTTGCTCTGTCAGTTGCTTCATGGGAAAAAGATAGGCAATCTCCTCCCATGCAATTAATTGCCTCTGAAAACCCACTGGAGGATCAGCTATGAGTCAGTTCTGAATCAACTGCACACAACAATATCACAAGGATTGTCAACAACACCACTACAGGAATATATAAATCTAAATCTACATTATAATCTAATTTCCCAATACTGCTAGCATTCATTTTATATAGTCTTTCCTCACAGTACGTTTTGTTCTCCCAACTCCTCAAACTACAGTTTCTAGTCAGAGAAAAAGCTTCAAATTTCAGATAAAAGAATAGCGTTAGATAAAGACTTATGTACTGTTTGAATTTACAGTGAACTTGGGGTTGAAAAAAAACCCGCAGAAATTGAAATAAAGCAAAGGGAAGAAATCAAGAAGTTAAAGAGCTGAATAGAAGATTTCAAAGGGCTTCTCAGGAAAACAATGCAACTATTATTATGAAATGTACAAGGAGCTGTGGAGTCAGAAAATCAAAAGGGCCAAACTTGCTCAGTATTTCTTAAGCTGAAAGACCTAAAGAATAAATTCAAGCCATGAGTTGCAATGATTAAAGATGCTATAGGAAGAATATTGAATGACTCAAGAAGTAATGACTTACCAGATAAGGCACTCATATCCAGAATTTATAATATATTTGAGCACCACAACAAGATAAAGGTAAATAATCCAATGGAAAAATAGCCACAGGATATGAACAGCACTTCACCGAAGAAGACTTTCAGATGGCTAACAAGCACATGAAGAAATGTTCAAAATCCCTAGCTCTAAGAGAGATGCAAATCAAAACAACTATGAGATATCTTCTCACCCCAGTAAGAATAGCAAGATTTAACACAACAGCAAACAACAAATGCTGGTGAGGTTGTGGAGAAACTGGAACCCTTATTCACTGTTGGTGGGAGTGTAAAATGGTGCAACCACT
>NW_006399802.1:12703001-12706715 GCF_000299155.1 Elephantulus edwardii | reverse complement strand
TTTTAGTGAAGGAAATAGATAATATCAAAGATACAGGGAAGATTAGCTGATAAACCTCTCTATTAAGAGTATCCAGAAAATAAATTAATTTGGACTGAGAGAGTCTTGCTGGAAATGATGGTGGTTGTAATGGCTTTGTGGTGAAGGCAAGGGTACATGGTGAATGGTGGGAATATAGTGAAATGAAGGCAAATGAGACCAATAGTATATTTACGAAAAATGGAATGCAGACTGAAGATTTTTGAGGGATAATGTATTTTTAGTATTTATTTTACTCTTTACTTCTTCCTATATTGTCCGTATATGGTAAATGTTTAATATTTTTAAATGAAGGAAAGTATACCAGGGAGAGAGAGCGAGAGAGAAGGAGAGAGAGAGGGAGAGGGAGAGGAAGAGGATAAGAGAGGAAGTGAGAGAGAGAGAGAGAGAGAGAGAGAGAGAGAGAGAGAGAGAGAGAGAGAAAATATGAGAATAAATTACATTGTGGAGACCAAGAGATGATGTATGGCTAGCTCTTTGAAAATATGCAGCCAGGGGCTGCTCCAAATTATTGAGCATGTTGCAAGGAGAGGCTATTCATCAGAGAGGGATATCATGCTTGGGAAAGTGGAGGAATGACAAAAGAGAGAAAGGCCCTCTAACAGGTGGTTTGACACAGTGACTGCATCAATGGGCTTGAGTGTGTCAAAGATTGTGAAACATTCTCTGTGAGGACAGGATAGGGTTCAGAGCTGTAGTTCATAGAGTAGCTATTAGTTGTACTTGATTTGATGACAGCTAACAACAACCGTTCTTAGAAACAAGATTTCATTTGTGAGACTGTATGAAGTCATTCAATTTTGATTGTTACTTTTTTGTTTAGATAAGGAGAGCAATTTGATTTAAATTATATTTTATAAATGACATTGTTATTGTTATGTGTTGTCGAGTTACCTGCGACATAGTAACTCTATATACAACAGCTGTAAACCCTGCTCTATCCTGTGCCAACTTTATTGTGACACACCTACTATCCCCATTACTCCAGTCACTGAATCAATCCATCTCATCAAGGGTTTCTCTCTGCTGCACTATCTCTCCATCCTCCCAAGCATGACATCCCTCTCCAAAGACTGGTCCCTCCTTGCAACATGCTCTCTAGGATGAACCTGTTTGTTCTCTTCACAGTCAATACTCTTCTCCAATACCACAGCTCAAATACATCAGTTCTCCTTCTATCATCCCTAATAATTGCCCAGCTCTCTGATGCATAGCAAGTGATTGCAAAGACCTGGGCCTATTTTAGGCATACCTTAGTCTCCAGAATGACATCATTGCTCTTCAGTACTTTGGAGAGGTCTCTGGCAGCAGACTTTCCAAACATGATAAATGACTTTAGAATGTCAATTTAAAAAAGATTGCTTGGGAAATTAAAAACTACAAATAATAGGGTTTTGAAATTTACAGAACTACTCATACTGTCATTTCTTATATTCTTAGTTTTGATATTTTGGTTAAATCTGCCAAGAGTGAATTATATACTTTTTTAACATAGTCAATGCTTAGAAGATGTTTTAAGTGACTTTTTTCCCCCTTAATATTTTATAAGCCTTAAATTTGGAAGATTTTTACAAAGTACCTAATTGATTATATTCAAATTTGAATTAATATAGGGATTTTAAAGCTTCCATTTATATTAGCACAATAAAGTTAAAATAAAAATAAAAACTTCTAAATATAATTCAAAACTAATACCTTTAATATATAACTACACTCAAGTATTTTTATGAAGATCTCATTATGCTTATATAAAAATGCAGTCCATGTAGTTCTAAAAACAACAAAAGAATCTTCCTGTACAGAATATAAAAGGCATATTTTTCCAATCAAACTAATAAAAATAAGGATGCTAATATCAGACAAATTTTTGCTACAATTCTCTGTCCTTTCAGACACCATAGTTCACAAGAAACGAGGTCTTCTGAGACAAAGTCCATCATGAAGCCAACCTTGCAAATTACCAAAGGAGAATGGAATTACCTAATTCCTATGCTCTGCTTCAATTAACAAGACAGAGGATGAAGTGGAACATGTAGAGATGAGACTTTAGGCTCTTGAAGGCTGTAAAACTCTAAAGTTGAGGTGAAGAATAAGGAATGTACTGAATTGGGGATGGTAAGCAAATAAGAGCAAAATCTCGTGAAATAATTAAGTAACAGAGAAAGGAATGAGCAGACAAAAGCAAACCAGTGAAAGACAGATCTATAGACATTACCAAATCAACCATGTGGCCTTTAGAAAGGAGGGATCATTCATGTGTTGCAAAAGATTAAGTGAATCTGCAAGAGTCAAATAACCTTGCTTTGCGTGGATAAGAATTTAAAGCCACACAAAATGCAACCAGCACACTAGCAAATATCTATAATACCACCAAGAGCTCTGAGATAATATCTGCCTGGAGAAGAATGCATTTGGGAGAAATGCTGTCGATTCTGTAGTTCAAGACACTGTAGAAGCACTATACTTAACAGCAACCTTACAAAGTTGAAAAGGAAAAAAGTTTGATGGGAAAACAATAGCAAACTCACCAAAGCCAAGAACTGGAAACATAAATAGTCTGGGATGATTAACATTTGTCCTATTACTTTATTGAACACTTGAAGACTTTGTCTACATATCAGAAAGTTACATATGATGGTCTTCATCTTAAGAGAACAATCTAAAATAACACAGCTACAGGACATTTACTATTCTTTTATTCCTCCCATATCATGTTTTCTCTTTCTCACATTAAACTTAGACAAAATCTATGCTATTTATTGTTACTGCACAGGAATAAGGACACTGTTCAACTTGGAGTCCCATTTCACTCTTTGTTGGATTCCCAGAAGTTTCAGATGAGGGACTATATCACATTTTGCATTTGATATTTGTAGGTACAGAATCAAAGTAAAGAAAGTCATGTGCACATGCGCGTGGGTGCACACACACACACACACACACACACACACACATACAAACACATGAGAACTAGTGTCAGATCCATTTGTAAAAGTGAAGGACTGTGAGTCTTCTTACTTTGAAGATTCTAGAAGTATCCTTTGAGAAAATTCACATTAGAAACTCATCTGTCAAGGCAAGTGATCAATTCTTAGGAATAGAATGACTAGATAGGGTGAGACTTGACTTTAGTAGAGAGATGAAGGAGATGCATTCCTAATGGCAGGAGCTGGCAAAGTTGGAAACTCAGTCAAAACTAAACAAACAAAATTAGGAAGCCAGGATAGATACAACCAAAGAAAGACCACCTATGATGACATGTCTGTGGAGGAGGACTCAGAAAGCACGACTAAAAAGTCCCATGAAAAAGATGCTAAATGGTCAATGGGTTGGTTGTGTTTGCAAAGATTTCAAGTTAGAAGAAAAGGAAGGAAATTGTCATCCAACAATTGCTGCTGTGGTCAAGGGCATTGGTTTATGTGGTGGAGATTAGAGAAATATAACAACTTTTGTTTCACCACAGCTTTTCCTAGCTTTTCCTTGGCCCTTCAATTGAAAATATGCAATACAGCACTCATTAGCCTGGTCAATATGGACTGTGGTGGAGATTACATTTCTAGGTCTCTTTTCAAACATTTCATTATGTCTCCCTCAGTTTTATAGTAAGGCTAGATGAACTGAGACATGCTCTGGATATTCTCAGAAGTTAAATAGCATGCTATTAACTTGTGCCTG
>NW_006399802.1:12701863-12702809 GCF_000299155.1 Elephantulus edwardii | reverse complement strand
GTATTTTTGTCATGACAGGAGTTCAGAGCAAAGGCTGCATAGTGGAGTGGACCTGGCGGGAGGGATTGTAAAACAATTAAAGAATTTTTCTTTTACTTTTCCAAGAGGGTAGCGTACTAGGGGGGAGGGTTGGGAGAGGAGAAAAGTACAACAATGAATGAATGGAAATCCAAAGTCTCTATCAATTTTCATTGAAATTACTAATAAATTTTTAAAAGGTTACAAAAAAAGAAATATTAAAAGCACATAGGAGTATACAGAGTCATTGTACTAAAAAGAATTGGCTGACACAAGAATTTCAAGAAAAAAAATATATGTGCAAGAGGCAACGGTGATGAAGGAGGAAGTGTAGGTTGCTCTGAAGGACTTGTCAAAAAATAAAGCTCCAGGTAGTGATGGAATACAAGTTGACGTATTTCAGCAAACACATGCTGCCCTGTCTGTGCTAGCCAAGTTGTGCCAAGAAATCTGGAGGACAACTACTTGGCCATATGACTGGAAGAGATCCACATTTATTCCCATCCTAAAAAAAGATCACCCGACAGAGTGTGGAAATTATCAAACAATATTATTAATACACACACTAGCAAAATCCTGCTGAAGATTATAAAAAAAAATATTTGAGTAGTGCATTGATAGAGAATGAACAGAAATACAGGCTGAATTTAGAAGAGATCGTGACACCAGGGACATTATTGCCAATATCAGATGGATCTTGGCAGAAAGCAGAGCATACCAGAAGAATGTCTATCATTGACTATGAAAAGGCATTGGACTATATGGATCACAATAAATTGTGGCTAACCTTGAGGAAAATGGGAATCTCAGAACACTTGATTGTGCTTTTACAAAACCTATACTTGGACCAAGAGGCAGTCGTCAGAACAGAACAGGGCAACGCTGCATGGTTCAAAATTGGGAAGGGTGTACGTCAGGGATGTGTCCT
>NW_006399802.1:12683389-12695792 GCF_000299155.1 Elephantulus edwardii | reverse complement strand
GCAAAAAGATGAAACCTCATCTCACATAATTTTGCATGTTGCTACACAACGCTGTTCCTTGGAAAAGGACATCATGGTTGTAAATGTGGAGAATGGCTTAAAGAGAAGACCCTTAAAAAAGAAGAAAAAAAAAAGAGAAGACCTTTAATATGAATTGACATGGTGACTGAAGCAGTGGGCTCATTTATGTCAGAAAATATGAGGATGGCACAGGATAGGGTAGGGTTCAGAGCCATTGTTCATAGGGTTGCTGTGAGTCATCCTTGACTATATGGCACCTAACAATAATAATTACAAAAACATTTGTCTTTGATTAGAGAACAATTCCGAATAGAGTGGGTAGTGAATTTCTCTTATCTGACGTAGCTGGTAGTTGCTTATCTACCTATCACTGTTTTCACTCAAATATATCTATTTTGGTTTATTTTAATCAACATCACTATAGGAAGGTATCTACCATTCAAAGACATAGCAAACCTGGAGAGAAATCAGAAGTCTGCCAAAGAAGAATAAAGTTAGTTTTCTAAATACTTACTTATGCCAGTGGAAAAAAATGAGTTTTGTATATAAGTAGTCTTTCAATGTTAGACTGATAACCTGAACACACAGCTCACAGAGAGAAGATAAGTGTGGTCTCAAGTAAAAGAAGCTATGAGCAACCAGACAATTGTTATTTTCTTTTATATTTTCTCCCCTGCATACACAACCCTGTGACTCAATGATGCACACTCCTCAGGACCTAATTTGAGGTCTACTTCCTCCACAAAGGCTTCCATTTCTACCAGGGTGAATGCAAATTCTTCCCTCAACTGCACCACTTGTTATCTGTACAGTTCTTATGGTATTCATGCAGCAAATTCATCTAAAACTGTAACATGGATCTGAAAACAAATTTTGACATCTGTGTTAGAACCTACCCTAAACTGAAGAAACCTATGTAAGATATCTAGCATATGGTTAGACATAAAGAGGTGATTATAACTACTAGTAGTGATATGAATTTTTATGTCTTAACTATGGCTTACAGACAAATGCCCCTTGAGGTCAGGATCTGTGGTTCAGCAAGTAGATTGCCTAGGACAAAGGCATAAATAATCATTCATTTTTCTAAATTTTTAAATAAATATTATTTTTTGTTTTTAATTGGTTTTCATACACTAATCCATTTACAGTGTGTTTCATTCATATACACTATGTTCCATACTGTCCCTTATTTACATTGTGTTTAGCACATTTAAGGGTAGAGGTTTGGGGCATCAGATACCAGGACAGAGAAATAAACAAGACCAGAAGCATGAAATAAGTGACAACTCTATAGGTCACATTCTAGAAAATAACAAAGGAGTTCACGGAAAGAGTCATCAGTTGGCCAAATTCAGACAACTATCTTTCAGAAAGGAGGCCTTAACCATGAGAAAAACTGAGCAAGAAGTCTCTATAGAAAGAGAAATTTAACATAGGCAAGACTCCCAGCAACAAACGGATGGATAGAGAAGATGTGGTATATTAACGCAATGGAATACTACGCTGCACTGAAAACCAAGGAACTCATGCAATATTTTTCAAAATGGGTGACCATGGAGGACAGTATGCTGAATAAAATATCTCAGGCACAAAATTACAAATACTGAGTGGTGCCACTGTTGTAGAATGGGACTGACATGAGGTTTGGGGTAAGACTGAGAAAAACTGGATAAATTATGTACACTGCATTGAAACAGATGAGGGAGAGAACAATTTAAAAGCAATATATGATAGGGTATTATGGTTATTACAAGAGTCTAGAATTAAGGCTGCATAGTGGAATGTACTCAGGGAGGTGGGGGTTGATCTAGATTGATCTAGATTTTGTATCAGATTTGTCCCCTCCTGCTTTTTGGACCTTAACTGGCAGCCGGCTATATAACCTACTTTTCTTGGATTTGTTAATGTATGAAGCCAGCAGTCTACTGCCTTACTTGTTGATGTTGGAATCATTAACCTTTGAAGTCAGCATTCTACATTCTCACTTGTGATCTTAGGTCTTGTCATTTCCTGAATATGTGTCAATCAAGAGAATACTAATATATGACCAGCAGAAATGGGACTAACTAGCGTCTCTAAGTACACTAGTAAGAGCCATTTCTTTCAGAGAAGTTTCTGTCTCTCATTCTTTCTCTATGAATGGTTTTACATATTAAGATAACTTAAGACAGTAAGGATAATAAATATGACTACTATCCAAATTTAAATTCAAACCAATAATTCCAAGGATATGTAAATTGAAGATTTGTCCAGTATCTGTAGTTTAAAATTGATAAAATAAGAATGCAAGATGCATTTATAATTACTGGTGTTTTGTGTGAATGTTCAAAAAAGAGAAAGATCTGTAATTGGAAAATATGGTCTCAGTGATAGGGATGACGCTGAAAACCACAAGATAGAATCTTGCAAGATCTGTGACTTATTCATTGCAAATATATTTTTCAACATAAACAGCAGCTTTACATATAGACTTTACAGATGGATTACATAGAAATTAAACAGACTTCATCTATGGAGAAAGATGATAGAGAAGTTCATTATCTTCAGGAGAAAGCTCATTATCTACAGCCAAAACATAGCTAGGGGCTGACTGCAGAATATATATAGCTCATATGTAAGTTGATGTTTAAGCTGAAGAAAATGAAAATACAACCAGTAGAGTCAAAATATGACCTTGGGTATCCCACTTGAATTTAGAAACCATCTAAAAAATTGATTTAATATGCTGAGCAATGAATCAAAGAGCATATGATTTGTGGTACGTTATACATAAAGAAAGAAAATACAAAAATGTATATCAGAAGAGACTCTAAATCTTGCTTTTGAGAAGGCGAATGCAGGGATTTCCACACAGCCCTTCTGTCTTAATATTTTGTCATAGAAATTGACCATAAAAATATTCTTCAATCCATTTCCCCCAAATAGTGCCACCTTCACTTTTAGAATTACTCAACCACAAAATCTAATCCTGTGGTGTTCCTTTGAGGATAGCTTAAGATGGCGACTGGGGCAAGGATAGGAGAGAAAACAGAAAAGCAGATAAAGAGTAAAGACATTTAGGGAAATGAGAGAACACTTGAGTTGAAGTGATGGAATTCCATAACAGCTTGCTGAAAATGAGAAAATAATTCAACACACTTTGCCAAACAGCTGCTTTGATTGATTTTGTTTTCAAATCCTGAATAAACCAAGTTGTCCAGTTGTCAGAATTGTGTAGCTGAAGCCACTGACTGTGTCACTTTAAGAAATAATGGGTAGTTTGAAAGCAGACATTCCTAACAGGCATTAAGAATGACATTAAGGATTCTAAAGACAAAGAAGCAGACTTTACCAAGCTCCTACTACCTGAATTATTACTAGGGAAAACATTAGTTCTTTAAGATTTATGTAAAGATTATTTATATTCACTGTCACATGCAAGGAGGGACCCTGAAAAGCATGAAAGAATTTAATTTTTTTTTCTAGCAATCAAGTTGCCTTCAGTTATCGTTATAACTTACATTTCCACCAGCAACTCTTTGGGAGAAAGATTGACAATCTCTGTGTGGTGATTTATTGCCTAGGAACCCCAATAGATGGTCTCACCCAAGTAAAAGAATTTTAATTGAGTTGAGGCCAACGATTTGAAGATAATATCGTTTTACTTCAGGTTTCAGTAGCTGAAGGCCTTCTGGGTCTTCCCTCCACTTTCTTCTAAAATGATTTGTGGCCATAACACAAATTAGCTGAAGACAGAAGGACCACTCATTGCTATCTCCTGGGGGTTTTGCTTCCTTTTTTTCTAATTGACTTGTAAATCTTCACCTATATGTTAAAATTCATCCTTATTTTGAACTGGTTGCCAAGAGCTGATACTGAAAAGGAAATAGGATAAACCTTCAAGGAGTACGATGGACAAGGACAAGCCATGTAACACATTAAAATCTTCTCCTCATTCATCTGACAAGCCCTGAGGTCTTCCCGTACTTTTACTTCATGTGATTGCATATCCCAGGGACAATTTTTAAAAAGATATACATTTTATTTTTATCAAAGCAATCCATGTTCATATTACAAAAGTCAAATAGTACTAAAGGGTTTATAATATAAAATTGCATTCCCCTGGCCCGCCCCACAGTCTGGCCCCAGGCAACAACTTTAAACTCTTTCCTTGTTTCTCCTGGTACTTATTTCTGTGTTTCTAATAATATATCCCTAATTCACTTTCTCTGTTTTAAAATTTTTCTATTTAAGATATGATTGCATTCCTGGTATTAGGTTAATGATCTATCTCTTACATCATCCTAAATCCCCTCCCATCTTTCCAACATAGCTATTGTTTCCATTGTCTGTTTTATAGATATCAGTTCATCCCAGAATTGGAGGCATAAAGAAGTAATAGTTTATTATTGCTCATGATTCTCTATATGATTTTCCTTTGACATCAGCTATGTGATGACATTCAGTTGATGGATTGTCTAAGAGCCTGACTCAGTGAGGCTTTCAATCAGAGCTCCATGGTCAGAATTCATTAATGAATTCCAGAGGAAGTATTTTAAAATGGAAGCAAAAGGAACTGTTCAAGGTTAGCCTCAAAAGCTACTAACATCATTCCAACCACCTTCTGTTGACCACGTGATAGAGTAAGCTTATGTTCAAGTAGGAGAGTGGTTAGGCTACCTTCAAAGAGGAAGGTGGACAAATCTTAGTACAAAAATATATTCAGGATGAGAGATATTGTCATAGACTCTGGGGAAACAATTTGCCTCAGGTGTATCTGTATTCATGCAGCTCTATGTGAAGGTGATTTCTTGTTGTTATTGTTGTTAGGTGCCATCAAGTTGAATACAACTCATCGAGACCCAGTGAACAACTGAACTGAACCCTGCCCTATCCTGTGACATCATCATCTCTGACACACTCATGCCCATTGCTGAATTCACTGTCTCAGTCCATCTCATTGAGAGTCTTCTTCTTTGTTGACATTTCCAAGTATGATGTCCCTTTCCAAGGAATAACCTCACGTAGCTACATGTCCAAAGTATAAAAGGTGAAGCTTCATATTTCCCTCCAAAGATCATTCTGGTTGCCCTTTCTCCAGAATGAAAAGATATGGGTTCAAATCCACAGCTGTTCCATTAGAGAACGATAGCAATCTTCTCCTGTACAATTTACTGTCTCCAAAAATCCACTGGATGATCAGTTATGGATCAGTTCCTTCCCAATGGTATATAACAAACAAACAAAACAAAATATCTAAGTTCAAGGACAGTGGTGATTCAGTGGTAGAATTTCTAGTCATGCAACTCAAGCATATTTACCATTCATTACATAAGGCCCCAGAAATAGGTGGGATACCAATTGACTTGTTTCAATTAACAGATGCAGCCTTGGATGTGTTTACCAGTCTATGCCAGAAAATTTGGAGGACTGCTGTCTGGCCAATGGATTGGAAGAAGTCCATATTTGTTCCCATTCCCAAGAAAGGTGATCCAACTGACTGTAGAAACTATTGAACAAATCATTAATGTCACATGCAAGCAAAATCCTGCTGAAGAGCATTCAAAAACAGCTAGAATAATAGATAGGGAACTGCCAGAAGTTCAAGCAGGATTTAGAAAAGGCACCAGGAATATCATCTCTGATGTCAGATGGATCCTGGCTGAAAGTGAGGAATACCAGAAGAATGCCTATTTGTGCTTTATCGACTATGCAAAGACATTTAACCGTGTGGATCATAACAAGTTGTGACTAACGTTGAGAGGAATGGGAGTCCCACAGCACTTAATTGTGCTCATGCAGAACCTGTATCTGGACTAGGAGGCTGTTGCGTGAATGGAGCAGCAGATTGCATGGTTTAAAATTGATCCATAACTATTCAAACTACATGCTGAGCGAATTATCTGAGAAGCTAGACTCTATGAAGAGAAGTGTGGCATCAAGATTGGAGGGAGACTCATGAATAATTTGTGTTTTGAAGATGGCACTACCTTGCTTGCTGAAAGTGAAGAGGACTTGAAGCACTTGTTGCAGAAGATCAATGAATGCAGCCTTTAGTATGGGTTGCATCTCAATGTCAAGAAAACAACATCATGATGGATGGAGAGGAGATTGAAACTGTCAACAGCTTCGTCTTGCTTTAAGCCACCCTTGGTACCAGCTAAGAAAGTAAAGAGACACATTGCACTGAAAAAAATCTATAGTTAGGGACCTCTCCAAATTACTGAGGAGTAATGATGTTAGTTTGAAGACTAAGGTGCATCTGATCCAGGCCACAGTCTTTCCGATCACTTGCTGTCCATCTGAGATCTGGACAATGAATAAGGATGACAGAAAAATTAGTGACTTTGAGCTGCAATGTTAGAGAAGAACACTGAACATCCTATGAATGGCCAAGAGAACAAACAGATATGTCTTGGAGAGGGTTCAGCCAGAGTGTTCTTTGGAGGCAAGAATGATGAGATTCCGCTTCATATACTTTGAGCATGTTAGTAGGACGGGATATTCCTTGGAGAAGGACATGATGCTGGGAAGGGGAGAGGGTTGTTGAAGGAGAGAAAGACCCTCAGCCAGGTAGATTGACACATTGACTGCTACAATGGGCTCTTCTTTGTCAGGAAGTATGAAGATGGCACAAGATAGAACAGGGTTCAGATCTTTAGTTCATAGGATTGGCTATGAGTCATACTCAATCCTACAGCACCTAATAACAGCAACAGTTAGTAGAATTAAGAAGAAAGGCCTGGTAATGTACTTCCAAGAGATCGACCAATAGAAACTCTATCAACTGTTATCTTTCAGTCTCATTATGCACGATGTTGTCATGAGTCAGGGGTCACTGAGCCATCAGCTTATAGTAACAAAGCTAAAGAAGTTTAATCTGTAGCTTTTAAGGTATTTTTCAATATTATATAAAGTCAAGTCCTATAGTAAAGTTTGGCTTGCCGTATAATTTACTTTGGCTGTGAAACATCAGTAACAGTGATGTGGTCAATTTGAGGTAGAAACAGTTAATTTATGGTTTGTACTTTCCAGTCTGTTATTACAATCATGTAAATCTATTATGATATATAAGTGACATATATGTATAATATTTTAATCATTGATGCTATTTGTTACTGCAGCATAACTTAGCCTAATGCAGCTAATACTAGAAAATTGAAACTCAAGAGGGTGAAATAACTACATAACATTTATTTTAAGATATTTTTATTGAGTTTCCTGACCCAGGAGAGTCACATGCCAGGCAGTGTGCATAATATGTATATCCATCATAGACTATCTGTGAAGTCATAAATCTGCCTTTGAGTCCTGGCTTTACTGCTTACCACATGGGTAAACTTAGCTTTCTGAGTTTATACATTTGGGATAGTAATACCTACTTCATAGATGTGGAGGGTGTTAAGTAAAGAATATAGGTCAAGGGTTTAGGCAGCGTTTTGGATTAAAACTTATAGTATATGGTTGTTGTTATTTAAAAAATTCTCAGTATATCATTAACATAAGATTATCTTGTCTTCTTAAAATGAGCCTACTTGATGTCTATCCCAAATACATGTCAAGAAAAAGTGATAAAATTGAATATTTGTGAGCTCTAGGATAAGAAGACAAAAAATAAGGGAAAGATTATGTTTATGGAACATTTAATGAACCGATACTTTTTCAGCTTTTTGTTGTGATTTGGGTAAAATTTTACTGAGCAAGTTAGTTTTCTGTTCAACAATTCATACAGGGTTTGTTCCGAAATTCGATTGCAATTCCCACGATGTATATTAGCATTCTTCAAACTCTCCTTCTGTTTACCATTTTCTGTTATCCTCCTTCCCTATACATCCTGTCTTCTGAGCTTTGTCATTAGGCAAATGCTGGTCTTTGATTTTTAATCGTGTGTGGTTAATTGCTGTAAGGAATGTGAATATCTCCTGGACCCTTGTTCGTCATCTAGACCTATCTGAAAGGTGAGCCATTCACATGGTTTAACAGATTAAAGGTCCATAGTCTCGGGGTTTTTTACAACAGTCTCTATTAGCCCAGTAAGCCTGTATTTTTTATTATTCTTTTGAGTTTTGCTCCACATTTCCCTCCTGCTCTCTCTAGGAACTATCGTGGTTCCTTTCAGAGGGGTAGGCAGTGGGAGCTGGGTACCATCTAGATCTTCTCAATGCCAAGGAGGCTGGAGTTCTCATGGTCCATTAGTTATTTGGATAAATTGTTTCAACGACCTTATGTGTTCTTCACTCACAGCTGCTCTACAGGAGAAGGATAAAGAATCTTCTCCTATGCAATTAACTGCCTCTGAAAACCTGCTGGTGAGTCAGCTATGGGTTATTTCTGACTCGACAGCAAACAACAATTGGCTTCAGATAGGGAAAGGCCTACAGTTGCACCTTAAATGGCCACTTGTTGTTGTTGTTATATGCTGTCGAGTCGCTTGCGACTCATAGTGACCCTATGTACAACAGCCCTAAGCTCTGCTCTGTCTTGTGCCAATTGCACTGTCTCTGACACTCCCACCCTGACTACCCTAGTCACTGAATCAATCCACCTCATAGAGGGCCTTCCCCTCCTGTGCTGTCCCTCCACCCTCCCAAGCATGATGTCCTTCTCCAAGGACCGGTCTCTTCTTACAACATGTCCAAAGTATGTTAGACGGAGCCTCAGAATCCTTGCCTCCAAGGAGCCACCCGGTTTAACCCTTTCCAGGATGAATCTGTTTGTTTTCCTAGCAGTCCATGGTATTCTCAATACTCTTCTCCAGCACCACAGCTCAAAGGCATCAATTCTCCTTCTGTCTTCCTTGGTCATTGTCCACCTCTCTGATGCATAACAAGTGATTGCAAAGACCATGGCCTGTATCAGACGCACCTTAGTCTTCAGAGAGACACACATTGCTCTTCAGTACTTGGAGAGGTCCCTAACAGCACACTTTCCCATGGCAGTGCGCCTTTAAATTTCCTGGCTACTGGTGCCAAGACTGTTGACTGTGGAGCCAAGCAAACTAAAGCTGTGAACGATCTCAATCTCTTCACCATCCATCCTGATACTTCCAATTGGCCCAGTGGTGAGAATCTTTGTCTTCTTGACATTGAGTGGCCACTTACAAGCTTTTAATACCTCCATCACATTTCATTGTAATATTGCTGTGGTTATTCTGTACTATTGTGTTGGAACCAACCCATAGCTGACCTTCTAGCAGGTTTTCAGAGGCAGTAAATCACATAAAAGGAAATTACCCATCTTTCTCCTGTGGAGCAGCTGGTGGGGCTGAATGACCTCCTTTGCACTGGCAGTGCGACTCCTTACCACTAAGCCACAGCATGTAGAATATTATCTTTGCGGACCATATTGTCAACTGAACTTTATGTTCCAAAAATTTATGGTCATGAGTCCCTTGACTCAAAGACTTATTCCCTTGATATATTAGGTTATGACTAAGATAGTTATCATATCTTTGCTGCTTGTGTGTTCAACTATATTCATGGATATATTTGCAGCACATATAAATGTGTACCTTTAGGAAATAAGATTATCAGAAAGGCAGGTCAGGGGAAATGATACAATGCCAATGTTAGGAGTCTGGGTAGCATTTGGGTAAAGCATTGGGATGATAATCAGAAGGTCAGTGGTTCCAGTGGATGTCTGCTCTTGGAACCTTATGGGAATTCTGCTTTGTCACACAAGGTTATTGTGAGCAGCAATCAACAAACTAACAGTGGGATTTTTGTTGTTGTTCTTTACATAGTGTATCTGACTATGTGAAAGCATTTCACAGTGTCTCCATTTATAGAGATATAAAATAATATAAATAATAATATAAATATAAATATATCCTAACAATATGAGTGGAATTATAACCAATAAGATCACTGCTGCATGTGGTAATTAATAGGGGAATTTTATGTTAAAATACTATTAATTCATTCAAAAGTAATTCATTAAACTTTTCCTGCATAGTCACACTGAGGACATTGTCCAAAAAAAGAACAAGGCTGGAGGAATTGAGGGACTATCAACTGAAGTGTTTCAACAACTTAGATGCAGCCCTAGATATGCTCACTTGTCTTTGTTAAGATATTTGGAAGATAGCTAACTGGTTAACTAACTCAAAGAAATCCACATTTATGTGAGTGCAAAATAAAAGTTAATATAACAGAGTGTAGAAATTAAAGAACACTATCACTATCACTAATCACCAGCATGTGGAAGTGCCGCGATTTGTAAATGCTGAAATGCGTGGCCTCTCCTGCAGGCTGAGGATCAGTGTGTTGTGAGTCAGTTTTATGCTGGAAGTTATGATGGCCTCTCTCATCTTGAGGAGGGACACCTATGAAACATTCAGGGCTTTTATGGCTTTCTTTTTCGTCCCAAGTGGGTGTAAGTAGATGGAACTTGCCAGTTGAACTGGGGGGTGTCTGGCTAACAGTCCACCAGCATGTGGGTGTACCTAAATTTATAAATGCTGCTTTTAATTGCTTTTTGGTCAAACATTCTTCTAGGTGGTATAGCACCAATCTGTCAATTTGCTGTACAGAGTTAACCTGTGATTGTTGTTATGCTGAACACTGGCCCTGATGTATCAAATGAGATATTGGTTACCCATAGTGGACATTATTTGGTGGAACTCCTTGATTAAAACAAGCTTGGAAGCAGGAGTGGCATCCACTTCTGAAATAGCATGTCTCTGGAAACCTGATGAACTTGGAGAAACGAAGAAAGTTATATAAGTGTTCAGGTCTTTCGTTCATAGGGTTGCTATGAGTCACCTATAACTCGATGACACTTAACAACAACAACAACAATCACTAATATAAGGGAGCTCTGGGGGTCTAGTGGCAAGAAGCTGTGCTACAATCTCAAAGGTACATGGTTCAAGGCCACCAGCTGCTCTGTGGGAAAAGGATGGGCAATCTCCTCTTGTACCATTAACAGCCTCTGAAAACCTGCTGGAAGGTTAGCTATGGGTTGATTCCAATTTTTGGGTACACAACAATGACAACTAATTACTAATATAATACAAGTAAAATTTTGCTGAAGATTAGTTTAAAAAAAACAAAAACAAAAACCTGGAGTGCCCTACAGACAGGGAGCTTCTATAAAGTCAGCTTGTTCAGAAGAGGTCGTGGGCTGTGTGACATAAAGAATATAATAGATAATGTTGGATGGATCTCACTGATGATAGAGAATAACAGAAAGAAGTTTACTTGTGTTTTCTTAGCTATGCAAAGGCATTTGATTGTGTGAACCAAAATAAAAAATGGCAAACACTGAGAAGAATGGGAATTTCAGAATATTAATTGTGCTTATTAGGAACTTGTACATAGAACAAAAAGCATTCCTTTGAACAGAAAATGAGACACTGCATGGTTTAAAGTCATGAAAGATATGTGTCAGAGTTTTATCTTTTTACCAAACCTATTCAACCTGCACACTGAACAAATAGTCCAAGAAACTATCTTATATAAAGAAAAATGTGGCATCAAGAGATTAGAGGAGAGAACTCATCAATAGCCTGCAGTATACAGACAACACAACCTTTAAAGCTGAAAATGAAGAGAACTTGAATCACTCACTTTTTAAGATCTAAGACTACATACAGTTTTTAGCATGGATTACACTTCCATATAATGAAAACAAAAATTCTCACAAATGGGCCAGCAGGCAGCATTGTGGTAAAGAGAAGACGGAAGTTGTCAAGGATTTCACTCTTCTTAGATCCACAAT
Source organism: Elephantulus edwardii (assembly GCF_000299155.1). Classification (NCBI taxonomy): domain Eukaryota; kingdom Metazoa; phylum Chordata; class Mammalia; order Macroscelidea; family Macroscelididae; genus Elephantulus; species Elephantulus edwardii. The sequence continues at coordinate 12,684,068 of NW_006399802.1, read as the reverse complement.
CAACATCCATCGATGCAGCAGTGAAGAAATAAGGACACATATAGCATTAGGCGAATATGTTCATAAATATCTCTTTAAAATGCTAAGTATAAGGATGTCACTTTAAAGACTAAGGTGCATCTGAACTAAACCATGATATTTTCAATGACTTCATATGTGTGTAAAGGTTGCACAATGGATAAAAGTAAGACTGAAGAAGGATACCTACTCTCCAGTCATGGTGTTGGTGAAGAATATTTAATACACATGGACGACCCAAAGAATGAGTAAATCTATCTTAGAAGTATAGTCAAGGTATCCCGTTTAGGTAAGGATGGTGAGATTTTTCTCACATACTTTCAGCATGTTCTAAGAAGGGACCCTGGCTTAGAAAAGGCCATCATCTTGGAAAAGTAGAAGGTCAGCAAAGGAAACAAAGATCTTCAAGATGAGTTGCAACAGTGCTTAAATCAGTGGGTTTTTGTGAGGTTGGAGCATGATCAGATGGGATTTCAATCTATTTTACAGAGTTACTATTGAGTTGAAGTTGATTCATTAGTACCTCACAATAACATACATCCACAGTTTTGCTAGGGGCTATGGATGTGGTGTGCAACAAATTGCCTTTTTACTTTTCTTTTTAAATTGAGGACTTAAATGGAGATATAGAATGTTGAAAAAAGTCCTGCATCATACACAC
>NW_006399802.1:12671502-12683279 GCF_000299155.1 Elephantulus edwardii | reverse complement strand
AGACCTATCTAATCCTTCATATGAATAAAATGGAGACAGTGGTACACATTGACTGATTTGTTTAAACCCTAAAGTATGAGCTCTGGAGGCCTAGTGGTAAGGAGCTGCTCTGCAATCCCAAAGACACTCAGTACAAACTCACCAGCCGCTCTGAGGGAGATAAATGCGCAGTCTCCACCCATGGGATTAAACTGCCTCTGATAATCTGCTGGAGGGTCAGCTATGGGTCAGTTCCAACTCAATGGTGCCTAACAACAGTGTAAAGTATGGACTTTGCTGTCATTGCTCTGCTGACAATGACATTGGACATGTCATTGTCACATGTTAGGTGCATGAGTCGAATACCACTCATAGCGAGCCTGTGAACAGCAGATCTGAACCCTGCCCTATGCTGTGCCATCCTCATCATCTCTGTACACTTGAGTCTATTGCTGCAGTCAATGTGTCAATCCATTTTGTTGAAGGTCTTCCTCACTTTCACTAATCTTCTCGTTTTCCAAGCACGGTGTCACTTTCCAAGGAATAGCCTCTCTTCACAACATGAGATGAAGCTTCGCCATCCTTGCCTTTAAGAAGCACTCTGGCTTTACTTTCTCCTAGACATGTCTGCTTCTTCTTTCAGCAGCAAATTATATATTCAATACACTTCTCCAACATCACAACTCAAAGGCATCAATTCTCTGTCATCCTTATTCATTGTCCAGCTCTCAGTATGGACTTTAGTTGGTAATAATGTATGTTGATTCATTTAAGAAATGTAGCATATTGATGCAAAACGTTAGTAATAAGGGAAGCAGAATCACGGAATGAGTTTAGTATTTGTTAACTTTTCTTTCTTTCTTACTTACTTTCTCTATAAACCTGAAATTGCTCTTAAAAATGTCATTTATTTTCAGGAAGTCAATTTTGATTCTTATTGACCCTATTCAATAAAGATGATTCTTTCTTTTTTAAAACTTAACCACTTTAACAAAATGATTTTGTTTTTACAAGCATTAATATTTTGAATAATTGTAGCTTAACCTCTGCATAATTTTATGTCATTCATTCTAGCTTATTTAAATACTTATCTACTGAGTTTCTTATGGGTCAGTTGCTATTGTAGGAATAGAAATAATAGGAGAGAATCACAATAAAAACCTTGATCTAGTTGAAATAAAAGTATGGTTCACATAGGAGAAATAGATAATAAACAAGGAAAAAATGCATAGCATGTTAGTCTATATGTGCTAAAGGGAGAAAAATAAAGCAGGTGAAAGGTGAAGAAAGTTTTCTGTAGAGAGAGTAGACATTTTAGACAGTGTCCAGGTAATACTTTGTTGAAAATTTGACAATTATATGAACATCAAAAGTAAGAAAAGGAGTGAGTCTCTTAGCTCTCTGTGGTGGGCAGAATTGTGCTTGGGAGAACTCTAATATAATTCTGATGAATTTTGCTTCACGATTATGTTACATTTTAAGACAAAAGAGGTTTTACAAATATAATTAGAGTTACTCATAATTTGACCTTAAGAAAGAAAGATTGTTCATGTGAGCCTAAACTAATCGTAAGAGGTCCATACAAATATGAGCTTTCTCCAGCTTACAGCAAAAGAGAAAGTCAGAACTGGCATGTGAGAGAGACAAGACGAGGGAGTGTTTCCATTACTGAGACAGAAAGAGCCACACAGTAGGGCCCAGTACGGTCTTCAGGAGTTCAGGGTGAACCTCAGGCCACAGTCAGCAAGAAGAGGAACTCAGTCCTTATAATTTAAGGAACTGAAAATGTGAATTAAATTAGAACCGGATTCTTTTTAGAGTCTACCCTGAATTTCCACCTTGAGCAATGCCAAGCAGAGAACTTAGTCATACCCACCTAGATTTTGGACTGACTTTTAATCCTGGGTTAATACAGGGGTATTGTTTAAGCTGTGAAGTTTGGGCCAATTTGCTATACATCCATAGCAAATACAATACTGATTAAATAGAAACAAAAATTCCTAGGGCAAGTTCATGTCCAGAGCATTTGGAAAAATTCGAGAAGACAGAGGTGTATGGAGTCAGGTGAGCCAAATATAGAGAATAAGTGAGGACATATTAGTAGGGGTCCTCTCTTATGCTTGTAATGCTACTAATGATTATATTATTCTTGTTGTTATCTGCCATCAAGTGGGAACCAACTCATAGCTGATTCTCCATCAGGTTTTCAGAGGCAGTAAATTTCATGGGAGGAGACTGCCCATCTTTTTCTATGGAGAAGCTGGTGAATGCCTTTACAACCGTTGGCAGCACAGCTCCTGACCACTAAGCCATGAGAGCTCCCTATATTCTTATTGTTGTTATAGTCTTATGATATGTTATATTCTTATGACCACATCATATTTTCATATGTAACACAACTTGCTTAGATTGCTCTCCTGATTGATCCTGTTGCTACAAGCTTTTCTAATATTAAGCACTGCTGCAAAAATACACTTTCATACTGTGATGTTTAAGATTTTTTTTTTAAGAATTATATCCTGAATTTTGTTTCTCATCCTGGAAATATTTTCATCTTTTGTTTGTTTTTTATTTTATTTTTCTTGTTTGTCATCTCATAATTCATTTACATTGTGTTTCATTCATACACATTGTGTTTTATACAATCTTTCATTTACGTTGTTGTTGTTGTTGTTGTTGTTAAGCTTGGCCTTGGGTTGAAGGCAGAGTGGCTTCAAACCCAGAAGGAGAAGAGGAGGGAGGAGACAGATGGCCATAATCGCCCAGGTTTGCTCCACCCAGGTGGCTGTGACCCTTTGACCAGAGAGTTCATTTACATTACAGTTATATAACTACCATTGATGATTTCTTTGGTTTGGCTGTTATGATGTGTTCATCCCTTTGGTGGCATCTGACATAATGATGAGGTTTGCGATGAATAGCCAATCAGCTGAAAAGAATTTCTTCAGGAGAGTGGCCTGTATCATATATAGTGGATGTCTTAGTAACCCTCACTTGCTTTTTCCTTGATCTCAGTCCTACATTTGGCTCATCACCCTCTCACTTCTGGTTCTTGAACCAGCTGCCTGCCATCTTGCCTGCTGTTCTTAGAATCATCAGTCCTTGCAGTGAGTAGGAAAAGTCTTTTGCCTGGCATCTGATTATAGACTTGGGACTGCTCAGTCTCTACAAAAACATTTACATTTCCTTGAGATAAATCGCTCTTCATATATGTAGAAACTTCACTTGTTTCACTTCTTTAAAGAATTCCATATAAGATACATATGTACAGACTCTTCATAGAGAGCTCTGTTGTTATATTACCAAGCCAAAGGTGGGTGATTTTAATCTGTGGCCCTCAGGCCTGGTTTTAATTGTTTTTGGTCAAACATTCTTCTAAGTGGTAAAGCACTAGTCTGCCCATTTGCTGTATAGAGTTAACTCACGGTTACTGTGATGCTAAACACCGTGACACTGATGTGTCAAATGTGATAATGGTTACCCATGGTGGACAGTGTTTGGTGGCACTCCCAGATTAAAACAAGCTTGGAAAGCAGGAGTGGCATCCACTTCTGAAATAGCTTGCCTCTGGAAACTCTGTGAACTTAAAGAAATGATGAAAGTTACACAAGTGTTCAGGTCTTTTGTTCATAGGGTCACTATGAGTCGTCTATACAAGTGTTCAGGTCTTTCATTCATAGGTCACTATGAGTCATCTGTGACTAGAAGGCACTTAACAACAACAACAACATGCTACTTTGGTTTTCAAACGGTCATGCTATTATACAATAATCTTTAGCTCTTAGTTTTTACCAAATGTTAGGAAGAATTGAGTACGAAGACTCTTTTCATTTTTCCTAGTTTAAGAAGTAAAAAGAGCAGCAACAATTACAAATCTTTCCTATGAATCGCTGTAATTTGTTTACACACAGAATTCCCATTCATTGATTTTTGAAAGAGGTAATGTTTATTGAGTTGCTGACAGGTGGGGTAATCAATGGCAGGAAGTTTCAGACTTAATTTGGATCATAACTTACTCTCATTTAATCCCCTGGGGTCTCAGGTTCCTCACCTAGGAAATGAAGACAGTATCTGGCATCACATCAAAACAATGTTTATAATGCGCTTGCAGAAATGCCTTCTTGCATCTATTTCTATTAAGCCAAGTCTGTATATTTACTTTAAAACAAAAATGTGTTGTGTAATGCAGAGAACTGTGCTGGAGTTAAGTAGTAGTTCTGCCATCTTGTTAGCTTGCTGTGTAACCGTGAGCAGATCTCTTTACCTTTTTTCAGCTTTGTTACTGCATCTTTTAAATGAGAAATGTGGCATACTTTTTAACCAATTCATAAATATATCATGAGCATTTATGATCTTACAAAATAATCAAACATAAGGGTTAAGGACACCCACCTTTTCTGCTCAGTTTACAGTGAATCTACATTTGACTCCAAAATTAAGAGGGTTTTTTTGCAAATTCTTTTAGATATCCTCTTTATAATTTCCTATCTCATTTCTTTTTCCCTCTCATTTCTCTAAACAGGTTTTAGCTACTACTCTCAAGATGGGGAATGTAAAACCAACTTTATTCCTCTCGCCTTTTCCAAAAAAGATAACTGAGCAAAGAACTATAGATATTGGAAATGTCTATTTACACCCACTTGAAAATTACTGCTCCAAAATGTCAACCTGAAAAAATTAACCAAGACCAAAGAGTAAAAAGAGAACTTAAAAAAAAAAAACAAAAAGGTAATAAAATCACAGATTTAGAATAAATTTTTAAATAGTAGATTGATAATAAATACTTTTTAAAATATTGTTTTGATTGCCATCGAGGCAAGCAGGACTCATAGTGACTCTATCAACAAAAGGCCTGAAGCCTTTCTGTTAACTATCTTCATCTATCAAAGTTCATAGAGTTTTCAGAGACATGTTGTTTAGGATGTGGATGTCACTCCTGCTTCCAAAATTAAAATAAATTTTATAACAAGTAATGAATATTTTTCAAGGACATTTTAAAATCTATTTTAAAACAAATGTTGTTATTATATGCTATTGAGTCTACTGTGACTCATAGTGACCTTGTGCACAACAGCTCTGAATCTTGCTCGATCCTGAACAATCTCACTATTTCTGACTCATCTACCTTCTTAAAACAAATAGACATTCTAAATAATTGTGTGTGTGTGTGGGGGGGGAATTAATAGGTGTCCAACAGCCACTTTTAAAGAAGAAATCTGATTATATGGCTTGCTTGTGAGTTTTTTCCAAACTTTCTAGGAGAGAAAAATTTATCTGTTTTTGAAATGTATTATAATATTAAAAGCATTGGAAAACTTTTCTGTTCACTTTGAAGTTACCATCATTTTAAAATCAACCTTTACCAAAATGTTAACAGCTCAAATCAATTCATCACTTTTGAGTTAGAATCAACACATAACTGATCCTCCATGAGGTTTTATGAATCTCTAAATCACACAGGAGGAATTTGCCCATCTTTCTATCATGGAAACACTGATGAATTCAAGCTTCTCCCGTGGAACTTGTCCTGGATTATAACCACTTACTATCTATATTCCTAGAGGTACAAGAATCCATAACAAGAACATTAATACATTCTACAAGTCAGAATGATAATTGCCATCAATACTAAGTGAGATTCTTTCCAGAAAGTGTATTGATAATTAAATGGACTTTTGTGATGTTCAATATTATTTGGGATTATAAACCTCTACTAGAATACAGAAGGGAAGCCCATTGATACGGTAGAATTATAATAAAAAGGAGCAGCAGGCAAAATATCTGATGATTAAATGTTAGTTATATTTATATAAATATTGTAGACAAGGTAAGTATAATTCTTGTTTTTACTGTTTCTCAACAATGAATAGATGTCCTAGTCAATATATTGGAATGAAACACTAAATAAGGAGATAGGTATATTAAAAAAACATTTCCCCCCAGAAACAAACTTTCAAAGGACAGTGCTAGCAGTTAGCACTAAGTAAGAAAGATATGAATTTTATATTTTTCAACTTTCATATGGAAAATGTGACATTTTAATGCTTCAAAATATAGGAAAGTTCTAATAACTTTCACGAGGAAAGACAGGAACACTAAAGAATCAAGAGAGTATAAACTTTTTAATAATGCTCTGGAAGATAGAAGCAATGGAGAAAAATACCTCCAAAATTGGGAGAGAAAATTATTTTTAAGTTTGAATGAGTTGTATAAATATGATCGCAGTCAAGGGTGAAGGCAGGAAATACATTTGCAAACCTACAAGTCTTCCAAAACAAAAACAAAACAAAACAGAAAACAAACAAACAAAACAAAACAAAAAACCAAAACCATTGCTATGCATTCTTTCTAAGTAATATACCGGAATTATGTCCTACAATACAATTAGTATAGGAGTAAACTGAGGCTTAACAACTACAGGCTTCAACACACTGGACTACAAAGAGAATTTGAGGTGATGATAAAATATTTCCATCCTAAAATCTCTGATGGTATCGGTGCATCTGGCTGATGTATCTGTTGGTTAAGGAAGTAACGGAGTGGTGGAAACATCTAAAAAAAAAAAAAGAAAAAAGAAAAAAAGATTATAGGTTCTTATAGGGTCTCTATAAGTCATCTACAACTCAATGACACCTAACAACAATAACAACGACAACATAGAGAAAGCTACGTTGGCCTAGTGGACAGAAAGTTATGCTACGAAGCCCAATGTGGGTGATTTTAATCTGTAGCCCTCAGGCCTGGTTCAAATTGTTTTTCAACTTTCTTCTAGGTGGTATAGCACTGGTCTGTGCATTGCTGTACAGAAGTAACTCGTGGTTGCTGTGATGCTGAACACAGTGACACTGATGTGCCAAATGTGATAATGGTTACCCATGGTGGACAGTGTTTGCTGGAGCTTCCCGATTAAAACAGGCCTGGAAGGGGGAGTGGCATCCACTTCTGAAATGGCTTGTTTCCAGAAACTCTATGAACGGTAATCAGGCCTTCATAGAGTCTCTATGAATCTTCTACAACTTAATGACACCTAACAACAACAACAAAAGCATCAATGAACCCTGATCATTGATTCAACACCTCAAACCTATTCTGGAAACTATTTTTAAATTGAGGTGGCATAGACTCAAGGTCATATTTTCATTCTTGTGGACTATTTTAATTTCCTTCAGATTCAGTTTAAACTTACAAATAATTGATGGTCTGTTCTACAATCAGCACTGGGCCTAGATTTGACAGTTGATAGTGAGTCTGTCCAATGATTCTCTCCACAGATTAGGTCAACCTGAGTCCTGTGGTCCTGCGAAGTCCATTGTGTGATTCCTTTACTAAGCGTGATTTCTTTTACCAAGGACTTGCCCTTCCCGACATTATGCCCCAAGTATGTGAGATGAAGTTTCACCATCCTTCCCTCTAAGGAGCACTCTGGTTTCACTTTCTCCAAGACACATTTGTTTGCTCTTCTGGCAGTCCAAATATTCAGGATTCTTCTCCAACACCACAACTCAAAGGCATCCATTCTTCTTTTATCATCCTTGGTCAATTTCTAATATTCATTCACATAGAAAGGAATTAAATAGACTATACATTGGATCAAAAGTATCTTTAAATTGACATCACTGTTTCTTAGAACTTTGGAGAGATCCTTAACAACATAACTTCCTAATGTGATACATCATCACGAGTCACCATGAGTCAGAGTAAAAGCCACTTGATGATGGCAGGATTTTGAGAAAGACTCTTGGAGGTTTTATGGTAGGTATAGTGGTTAGTCATTTGGCTGCTAGTCACAAGGTCACTGGTTCAAATTCTCTGGCTGCTCCTGGAAGAATGGTGACAGTCTGCTTCTGTAAAGATTACTGTCTTGGAAATAGTATCTCTCTGTAAAGATCACTGTCTTGGAAACAGTATCTGTCATTATTGTGGAGTTGGAATTGATTCATACCTGACCCTTCACTAAGTTTCTGAGGCTACAAATTACTCAGAAAGAGATTGTCCATCTTTCTCCTATGGAGCAGTTAAAGGATTCGAATTACCAGAGCAGCATAGGCTTTGGATTAACAGCACAACATTCTATAGACTACACTACAGTCCTCTTGAGTCTTATTGTTGGTATGAAATGCCTTCAAGGTGAACAATGGCTCTGAACCTTACTCCATACGGAGCCAACCTCACAGTCTGACATATTTGACCCCTTCGCCACAGTCACTGTGTCAATCAATCTCATCCAGGCTCTTCATCTTTTGCCTTGACCATCCACCCTCTACCATCCCAAGTATGGTGTCCTTCTCCAAAGAATATCTAGGCCTTATTTGCTCTTTGACTTACAGCTTCATCAGTCTGTGTGCATCTGACAACATAAAATACCTAGATGATAATGAATAGCTTGTTCAGTTGACATTTATGCATATAACATACACAGCATACATAGTAGCCACACTCATTCAAGGTGATTGATCAGTTTGCAAAAAGATACATCACATACAACTTGTTTGCATAAACATACATAATGAGAGCTAGCAGTACAGTGGTTAAAACTCTACTAACAGAAAGGTTGGAAGCCACCAACTGTTGCAATATTCTGAAGGAGTTAGATGTGGTAATCTACTTCCATAAAGATTTACAATCCAAGAAACCCTATTGGCTAGTTTTGGTTTGTTTTTTTTGTTGTTTTTGTTTTTGTTTTGTCTTGTAGGGTTCCTTTTAGTTGTAATTTACTACTTAGCAATGGCTTTGGTTTGGGGGTTTTAAAAATTCTATTTAATTTTAGTAAAAAAGTTTCATATCTGACAAAATTTTGCCTATATAGAATTGGGAGTGAAGAAAATTAAGTAAGTCTCAAAATAAGAAATAAAATCCAGACACTATGCATTCTATGTCCTGCTGAAATAGTACTTATAGAAGAATATAACTTTAACTCAATTATAAGATGAAGCAATAGTGGAAGTGTTGTGAAGAGTATAATATTTATGTCTGTTAGGACAGGTGCAATGGACAAATTTGGAAGGAAAGCTAATTACGCCTTTCACCATTAGGGATGGATTGCATCCAAAATTAGAGTATCAAGAAGTAACATAGCAAAGAGGCATGTGTGTTGCTTAGAAATATGAAATTAAATCAATCCAGTACCAAAAAAAGCAAGAGTGAGCATGGTTGCCTTTGAGCAGGAATTAGCGGTAGAATAGAGTGCAGGGAAATGAATCAGTCCTTGGAGAAGGACATCGTGCTTGAAAAGGAGGATGGTCAGTGTTAAAGACCCTAAAACAGATGGATTAACATGGTGACATGACAATGAGCTCGATTATAGCAGAGATCGTGACAATGGCCCAAGACAGGGCAAGGTTCAGATCTCTTGTTCACAAGGTTTCTATGAGTCACAGTCAACTTGACAGTACCTGACACCAACAACAAATGAAAATTTCAGAACATGCATGTAGATCAAATTAAAATAAATACATGAACTAGGAAATCAAAAGAGAAAAACCAATATAAATTAGCAGGTGTGTGCAAAAATAGTAAACATCAATGACTAATCATTCTACTTTAAAGGGAAAGTTAGTGACATATATCTAAATTTAAAACATTACTTGAACCGAGCAAAGCTACTCACATAATATTTTCTAAAGACATCAAAAGACCTTTTAAATAACATGTATAGAAGGACAGTTATTGAACTCCTATTTATAAGGTGAAATGTAAATATTCCTTGTATGGAATGTTTAAACCACTGCTCTGATGGAGCTCCTTAGTGACACTTTGTTGTTGTGTAAAATCAAGTCAGAACTGATCCACAGCTGGCCTTCCAGTGGGTTTTCAGAGGCAATAAATCCCAGGGGAAGAGATTATTTCTCTTTCCCCTGTGGAGGAGCTGGTGAATTTGAACTACATACCTTTGCATTGACAATGCAATTAAGAAGCTGTGCTGCAATCCCAAAGGCACACAGCTTGAATCCACCAGTTGCTTTGCAGGAAAAGGATGAACTATCTGCTCATCTGTGATCAACTGACTCTGAAAACCCACTGGAGGGTCAAGTGTGGATTGATTTGGATGCAAAGTCACAAGCAACAAGATACCAGACACAGGACAGAGTAAAACTGCCTGATAGGGTTACCAAAGCTGTAATCTTTCAGAAGCAGCATGCCACACTTTTCTCTTTGGAGTAGCTAGTGGATCCAAACCAACAACCTTCTGATTAGCAAGTGAATTAACCAAAGGTACTATAAAGTTAATTTTACTTCTATTAACTATATTTGAGTTTTTGTTACATAAAAGGAAATTGTTTTTACAGCTGATTTTTAGTTGTTTTCCTAATTCACCTTTAACAAATGATGGCCTTAAGATAGTTCTCAATAAATATTAAATGGATAAAAGAATGAATGACTCTTCCATATTCTGACATTAAACAAATAATAAGAAGTAAACTCTTACACGTTTGGAGTTATCAAAGTAAGAGACTGACTTCAAATTTTAAAAAGTCTATTTTCACATATGGTTTTATGGAAAGTAGTATTACAGACAGAGTATGAGTTCTGGAATTTAAAAACGAAAACCTCAAGTTTGCATTTCATTTCCCTGGTTTTGGACATATTACTAGGAGAGGCGAGTCCTTGGAAAAGGATATTGTGCTTGGAAAGGTGGAGGGTCAGTGAAAGAGAGGAAGAGCCTCATTGAGAGGAACTGACACAGTGATGGCAGCAACGTGAGAATGGCACAGGGGAGCGCAGAATCAGGTCTGTTGTCCACAGGGTTGCTATGAGTCATACTGGATTCAGTGGCACATAACAACAACAACAACAACAACAACATTTTGTAGTTTTACATCCTTGAATATAAAGAGAGTATTAGTTTCCTCACTGTTAAAAAAAAATAATACTCAGGTCACAACATATTTTAAAACACTTAAATCAGATCAAAATTGAAAGCTTTAAGAATATATATAATCTTCAAAACAGAGTTTCTTTCCACCTCCAGTTTAAAATCTCAAATCCTACACCAAACAAATGGACATGTCTTCAAGGCCCAAACTTGGGATAGGTGAAACTTTAGATACCATATTTTTCAGTTCTAGTGATTTCTATTTTTTTTTTAATATAATGTGTCTCTTTTCCTTTTCAGAGCTTGTATCTTGTTTACTTGTTTACTAACAGAGCTTGTAGCTTGTTTACTGTTGATGTAAGGTACTACTGTGTGCTACTACTCACAGTAATTTCATGAACATTTTAGCATATTAAGTTCTGCCTGATCCTTGGTTTACTATACGTTTTCTTTTTTTTTTTTTACATCATTGAACCTTGCTGTAATAAATGCCTTAAAATATTTTCTCTTGGAATGTGGTACAACTTCCTCTTTCTTCATATAGTGGGTTTCTCTGGATTACATATTGTTTTGTGCTGTGGAATCAGAACTGACCCATAGCAGTGAGTTTTTCACACAGAAGGAGATTGCTCATTCACCTGTGGAAGAGCTGGTGAATTTGAACCACATACCTTTGGGATTACAGCATAGCTTCTTACAACTAGATCACCAGAGCTACCTAGATTGCATACTAGACACCATAAATGGTATACAGAAGGTGGATTTTTTACTACTTCCCCAAGAATGGTGGTTCATTTAAGCAGACAATTCATTTAAACCCATACTGCAAACTATCTCTTGGGTAAAAACTCACATCTCAAATCAGTTATTTGGATTTATTTCACAGGGATGCCTGGGAAGTCAGATGCTTGGAGAGATATTATGAACAGAATTCACAGAGAGAGAGAGAGAGAGAGAGAGAGAGAGAGAGAGAGAGAGAGAGAGA
>NW_006399802.1:12664220-12671137 GCF_000299155.1 Elephantulus edwardii | reverse complement strand
GGAGAGGAGAAACTCACTGAATGTAATACCACTTTCCTTCAAATGAGCCTTTACTAGTTGAGTACAACTCATAGAGACCGAGTGAACAGCCACTTGAAACTGGCCCTATCCTGTGTCATCTTCTCCATCTCTGAGACACTAGAACCCATTGCTGGAGTCACAGTGTCAATCCATCTCATTGGAGGTCTTCCTATCCTTCACTGACCTTCCACTTTTCCAAGTATGATGTCCTTTTCCAGGGAGTTGTCTCGTTTAGCTACGTGTCCCAAGTATGAAAGCTGCAGTTTCATCATCCTTACCTCCAAGGAGCATTCTGGCTGCTTTTTAGGACATATCTATTTGTCCTTTGGGCCATCCACAGGATATTCAGTACTCTTCTCCAACACGACAACTCAATTACATCAGTCCTTCTGTCAACCTTATTCATTGTCCACCTCTATGATACGTGGCAGGTGACTGGGAAGACCATGACCTGAATCAGGCACACTTTATCCCTTGAACTGACATTATTGCTCTTCAGTATTTTGGAGAAGTCCATATCTGCAGACTTTCCCAGTGCAATACATTTCCTAATTTCCTGCCTGCTAGTACCAAAAGTGTGGATTGTCGATCCAAGAAAGTTGAAATCATTAACAACAGATAGATACATCTAAATATATGCATACATAGAGTTTAGAGTTGTTGTCTACCTAAGAGTTATTCTAACATCAATTTACTTGGTCTTACTCAAAAGATAACTTCTAAGACCATAGAATTTCATTTTTATTTGTTTTGGGTTTTCCATGTTCTCCTTCTTTTTATACTTCCTAACTCACAGCAAGGAGAAGCAAGCTTCTAAGATCCATTCCTCCTATTTGAAGGTGTTTAGGGAGTCTTTAACACACAGAGTAATACTGCATTGTCTAGTTAGCTTCAAGCTTACCTATAAAACTGCCATTGAGCTAACAATGGCTCTAGGAGACTCTGATATCCAGAAACCAATTGAGACTCATGTAGGGAAGGTATTTTCTTTATGTAGCTAATGGAAGCCTTAACACAGACTCTGACCACAGAGAGCTTGATTCTGGTCACACATCTTCTCAAATTTGAGCATGGATCAGTGGCATGGAGGTCTAATCTAGCATGAGTCTTGGAGAATTTTCTCATTAGCTCTCCTTTGTGCTCAGCCACAATAACTCATCTATGATTTTCTAAAAAAAAAAAAAAAAGATACTTTCTAGATGACAGGCATTTGCTAACAGTTCCACATTCTATTCCATCTCAGAAGAATGTTAGCATTTACCAAATTGTCATTTTTCTTATCAGAAGCCCCAAAGGGAAGAGCTACAACTAGATTGCAGCTAGTTTAGCTCCCATACTTATGGTCTGTCTGCTACAAAATGTTTCAGAGACATTGCTGTGGTCTGTTGTCAGCACTTCTCACAGTTAAATTCTAAAGCGTTCTGAGTGGAAGAACACAGTATGCTCAGTGGTGTGATCACAATCTCTCGAATCCAGCAATACTACAGTGAGATCATTGCATTTAATGGTTGGCTGTTCTCCAAAAACCAGATTGTCAAGTAAGAGCATGTGGTCTGTCTTGAAATTGTTCTCTTCCCTCCTCCATCCCACCCTAGGGCCACCCTGTGGCTCTGCTTTCTCATTCCAAGTGTGTGCCCTAAGGTTGCAGGTGCCAACACGCCAGTCAAGAGTCAGTCAAAGAACAAACAAGACAAGGCCTTAACCAGGTCAAGTCTGACTTGTAAACCTCTTTTTCTATGAAATGCTTAATTTTTCATGTGTAAAAAGCTCAATCATTTGTTACCTAAAAGTACAAGAATGTGTTCTTACTCAACACCCTTAATCATGCTATTTGTGAAGGAACAAATTCATTTAGTTTGAGAAGAAAGCTTCTCATATACAGCAATCACATTTAACACCTGATTCCAACTCGAGCAAATATGGGGGGATTCTAGGTCCTCAGCATGCATAAAGCAGAAGAGATTTTATATTGTAAAACCTTGAGAAAAATAAATTTTAAAAACCTCAAAACCCATTAACAAACAAGCTCAATATGCTCAATATCATTGGTCTGTAAGTTCTGTTTTGTCTCTAGGCAGGAGAGATTTCTCAGGTGTTACCCACTTTATCACAGCATTCCACATCTCTCCTTTTATCTTGCACCCTTCTCCTCTTTCCAAGATCATAAATCAACTGAGACAGGTTCTTCAAAAGAGAAAAGGGGAAGTCTAGACTTCTCTTATCCCACAGCAAAGTGAGAAACCTGATAAATGGAGCTACCTGCTTCTCAGGTAAAAACTGGATATGTGGAAAACCTGAGTGGGCAATATTTAGTCAGGGACCCCTGCAGCTCCAATCCTGAGCCTTTTCAACATCGGGAAGAAAGCCCATGTGGGAAAATGGCAGTTTGGGTCAAGAGACTTCAGATTCCAGAGGAGGGTCAGAGTCAAATACAAGAGTGTGTGACAGCTGAAATTGTCCATGATTTACTAATTTGCTGAAGGCAGTGACCTGGCCATAAAGAGCAAAGGTCAAAGGGAAGTCCTGCTGCCCATTGCTGGCATTAGATTTCTGTCTAGAGAAGGAGAAAATAGCAGAAAACTGAAGAACATTTGGAACCAATTAGGAGGAATAAGGAAACCTGAAGCTAAGAGGTGGGGATAGGATCAGGGCATTCTAGCCCATAAAATAAGCAATAATTCGTCAACTTCATCAACTTTGAGGTCAACTTTCCTTGTCTTTCTTGTCCTCACATAGCTTGTTGAAGCAGAGCTTAATTTCTTAACTTCCTGCAATAGTTCAGATTTTATCTATTAAATAATCTAGCTTTTAAAAATAAAAAAAAATGGGCAACTACTAATACATTCTCTTCAAAGACTGGATCATCAACTGTGGAACATGTCAGGGTGATGGATTAACTACTCTTGTCAGAAAGACACAGGCTCAAATCCTTATTATACAGCTTATGAGCTATGTGACCTTGATAAGAGTCTTGACAAAGTGTCTCCATGGACTGTTCGTTTCCTCATTTGTAAGATTCAGCCAATACCACTTCCTCAGCCTTTCCAACATGATCATAAAGGGATATAAAATATGGCCAGACACTCCACACTGCCTGGCTGTTGTATTCCGTCGAGTCGGAACCAACCCATAGAGCTGACCCTCCAACAGGTTTTCAGAGGCAGTTTAACTACATGGGAGGAGATTGTCTATCCTTCTCCCACTGAATTCCAACCGTGTGCCTTTGGGATTGCAGCAGAGCTTCTCACCACTAGTTTTTTTAATTGGTTAGAATCTCCCTTGTTTTATATATAAATATTATAAAAGCAATAAAAAGTATTTCATCTGTCATTACAGATATGAAAATATATAATAAAACTACAATACTTAAAACAGTATCATATTCTCTCAAGAGCAGGTAGATCGATGGAACAGGTTGAAAATCCAAAAACTGGAATTATTCATATGCAGAAATAAGTAAAGATGACATAAAAACATATATTAAAAATAATATTAATATATGACTCAACAATGAGGAAAACATTTCTGATCCCAAAATTACAAAGAATTTATTAAAATAATTTATGAAGCAACAATAAAATGAAAAATATGGAAAAATGGAATATTCTAAATGTAAAATACATGAGCAATGATAAAGGACAAGAGAAAAATATTTACAGACTTAAATGAACAAGGACATTGTTAATATTGTTAGGTGCCCTTGAGTCAACTCTGACTCACATTGATCCTTTGAGATACAGATAAAAATCTTGTCCTATCCTACATCATCTTCATAGTATCTACTACACTCAAGCCTATTCAATCCATGTGTCAAGCCTTCTCATTGAGAGCTTTCCTCTTTTTCACTCTTTATGTTTCCAGCCTTGATGTTTGTTTTTGGGGGGGTTTTTTTGTTTTTTTTTTTTTACGAGGATTAGCACTTCCTACCATGATGGGATTTTTTTCCTGTCCAATGACTAGCTCATAATATCACATGCAAGCAAAATCTTGCTAAAGATTATAAAATAAAAATTATTACAACAGTACATTAACAGAGAACTTCCAGAAATACAAGCTGGATTTAGAAGAGGCCATGGCATGAGTTATGATATTGTGGATGTCAAACAAATCATGATTGAAGTAGAGAGTACCGGAAGGATGTCTATTTGTGTTTTATTGACTTGTTGTTGTTGTTGATTGCCTTCGAGTCGAGCACAACTAATAACAACCCTATGAACAAAAGGCCTGAAGTCTCTCTACAACTGTCGGCATTCACGAAAGGTCATAGAGTTTCCGGAGGCAAGTTGTTTAGGAAGTATATTCAAAAGCATTTAACTGTGTGAATCACACCAAATGGTTACTAACGTTGAGAAGAATGTAAATCCCAGAACACCTGCTTGTGTTCATGTGAAAACAATATCTAGGCCAGGAAGCTGTTATTGTAACAGCAAGGGAACACAAACATGATTCTCAATCAAGAAAGAAATGCATCAGAGAAAGGTGAGGAAAAATGGGGTTGGTTTTCATAATTTAAAAAGTTATTTCTAGATCCATCATGAAATACAAAGTTGTAACAGGATAATATCCTTATGCATACAAGGAATTCCAGTGAATACCACTATCATTCAAATATATGCACCAACAATGAGAGCCAAAGAGTAGGAAATGGAAGATTTCTACCAACTTTTGCAGTCAGAAATCGATCAAACATGCAATCGAGTTGCATTGATAATAATGGGCGACTGGAACACAAAGTTGGGAACAGGGAAGAAGGATCTGCAGCTGGAAAACATGGACTCCATGACAGAAATGAGACTGGAGATAGAATGATAGAATTCTGCACCTTCAATGACTTATTCATGAAAAAATATTTTTTATAAGAAACACAAACTCAGGCTATACACATGGATTTCACCTGATGATATGCATAGCAAGCAAATAAATTACATTTGTGGAAAGAATCATTAGAGAAACTCAATATCAGCTGTGAAAACCAGACCAGGTGCTGATTATGGAAAAGAACACCAACTACTCATATGCAAGTTCAAGCAGAAGTTGAAGAAAATGAAATCAAAGCCATGGGAACAGAAATTTGCCCTTAAGTCTATCCCACTCGAATTTCAAAACCTTCTCAGGAACAGGTTTGATGCCTTGAGCACCAATGAGTATAGACCAAATGAGTTGTGGGAGGATATAAAAAATATTGTCCATGAAGAATGCAAAAGATCATTACAAAGGCTGAAGAGGAAGAAAAAACCAAGATGAATGTCAGATGAGATGATGAATATTGTCTTAGAGCTCAAAGAAGCCAAAACTAAAAGAAGAATTCAAGAAATTAAAGATCTGAACAGAAAATTTCAAAGGGCAGCTATAATGAAATGTGCGAAGAGCTGGAGTCAGAAAATCAAAAGAGCCGAACTCACTCAGCGTTTAAGCTGAAGGAATTGAAAAAATAGATTCAAGCCACAATTGGCAATATGTAAGGATGCTTTGAGTAGAATATGAAATGATCCAAGAAGCATTAAAAGAAGATGGAAGGAGTACACAGAATCACTGTACCAGAAGGAATTGGCTGACAGAGAAGCAAAAAACAAGGCTCCAGGAGTTGATGGTATACCAATTGACACATTTCAACAAACAGATGCTGCCCTGGATGTCCTTACTAAGTTGTGCCAAGAAATCTCGAGGACAGCCAGCTGGCCAACTGACTGGAAGAGATCAATATTTGTTCCCATTCCAAAGAAAGGTGACCCAACAGAGTGCAGAAATTATCAAACAGTATCATTAATATCACATGCAAGCAAGATTCTATTGAAAATTATAAAATTATAAATAAAACAACTGGAGCAACCTGTCAACACAGAATTGCCAGATGTGCAGGCTGGGGTTAGAAGAGGTCATGGTACTAGGGATATTATAACTAATGTTAGAGGATCTTGGCAGAAAGCAGAGAGTACCAGAGGAATCTGTGTTTTGTAGACTATGCAAAGGCTTTTGACTGTGTAGATCACAACAAGCTATGGCTGACTCTGAGAAGAATGGGAATTGCAGAACATTTGATTGTGCTTATGTGAAACCTATACTTGGACCAAGAGGCAGTCATCAGAACAGAGGAAGGAGACACTGCATGGTTCAAAATTGGAAAGGGGGTCTGCCAGGGATGTATTCTGTCTCCATACCTTTTCAATCTGTATGAAGAACAGATCATGGGGATGCTGGTCTATACAAGTAGGAATGTGGCATCAGGATTGGTGGAAGATTCATCACCAACCTGTATTATGCAGATGACACAACCCTGCTTGCTGAAACTGAGGAGGACCTGAAGTGCTTGCTGCAGGAGTTCAAGGACTGCAGCCTTCAATATGGATTGAAGCTCAACATCAAGAAAACAAAGATTCCCACCACTGGGACAATTGAGATAGTTAACAGTTTTAGTTTACTTGGCTCCAAGTCAACACTCTTGGTACCAGCAGCCAGGAAATCAAGAGAGAAAGTCAGCATTGGGAAAGTCAGCTGTCAGGGACCTCTCCTCAGGAATGAAGACCAACATCAGGCTGGAGACTAAGGTGAGTGTGATCCGGGCTACAGTCTTTGCAATTGCGTGCTATGCCTCAGAGGGCTGGACAGTGACTAAGGACGATAGAGAATTTATGCCTTTGAGCTGTGGTGCTGGAGAAGGGTGTTGAATATACTATGGACCACTAGGAGAACAAAAGTTTGTTCTGGAGAGGATGAAGCAGGGCTTCTCCTTGGAGTCAAGGATTCTGACGCTTTGTCTGGCATACTTTGGGCATGTTGCAAGGAGGGACCAGTCCTTGGAGAGGGACATCATGTTTGGGAGAGTGGAGGGACAGCACAGGAAGGAAAGGAAGACCCTCGATGAGGTGGATTGATTCAGCGACTGAAGTGGTGGGAGT
>NW_006399802.1:12646658-12663940 GCF_000299155.1 Elephantulus edwardii | reverse complement strand
ACCTTTACTATGGACTGAAGCTCAACATCAAGAAAACAAAAATCTTCAAGCCTGGGCCAATATGCAGTATAATTATAGATGAAGAAAGGATTGAAGTTGTTAATGATTTCATCTTTCTTGGATCCACAATCAATATCTTTGGCACCTGCAGTCAGGAAATAAAAAAAAACCAAGTTGAATTGGAAAAAAATTGCTGACAAAATCTCTCCAGAGTGCTAAAGGGCAATGATGTCAGTCTAGAGACTAAGGTGTCCCTGATCCATGCCATGGTCTTTTTTCAATCATTTACTATGCATCTGAGAGCTGGATAATGAATACGGATGATAGAAGAATGTTCTTTTGACACTCCACTGTATGCATATTGAAACTTTTTACCAATACCACCATATCATTTTTCCCTTAGCTATTCTTTTAAATTTTCCAACTTTCACATGCATATGCAATTGAAAGACTATGGTTTGAGTCATCTTAGTCTTTAAATTTATATCCTTGATCTTTAGCATTGCAAGAAAGTCCTTAACATTCGATTTTCCAATTAATTACATTTTTAATTTCTTGACTGAGAGTTAATTCCATGAGTGTTAATTGCAGATTCAAATTACATCTGTTTTCTCCATTTATCATGATGTTGTCTCTAGTTGTAAGTCTTTTTATTTTCTGGATGTTGTGGTGTAATCCTTACTTAAGTCTATAATCTTTGTTCTTCTTCAATAAGTACTTTAAATTCTCTTCACTTACAGCAAGAAAACTTGTTTAATCTTCCTAACAGGGCCCGTTGAATAGTCTTCCTTCAATCTCAATGCCATATTCTACAAGTAGTCCAGCTTCTCAAATTATTTGCTCAATATACATATTGACTTGTTATGCTTAATGGATACACATATGTTCATTTTCTTTAAAATATACAGCATTCCCTTGCTCTTTTTTAATAATTCCAAAGGGTAGCTCAAGAAAACAAAGAAAGTATGATAATAAACTATGCAAAGACATAGAGTGAAAAACCAAAAGAGAAGAACATACTAACATTTCTTAAGCTTAAAGAACTGAAGAAAAGTCCAAGCCTAGAGTTATGATACTACAGGATTCTATGGGAAAACTATAAACTGGTATAAGAATCATAAACATAATATGGAAAGACTATATAGTCATTGTGCCAAAGAGAATTGGTGGACATTAAATCACTTCAGGAAGTAGTATATGATTAAAAATCAATGTAATTGAAGGAAGAAGTTGAAACTTCACTGAAGGAATTCGCAAAAAATAAGACTCCATGAATTGACAGAATATCATTTAAAGTATTTCAGTAAACAGATGCAGACTTGGTTGTAAAACTTCCTCTCTATGTTAAGAAATTTGGGACACAGCTAACTGGCTAACACACTGGAAGAGATTCATATTTGTACCCATTTTTAAAAAATGATGATCTAATGGAATGAAGAAATTATTGAATAATATCATTAATATCACACAAGTAAAATATTGCTGAAAGTTATTTAAGAATGGTTTGAGCAGTCCATTCACAGGGGACTGTGAGAAAATTCATACTGGATTTAGAAGTGGCCATGGATTGAGGGGTATCATAATTAATGTTGCATCTGAAAGCAGAGAATACCAAAAAGCAATCTAACATAGTACTTTATTGACTATGAAAAGACATTATGCTGTTTGAATAATAGTAAAGTATGGACAACATTGAGGAGAACAGAAATTCCAGAACATTCACCAATGATATTCATAGAAAATGGGATTAGATAACAAATTAAACTGATTATGGGGATAGGAAAGTGTATTGTTATTTCTGTTGTTAGGTGCTATGACTCGTAGTGACCCAATGAACACATAAGAAGTTTGCCCTCCTTTGCTCCAGTCTCTAGATTTCCTTTATGGTCAAGTTTTTTTATTGTGATCACTGGGTCAATCCATCTTGCTGACAGTCTTTCCCTTTCTCAGACCCTCCAATATGATGTTTTTTTCCAAGGACTGGCCTTTCCTAAAAACAAACACATTCAAAGTATGTGAGATGATGCTGCACAATTTTTACCTCAAAGAAGCATTCTGGTTGTACTTACCCCTACTCCTATTCTAGAATTCTGATCACATGTATGTTGTTCTATTTGATGCTATTTCACATGATTCTAATGTTTTATTTCTTTTTTCTAAACATTATTTTAATGAATGTATACGACAAAAAATAAGTTTCATTTGACAATTCATACACATTATGTTTTGCTACATAGGTTATAATCTCCATGGTTTTTTTTTTTTTTTATAATCTCCATGTTGTAACACAACATTTTTTACTCTTTCTTTTTCCTCTTTTCTATTGATCTTTAGTTCGTCTCCATTCTATTCTGTTTTCTCTCTGTTTTTCCTTCTAGAAATTTCCTTTTGAGTTTCTTGTCTGTTAGCTCTCTTATTCTATGTTCTATCTCTTCTATTCTGCTTTTTGTCCCTCCAGCATGTTGAAAAATTGAACAATATTGGTCTCAATAGTCTGGATTGCGTGTTCATGCTTTTCTGTTGTTTCTAGTACTGTGTTGCTTATACCCTCTCTGTCTTTGGATGATTTTGAAAAAGTTATCATACTTATTTATTTGTGCTTTCAACTCTTTCTTCCATCATTTACAATTTTTTCAGTACCAGTTTATGTTACTCTACATCAATATATTTCTTCTGCCTCCCTGTCTCTGAGATATTCATTGGCTCTGCCATGTGGTCTGCTTTATTAGGAGAAGAATTGTTTTGGTTTTTTTCATAATGTTTGATGCTGCCTACTGCTTCCTTGACATTATATGAAGTTCTTCTTGGTATATGTGAGACAATTTCTGTTGTGTCTGTTAAAGTTGTTGTCAGTTATTTATCTTTATGATGCTATTGATAGAGTGGAAGACTTTGTAAGTGTTGCCTCTGTTTCAGTTTCCCCATGAAAATCTTCCCTGCTGGTCATCTACGGGTGGCTTTGCTCACTGTTTATTGTGGCAGGCTTTTCATCTAGTTATCCTTTGAGGGATAAGGAGTTGGAGTCACTTTCTTTGGCCAGATTTGGTAGGCCTGACTCTCTGTTCTGTTAGACATAAGGGAGTAAGGGAGCAGTTTCCCTTAAAGAAGCAAAATCCCATGATTGTTGTCTGAGACATCTTACTCTCCAAGTCTCAGCAGGTGCTAGCAGGCAGGCAACCCGTGTATTTGTCTTTTTTCCTGTGGCTGGTCAGTATGAGAAGACAAAGGTCAAGAAGTGGCACAATCCCAGGAGGTCAGCCCCCAAGTCTGAATAGGTGTTAATGGCTGACCCAAGTATCTGTCTTCTCTCCTGAGCCTGGTCAGGAGGGAGCTGCTCCTGCCTGAGCAGACAAAGGCCCAGGGGTGTAACACAGTCTTCAGGGTGGGTGTGCCCCCCACCCATCCTCCTGCCAACTATCAGTAGATGCTAGTGGCTGACCTTATGTACTTTTCTCCTCTCCTGTGACTGGTTAGGAAGGAGATGTTTCTGCTTGAGCAGACAAAGCCCAAAGAAGAGGCACAGTATCATGAGTGCAGGTCCCAATTTTCAATATCAATGTTTAAGCCTTCTGTTTCTGTCAACTTCTAGTTTTCCTAGATTCATATTTTACCCATTCCATGTTTCAACTATTAACAGATATTTGCAGCTGTCTCCTCATCTTGAGTCTCCCAACATCAGCAAATGAAGGGCCTTCATTGGGTCAAAGACTTTTTCTATTTGTGATATTAAGTAGACCCTACTTTGAGGGGGCAGTTCTTCCTCAGTTGCATTTTGAGTGCCTTCTAATCTGAAGGCCTCTTATTGCAGCACCATACCCAACAATGCTTTTTTGTTATATATAGAGTTTTCAAAGGTGAGTTATTTCAAAAGTAGATGGCCAGTCCTACTTCTTAGCCTATAAGCTCTGCTAAGCCTTTCCACAAAGAATAATGACCCTGCTATCATTTGAAATTCTGGTAGCATAACTTCTGGCGTCTAAACAACATGAAGCCACTACAGTATGGCAAATTGGCAGATGAATGGTAGGGGCAGGGGAATCCCTAGCTAGACCTCTGTTGGAGATGATGAGATTGGCTCAAGTTAGGGCAGGGCTCAGAGCTAATGTAAGTTGGGTCTCTATGAGTGACAGGTGACCCAATGGCACAGAACAACAAAAGATCTCCAAAAACTATGTATGTGAATTTGGCCTTATATCTTGTATCCAAGATCAGTGCATTATAAATCAAAACAAGTGACACTTTTGAAACCAGGATTTAATTATTTAATTAATCCTAGAAGATCAGTATTTTTATGTTAATTTATAGATAAGGAAGCTGAGGTTCCAAGAAGCCATGCAATTTTTCCTAACACATTTACAAATTCACACAGCTACAGAGACTACAGCCCAACTCTGGATACCAAAATTAATATTTCACTTGCTATGTTCAAGTTCCTTGATACCAGTATTACACATTACTGCATCTTTGCAAACTATGAAACTGTGTTATTGTTATAAAAGAGCTTTGAATCTAAAAGTGGTACTGACTAAAGAAAATGTTAAAATAAGTAGATATTTTCTAGAAAAAAATGTCTAAATGTAGGTATTAAACTCATCACCTATTTGATATAAAAATGTCTTGGGCAGGCCAAAAATATGTTCACAATATGGTCACAGCTTCAACAGTTTCTGATGTATGACCATTGGAATCCCAGGTGAACTTAGAAAAGAGAGAGAGGGCATTGATGACAGCTACCTTGCAGGATTCGCCTGAGAATTAACTAATAGAGAAAAATTACCAAACACAGAGTCTGGCAGGCACAAAGTATCATATAAAATTTGATCTTTAATTTGCTCATCAAAAATGGGGTGGTTCTGAGACACTTATATGACATTAGTCCAGAAACTTTATCAAATCGCAAGGCCTATAGAAAAATACAGCAATGCTGTTGAACATGGAATTGAACTGAGAGCTCTTTTCAAGTTGTACATTGTAAGTCTACTGAAAGTGGGAAGCTGTGCAACCTGGGAGTTATAACAACAAAAACAAAAGCTTCAATAAATAACTAACATTCACTGCACTCTGCATGTGCCAAGTAGTTTACAAAAGGTTTAACATGCGTTTTCTGATGTAATCTTTACCATAACCCATGAAATAGATATTATTATCATTTCCATTTTACAGATGAAGAAACAGATGTAGCGAGGCCAAGTAATTTGCCCAAGGTCAAAGGAGTGAAAGGCTTGAGCTCCCTCTCAAGTGTGTTTGACTTCAGAGCCTGAGCTCTTAACCATGCATTGTTCTGTCTCATGCTGCCCTACGTGGCCTCATAATACCCTGAGGAGAAGACTCAACATGAAATAGCATTTGGCTGCATTCCAATCAGTCAACACATTCATCACTAGACACACAAAGAGAGCAGGTAAGTTGGATTCCCTACACTGAACAAAACAATACAGGCAAATACATGCATAGACCTCTAATGTAATATGGAGATTTTGCAACTCCGTCTTGAAGACTTTGAGATGCAATTTTAAATGGGACCTTTTGTTGATAGGGTCAAGAGAGATCAAAAGAATTTATCCTTTAAAGGTTTTTTCTCCCCCTTCCATTAAAAAAAAAATGTAACCATAATAGACCTGGAGCTATTTCTCATTTGGTGAAATTATGGAGCTGTGCGCTGATTCAAAGAAGTATTGGGACACTGGGCACAGATGGCTTTAATTATTTGGGAAGCCATTGACAGATGTGATGGTCTAGGTTTCTGCTGCCTTGGACAGGTGTAAGCTATAGGATTTACCCAGAGGGAGTTGTGGAGAGCCAGAATTGGATAGAGCTCTCTGATGGCCCCTTATTTTGTCTTAATCCACCCCTAGGTACATAGTTATCATATTTCTTTGCCTGAAGGCATGGTCAAGTCAGTCAAAGCCATCAAACCAAGTTTGTGTCCAGAAAGAAAAGCTCAAAGAGAGAAACACACTGTTAGTAATTGGCCCCAAACTCTGTTTGGTATTTTAACTCAGAAGCTTGTCTTCCTATTAATTATGATTTCACAATCAAAGGAATATATGTGTTTCTCCCTCCCTCTAGATAAAAATAAGCACACTTACTTCTGCAATTATAGTTTGTATAAATAACTTCAAAGAATTGAATGTCAACCTATAAAAACCTTCATTATTCAACAAATATTTATTGAGCAAATCATGGAGGGTAAGAAAGAAAGGGGATACATTCCCTACTTTTAAGGAATAAAGAATATTAGCAGGAGGTGGAATTTAGACCTGTGAAGTGATAAACCAAACAGTACTTACTATGTCCAGACGCTGTTCTAGGCTCTAGGGAGATAGATGAAAGAGAGATCAAAATAGTCCCTTTCATCTTGGAGCTCACACTCTAATTGGAGAGATAGTAAAAAACAACAAAAAAGTTAAACACACACACATATATTAGTTGTTTGTGCTGTTGAGTTGGAACCAAATAATAGCTGGCCCTCCAGTATGATTTCAGAGACTGTAAATCATGCAGAAAAAGAATGCCTCTCTTGCACCTAAGGAGCTGATGGTGGATTTGAACCAACATAGAGATGTCACCTTTGAATTAGTAGCACAACTTCCCACAGATACCACCAAAGTGCTACTTTTCTCTGTGTGTGTGTGTGTGTGTGTGTGTGTATTCTCTTTTTCTCTCTCTCTCTCTCCACACACACACACACACACACACACACACATAATATGTTAACCATTATAATAAATTGCATTTTCCACTTTCATAATAGCTTGCCTCAAGAAACCCTATGAACCTAGAGAAAGGATGAAAGTCACACAAGTGTTGAGGACTTTCGTTCATAGAGTCACTATGAGTCGCCTACAACTCGATGGCACTTAACAATAACATGCATATGTTCATGAAAAAGTATCGAGAAGAGATTGTGTTCAAACTGACCTGAAAATAAAAGATCACCAGTGGAAAAGAAGAAAAATTATTCCAGACAGTCCAACACTTTGTTTAAAGGTACAAAATTGTAATTTAATATCTCATCTTCTGATTGAAATAACAATATGTATTCAGTATACAATATCTGGATACAGTATTCAGAAAGTTTGAAAAAACCCATTTGCTGAAATAAAATGAGTTGCACAACTGAACTAACACATTCCACATATACAAAATGCTCTTATTTAATCCAGCAACCCTATGATATATTATTATTTGGATTAACTGGCAGTGAGCAAGTATTTAAGGCACAGAGTGTGATTATCAGCACATGCTAGAGCATTCTAGGTGACAGAAGGAGACAGTGGAGAAAGATAGGAGGAGGTCAAATCGCAAAGGGCCTTAGTTGTGGCTTGATGGAGGCCAAATTATCAAGAAGCCAAACACCTAAGATAGAATTGAGACACTCTGTCAAGTGCTAAACTACATTCACGAGGACCATTGTAAAATTATTCATAATCCACGTACACAGTTTACCACCTTCTGCTTCACGTAGACACAACCCTCCCAACCACTAATCTCCCCCCTTGTCTTTCTCTGGCTTTCTTTCTGTCTCTCACAGACATACACACTCCCGCCCCAAGCTCCTCAGACAATGCAACTTTTTAAAAAGTCCTTTGAAGAATGCCTTAAAGGATTTGAATCAATAATCTCCTCAGATCCTAAACTGGAGCTCCCCAGTTTGCTTTTTAATAATATCTCCCAACTCGGCAATCACAACTGTTTCTCACTGCTTGCACCTAGTGAGTCTAGTCTATTCTTTTTTCAGTCCATAGAGCATTTTAAAAAAAGAAAAGAAAAGAAGGAAAGAAACAGATATAGAGTTAAGTCTTGGTGTCCCACGTGCTTCATTATACCTGCGTGTTGAGAATGTGTTAAACATACAGTGTGAGTTTTCGTAAGTAGCAGAAAAGGATCAAAGACATCTACTTACCAAAGGTTTTCTTTTCTCTCTTGCTCCTGCTCTTCCTCTTTTTTTTATTTAAAAAAGTTTAGGTGATTCAAATCACACTAGGTAGTTGAGCTGATAAGATATGGGAGGAGAGATCTCCAACAGTAGTTATTATTTCAAGAAAAGAAAACTTTTAAATCATGAACGTTCTTATGTTCCTTTGATATTTTTAGTTGAATTGCAAACCGGGAATTAGAAGAAATTTGGAAAAAAAGCTATGCTTGATGTTAACCCTAGGTAGTTTCATAAATAGAATGAATTGAATGAAGTTATAGAGTCCAAAGATTACACTTTGCTATGCTGCTGAGATTTTTTACATACCCCAACTTTAAAAGTTTAAATTGACTACTTTAAAAACACTTTTTAACTCTCTTTCTCTGTATATATGTACTTCCCCCCACCCATTTTTCTTAGCAGTGAAGTTTTAGGGTGGCTCTTCTATAAAACTTTGAAACGTTGTCCCTGGGAGACATTAAGCAAGTCTTTGGGTTGAAAGGATTTGAATAAATCACCCTAAGATGAGATTGAACATAAAGTTCATGGAGAAACAAACTTGCCCATTTGATATTACCTTTGCAACACAGACGGATCTTATTTCTTAAGTTTGGGATTTCCCTGGTCTAATTGAGTTCCCAAAGACAAGATTGTAATCCTTATGCTATCAAGAGCACAAGTCTATTATTTGAATCTTTTTTTAAAATGTAGGACTCCAAAACAATATTATAAGCAGAAGGAAGGAAGGAATAGATAGATAATATATGATAGGTAGATAGATGATAGATGATAGATACATACATACATACATATATACATACATACATAAATCTAGATCTAGGGATATATAATATATATGCATGTACATGCATACACACATACACATACACATACATATGCATATAGAGAGAACTCTGGTAAGGAGTTGTTCTCTCAACCCAAAGCCACATAGTTTGAGTCTGCTAACTGCTTTGCAGGAGAAAGGTGAGTAATCTTAGTCTACACGATTTACAGCCTCTGAAAACTCACTGGAGGCTCAGCTATAAATTGGTTCCAAATTGACAACACATAATAAGAGCAAGATGTGTGTGTGTGTACACACACACACACACACATTTTAGGACACTGCTTCTCAAAATAATTTTGACGAAACATCTATTCCTTTCCTCTCTTAATTTTACAGCCATTACTGTGGTATCATTTTTACAAAAAGTGATTCTGTAACACTTGCTGATTCATATGTCTTTGATGTGTAACAGCAGATTTTTCCCCCTTTGCATGACATCAATGAAATAATGAAAATGTCAACTAAAAGCTTAATATTATGATGTACTTGCATGTTTTGAAAAGATCATGACTAATCAATATGCCCTGTAGATTTTGTTGTATTTTCATTTCTTATTATTAGTCATACTTTTAAAAATTATAGTCAGGTTAGATGTATACTTTTTTCCTTGCTTTTATTACCTAAAGTGATTAAATATCTTTTAACATTAGCATCATAACTTAATATTTACTTTCTAAACATTTGATGAAGTATCATTTACATACAATAAGATTCACTCATTTTAAATAAATAGTTCAAAGAGTTTTGGCAAATATATGTATTCCTATAATAACCACACTAGTCAAGATAGAAAATGTTCCTATCACCTCATAATTTACTTTGAGCCCTTTGCAATCAATCCTTACCCCTCAGACCCAGTTAAGCACCGATGTACTTTCTGCCCTAGTAATTCCAGAATCCCAAAGACTGTAATAATAAAACATACATTATTTCATATCTAGCTTCTCTCATTCACCACAATTTTTTTCTTAAGATTCATCTTTATCATCCTGTGGAGCAGGCTAATGTTGTTTTTGTTGTTGTTATGTGCCGTCGAGTCGCCTTGCGACTCATAGCGACCCTGTGTACAACAGCCCTAAACCCTGCACTATCTTGCACCAATCCCACCATCTTCAACACACCTACTCGGATTACCCAGATCACTGAATCAATCCGCCTCACAGAGGGTCTTCCTCTCCTGAGCTGTCCCTGCACCCTCCCAAGCATGACGTCCTCCTCCAAGGACTGGTCCCTCCTTGCAACATGCCCAAAGTATGTCAGATGAAGCTTCAGAATCCTTGTCTCTGTGGAGCAGGTAGTTGTAACTAATTACTAATTTGTAGTATTTTCATGTATGATTATAAAACACCTTGTTTATCCACTCACCTGTTGATAAACATTTAGGTTGTGTCTTGTCTTTGTTGGCAGTGGTGGTACCATCAAGTTGAGTATGATCTTTAGTGACCCTATGAACAACAGATCTGAACCTATCATACCCTGTGCCATCCTCACACTCTCACACACTCGATCTATTGCTGCAATCACTATGTCAGTCCACCTTATTGAGGGTCCTCCTTTCTTTTACTAACCCTCTACCTTTCTTTTTTATTTAATTTTAAATTTTAATGAAGGTTTACAAAGACTTTGGACTTCCATTCATACATTGTTGCACAATTTCCTCCCTGTCCACCCCTCCCACCAGTTCGCTTTTCTTTTTGAAAAGAAAAAAAAAATTATCATTGTTATATAACCCCCCTCTACCAGTCCACTTTACTATGCAGTTCTTATTCTGGAGACTCTTGTCATGAAAATAATACCTAATCATGTATTCCTCCTAAAAAGTTCTCTCCATCATTTGTCTCAATGCAGTATGCATTATTTATCCCATCTTTTCTTGGGTTCCTCCCAACCCCAATGTTAATCCCATTTTACAGTAGTGGCACTATGCACTATTTGTCCGTTTGTGACTGAGATATTTCACTCAGCATAATGTCCTCCAGGGTCACCCATTTTGTATAATATTTCATGAGTTCCTTGTTTTTTCAATGCAGCATAATATTCCATTGTGTGAATATACCACAGCTTCTCTATCCATTCATTTGCTGATGGACACTTGGGTTGTTTCCAACTCTTTGCTTTGTGAACAAAGCCGCAATAAACATGGGTGTGCATATATCTTCTTGGGTGTCGGTTGTGGTTTCTTTGGGGTATATTCCCAGTAGTGGAATTGCTGGATCAAATGGTATATCTGTTTACAACATTTTGAGAAAGCTCCATACTGCCTTCCATAATGGTTGCACCATTTTACACTGCCACCCACAGTGAATAAGGGTTCCAGTTTCTCTACAACCTCGCCAGCATTTGTTGTTTGCTGCTCTATTGAATTTTGTTATTGATAATGGAGTAAGATGATACCTCTTAGTTGTTTTGATTTGCATCTCTCTTAGAGCTAGAGATTTGGAACACTTCTTCATGTGTTTGCCATCTGAAGGTCTTCTTTGGTGAAGTGTCAGTTCATATCATGTGCCCATTTTTCAATTGGGCTCTTTAACTTTAACTTGTTTTGGTTCTTGCGTATTTTATAAATTCTAATATATGTCCCTTATCAGATATGTCATTAGCAAATATTTTCTCCTAGTCTGTGGCTTTCTTTTCTACACTGTTGGAGAAGTTTTTGGATGTGCATAGGGATTTGATTGTTAGAATGTCCCATTCATCTAGTTTATCCTCTCCTGGTTGTAGGTTTTTCATGAAGCTTGGGAGAATGTTCATGTTTTGGATTAGGGCTTGTAGAGTTCTTCCAAGATTTTCTGAAATGAAGTTTATAGTCCTTGGTTTTAGCCCTAGGTCCTTGATCCACTTTGAGTTGGCTTTTGTGTATGGTGTGAGGTGTGGATCTTGTTTGAGTTTTCTACAGATAGTTTTCCAATTTTGCCAACATCATTTGTTAAAAAGGCTGTTGCATCCCCACTAACTGATTTTATCTCCTGGTCAAAAATTAGTTGTCCAAAGGTAGGTGGGCTGATTTCTGGGGTTCTCAATTCTATTCCATGGATCTATGTGTCTTTCATTGTACCAGTACCACACTGTCTTGACCACCACAGCAGTGTTGTAGGACTTGAAATCAGGAAGTGAGATATGTTCTACCTTGTTTCTCTTTTTAATGAGAGCTTTGCTTATTTGGGGCCTCTTTCCATTTCAAATTAAATTGGAAATTGCCTTTTCCATCTTGTTGAAGAATGGAATTGATATTTCTATTGGGATTGCATTGAACACGTAAATTACCTTTGGTAGTATTCTCATTTTTGCAATATTTTGTCTTCCTGTCCAAGAACAAGATACATTCTTCCGTTTCTCCAGGTCTCTTTTTGTTTCTTGTAGTAATGTTTTTTGGGGTTTTTTTGTTTGTTTGTTTTTTGTTTTTTGTTGTTGTTATTGGTTGTTGGTGGTTTTTTATTTTTGTTTTTGTTGTTTTTTTTTTTTAATTTTCTTTGACTAGATCCTTTGTGCTTCTGGTTAGATTTACTCCCAAGTATTTAATCTTGTGTTTAGCTTTTTGATAGGTATTCTCTTTATCACTGTAGAGAAATTAAATTGATTTTTGAATGTTGATCTTGTATCCTGCCACTTTGTTGAATTGGCCAACTATGTCCAGTAGTTTTCTTGCTCAGTCTTTAGGGTATTCTAAGCATACTATCATATCATCTGCATATAGAGATAATTTTACCTCCTCTATGCCAATTTGGATACCTCTTATTTCCTTCTCATGTTATTTCTATAGCTAAGACTTCCAGTACAATATTGAATAGGACAGGTGATAGTGGGCATCCTTGCCTAGTTCCTGTTCTCAAAGGGAATGCCTTTAATCTCTCTCCATTGAGAACAATGTTAGCTCTCAGGTTTGTGTTTATACTTTTCACTATGCTGAGGAAATTCCCCTCTCATCCTATTTTTTTGCATGCTTTAATTAGGAAAGGGTATTCAACTTTGTCAAAGGCCTTTTCTGCAGCAATTGATAGGATCATGTGGTTCTTGTTCTTTGCTTTGTTAATGTGCTGAATTACACTGATTATTTTTCTTATGTTGAACCATCTTTGCAGACCTGTTATGAATCACACTTGGTCATGGTGAATTATTTTTTGATGTATCATTAGATTCTATTGGCCAGGATTTTATTCTGGATTTTTGTATCTATGTTCTTGAGAGCTATTGGCCTATAGTTTTCTTTTCCTGGCTTTGGTACCAAGAATATATTTGCTTCACAGAATGAGTCTGGGATAATTCCATCTTTTCCTTTTTTTTTAAATAGTTTATGTAGAATTGGTAACAGTACTTCTCTGAATGTTTGGTAAAATTGACTTATAATACCATCTGGTCCAGGGAATTTTGGCTAGAAATTCTTTTGTTAAATTTTCAATTTCTTCTTTTGTAATGGGTCTATTCAAAAGTTCAATTCCAGTTTGTGTTAGTTTAGGTAGTTTGTAATTTTCTAAATATTTGTCCATTTCCTTTGGGTTTTCATATTTGTTTGAGTATAGTTTTTCATAATATTTCATTGTATTCCATTGTTAGCCTTTTTATTTTAGTTGGTTCTGTTGTAGCATTGCCCATTTAATGTTTTATTTGGATTATTTGTGTCTTTTCCTTTGTTATTTTTGCTAGTTGTTGGTGAATTTTACTGACCTTTTCAAAGAACCAACTCCTAATTTTGTTGATGGTTTCAATTGTTTTTCTGTTTTCTACCTCATTTCTTTCCACCCTAACTTTTATATTTTCAGGGTTTTTAGAGGTTGTCAGATATTTTTCCACTGTTCTTTTTCAATTTGTTGAAGATATTGAGTTAAATAAAGAGTTAATGGTCATTTTTTCTTGCCTTTTGGTGTGTTTGCCAATTGAAATAAATTGACTTCTGATTACTACTTTGGCTGTTTCCCAGAAGTTTTGATAAGTTGTGTTTTTCTTGTCATTTGTTTCAAGAAAATTTTTAATTTCATTTTTTATTTCTTCTGGTACCCACTCATCTTCAAACAACGTGGTGTTCAGCTTCCAAATGTATGATTTTTCCCCCTTTATCATCTTAGTAATTTCTAATTTTGTAGCATTGCAGTTTGAGAAGATGCTTTGTATTATTTCTATGTGTTGTAATTTATTGATGCTTGCCTTATGGCATAAAATGTGATCTAATCTCGAGAATGTTTCATGCACATTGGCAAAGAAGGTATACTGTGCTTTTTTGAGGTGCATTAGCCTATAAATATCTATGAGATCAAGATGATTTATTGTGTCATTTAATTCTTCTGTATCTTTGTTGTGTTTCTTTCTGGCAGTTCTTTCTTTTCTTGAGAGTGGTTGATTGAAGTCTCCAACTATTAAAGTGGTGTTGTCTATTTCCTTTTTCAGTTTTGTTAATGTTTGTTTTAGATATTTTGCAGCTCTATAATTTGGTGCATGTTGTTATTGTTGTTATGTGCTGTTGAGTCGCTTGCGACTCATAGAAACCCTATGTACAAGAGCCCTAAATTCTGCTCTATCCTGTGCCTGCCTCACTCTCTCCAGTTACTTACTCCCACCACCTCGATCACTGAATCAATCCATCTCATCGAGGGTCTTCTTCTTCTGCATTATCCCTCTATTCTTCCAAACATGATGTTCCTCTCCAAGGATTGGTCCCTCTTCGTAACATGCCCAAAGTATGTCAGACAAAGATTCAGAATCCTTGACTCAAAGGAGCAGCCTGGCTTCACCCTCTCCCAGACAAACCTTGTTCTCCTAGCAGCCCATGGTATACTCAACATTCTTCTCCAGCACCATAGTTCAAAGACATCAATTCTCTTTCTATCATCCCTAGTCACTGTCCAGCTCTTCAGTGCATAGCACACAATTGTGAAGACTGTTGTCTGGATCAGGTACACCTTAGTCTCCAGCCTGATGTCATTGCTCTTCAGTACTCTGAAGAGGTCCTTGACAGATGACGTTCCCAGTGCAATCCATATCTTGATTTCCTGGCTGTTGTTACCAAGAGTGTTGACTGGGGAGCCAAGCAAATTAAAACTGTTAACTATCTCAATCTCTTCACCATCCATATTGATGCTACCAATTGACCCAGTGGTGAGGATCTTTGTTTTCTTGATGTTGAGTTTTAATCCAAATTGAAGGCTGCAGTCCTTGACCTTCTGCAGCAAGCGCTTCAGGTCCTCCTCAGTTTCAGCAAGCAGGATTGTGTTATCTGCATAACGCAGGTTGTTGATGACTCTTCCACCAATCCTGATGTCATGTGTATGGATATTATCCTGTCACTCACCACATTGTATTTCATGATGGATATAGAAATACCTTTTTTAAATTATGAAACCCACCCCATTTTTTTCCTCACCTATTCATTCCCAGCATAGTAGATAATATGATCGTCTGATTCATAAAATCCCATGCCAAGCCATATTTATTATTGTTAAGTCCTCCTCTTCTATCTAACCTTGAAGCATTATGTAGTGACCTTCCTTGTCCTTTGTGATGGTTTTTGCTTTGAAATTTATTTTATCAGAGATGGATATTGCTACTCCTGCTTTTTTCTGGTTGCCATTTCCTTGATATATTTTTTTTCTCACCCTTTTATTTTTAGTCTTTCTTCACTTTTCGGGTTTGTCTCTTGCAGACAACACATTGATGAATTTTGGGGCGTTTTCCAATCTCCTACTTTTTTTCTCTTCAGTAGTGCATTTAAACCATTCACATTCAGTGTGATCATTGAGAGGCACAATTTTATTGCTAGCATTTTGTTGAGTTCTTTTTGGTGTTGTTGCTAGTTAATTTAGTCCATCCTGCTTTCTGAGGCACCTCTGTAAGAAGGATATCTCTTTGTGTTTCTTGCAATGCTAGTCTTGTATTTACAAGCTCTCTTAGGTTCTGTTTTTCTGGGAATATCTTGATATTCTATATTTGATGGATAATTTCACTGGGTACAATATTCTTGGTTGACAACTGTGTTCTTTGAGTGTTCAATATATGTAATTCCACTCTCTTCTTGCTCACATGATTTCTGCTGATAAATCAGCAATTAATCTTATCTGCTCTTCCTTATAGGTTACTCTTTGTTTCTCCCTCCTTGCTTTCAGAATTCTCTCCTTTTATTTGCTTCTGGCAAATTTGACTATGATATGCCTTGGTGTTTTTCTTTTGGAGTCTATTCTATATGGTGTTAGTGCAGCTTCTTGAATATGTATTCTCTCATTCTTCATTAAGTCTGGGAAGTTTTCTTCTAGTAATTCTTCCACAACTTTTTCAGTGCCTTTACTTGCTTCTTCCTGTTCTGGGATTCTGATGATGTGCAAGTTATTTCTCTTGATGGTGTCCCACGTTATTCTTTTTTTCTTTTTCTTTCCTTTTTTGATTCTGCTTTTTGTTCTAGCAGATCAGTGGTGACAATTCTATCTTCTATTTCACTGGTTTGTGTTCCATTTCTTCAACTCTGTTCATGTGTCCCTCCATCATGTTGACAGCATCTGAAACATTGGACCTCATATTTTGGATCATGGTTTCTTACTTTTCCTGAGTCCCTAATGCCTCGTTTGTTTTATCTACATTGTTTTGGATTGTTTTTTTAAGCTCTTCCTGGTTTTTGCTTGAAGTGTCCTGCAATTCTTCAAGTTTGTCTTTCTCTCATTGAAAATACTCAATCATTTTTCTTTTAAATTCTGTGTCAGAAAGTTCCATCAGACTTACTGGCTTCAGGAAACCAATTGATACTGTGTAATTTTGGGGGGTGTCATCTTGTTTTGGGTTGTGTAGGTTGTGAGGTGGCCTGCTTCTTATATAACATTGCTGTGGTAGAGTTTTTCATGCCTGAGGAGATGATAGATTCTTGATCCAGATAGGTCACTGCTCCAGTAGGGGGTGTGGTAGTTACCCTACCTGTGTTTCTCTCTAAACCCCACGGAGTTTTCAGTTCAAGGCCTGTGAAAGCAGCCTCTTCTGTTTATAACTGTTGCAGACCAAGGCTTTCTGAACTAAAGACTGTTAGCTGACTGGACATGAGGAGATGCAAGGTTGAGCATAGAGACATAGGAGCCAGGCAGGCATGGGCATTGGGCAGGCATGGGTACTTGGCGGACACAGGCGCTGGGAGTGCCAGGCATGCACATAGACACAAGCCAGGCTGGTGCACACAAAGACTCTCGCCTATTGAGTACATGTGGGGATACTCAAATTCTAGCTGTCAGGCCCATGTCTCACTTCACTCCAATCCTCTACCTTTCTAAGCATACTATGCCTCTCTAAGAAATAGCCTTTTGTTAGTCTATTGAATATTCATTACTCTTCTCTCACAACACAACTCATAGGCAATAGTTCTTCTTCTGTCATCCTGAGTCAAATGCGAGAATGGCTACCCATGGTGGACAGTGTTTGGTGGAGTTCTCCAACAAAAACAAGCTTGGAAGCAGAAGTGGCATACACTTACATAATAGCTTGCCTCTAAAAACCCTATGAATCTGAAGAAAGGATGAAAGTTATACAGGTGTCCAGGACTTTCATTCATAGGGT
>NW_006399802.1:12620285-12646533 GCF_000299155.1 Elephantulus edwardii | reverse complement strand
AGAGTGCGTGCAAGCAGTTGGCTTAGCGGACAGAAAGTCATGTCTCAAGCCAAAGGTGGGGACTCTACTCCTTAGCCCTCAGACCTACCTTTATTTGCTTTTGCTGAAACATTCTTTTATGTCATGTAACCCTGGTATGTCCACTTGCTGTACAGAGGTAACTCGTGGTTGCTGTGAAGCTGAACACTGTGACACTGATGAGTCAAATGTGAGAATGGTTACTCATGGTGGACAATGTTTGGTGGAACTCTCCGATTTAAACAAGCTTGGAAGCAGGAGTGGCATCCACTTCCACAATAGCTTGCATCTGGAAACCCTATGAACCTGGAGAGAGGACGAAAATTACACAGGAGTCCAGGACTTTCATTCATAGGGTCACTGTGAGTTGCCTATGATTCAAAGGTGCTTAACAACAACAACAACAACAACAACAACAACTATCATTGATAAAGCTGCTAGTGAATTTTTGGTACAGCTATTTTTTAACATGTTTTCATCTTTGTTAGATTAAAAAGTTAAGTAGAGTTGTTGGGTCAAAAGGTAAGCGTATGCTAACTTTTCAAAAAACTACCTAATTGTTTTCTAAAGTAGTTGGACCATTTCACCTTCCCTTAAGCAATGTCAGGAATTAATTGCTGAACATTCTGGTTTTTCTTTTCTGGGAGATGTGTCTCCATATGCCACTCTGGTTTCACTTGCATTCCTTGGTGACTAGTGATACTGACTATATTTTTATGTTTCCATTTAGACATTTTGTCTATTTTTATTAGGTTACTGATATTCTTATTAGTGATTTGTAAAAGTTCTTTATATATTGTGGACCCAAGTCTTTTATCACATGTATGCATTGTGGTATATGCACTGACTCTATGGCCTCACTTTTCATATTCTCTATAGTGAGTTTCAAAATTTATAATTTTTCATTCTTATGAAGTCCTATTTAGACATTTTTCCTTTATGATTTAGTGTGTTTTGAATCCTTGAAGAATGTGTCTATTTTTTAAAGATTTCTCTTCTATATTTGACCCCAGATATTATATAACTTTCAATTTATGTACAGATTTTAGATCTCCTTTGAGTTAATTTTGTGTTGAGTCAAGATTTAGTTTTCCCATATAAAAATCAAAATTGTTTCTATATCACTTGTTGTAAAGACCATTTTTTACCCCTCCATTAAATTTCCTTGACATGTATGTGGCTCTATTCTTAGTACATTTTTGGTTCAATTTATTTATGTGTCTATTATTACATTGTTGTGTGCTGTCAAATTGGAACCAACACATAGTTGACCCTCCAGCAGGTTTTCCGAGGCAGTAATCTCCACACAGGTGGAGATTGCCCATCTTTATCCTACAGAGCAGCTGATGGATTAGAATTGCATGCCTTTGGGTTTGCACTACAGCTTCTAAACACAAGGCCACCAGACTCAATGACATACAACAAGATTACATTATTACAATACCCTTTTAATTACTATAGTTTTGTAAGCCTTTAAATCAGATAACATAAGTCTGCCATCTTTATTCTTTTTCCAAATTATTTTTACTACCCTATATTTTCTATCTCTTTCTAAATTTTAGAAGCAATTATTAATTTCTTGTTTAAAAAATCACTAGTATTAAAGTAAGAATGCATTGATATTATTAATTCTGGGGAATTGTCATATTAATAAAATTTATTTCAATAATAATACTGAATATGGTATATCTCTCCTTTACTTAGGTCTCCTTTAGCTCAGAAATATATTATAATTTTGACTGAATAGTTTTTGCATATATTTTGTTAAACTTATCCCTAATTATTTAATGCATAAAATAACTTAAAATTTATAATATTTCACAGAGCACAAGTGCTTTATTATTTATTCTGTAGATTATAATTTGTTTTCTACTATAAGGAATATGGTGGTAAATATTTTTAGCCGAAAGGCTGGAGACTAAGGTGTGTGTGATCTGGTCTATAGTCTTCACAATTGTGTGCTATGCATCGGGGTGCTGGATAGTGACTAGGGATGATAGAAAGAGAATTTATGCCTTTGAGCTGTGGCACTGGAGAAAGGTCTTGAATATACCATCAACTGCTAGGAGAACAAACAGGTTTGTCCTGGAAAGGGTGAAGCCCAGCTACTTCTTGGAGTCAAGGATTCTGAAGCTTCATCGGACATACTGTGGGCATGTTTTCAAGAAGGGACCAGTCCTTGGATAGGAACATCATATTTGGGAGAGTGGAGGAACAGTGTAGAAGAGGAAGACCCTAGAGAGATGGATTGATTCAATGATTAGGATGGTGGGAGTAAGTGTGTCAGAGACAGTGAGGCTGCACAGGATAGAGCAGGATTTAAGGCTCTTGCACATAGGGTCACTATGAGTCACAAGTGATTCGACAGCACATAACAACAACAACAAATCATTTTATGCCTTTAAAATTAGTCCCTTTGCTTAACCTTTCCAGATGAGAAGTTACTGGGCCAAAGAGTTTGAACACTCTTTAGGTTCTTGATAATTACTGAATAGCTGTTATTTCTTTTAGGTGAATTACAAATTTGTCTAGAAAGCTACTTTCTTCTCTACTATAGTCAGCAAGAACATAGTCATTATTATATTATCATCAAGAAAGTATAAGGAAGAGGACAATTTTTAAAAATCCTTTTGTTGTATGCCATCGAGTAGTTGACCCTCCAGCACATTTTCAGAGGCAGTAAATAGCACGGGAGAAGATCATCCATCTGTCACCTATGAAACAGCTGGTGAGTTTAAATCATGTGCCTTTGGGATTGCAATGTGCTTTCTTGCCACTAAACTACCAGTGCTCTCTCTATGAACATAATTTTCCTCTCACTTTGTTCTATAAGTAAGCATAAAAGCAAACCAAGCTTTTGAAGATGATGTGTTGTTTTTGTTGTTGTTGTTGTTGTTATGTGCCATTGAGTCGCCTGTGACCCATAGTGACCCTATGTACAACAGCCCTAAACCCTGCTCTATCCTGTGCCAATCACACTGTCGCTGACACACCCATCTCAATTACCCGTCACTGTATTAAAATGAGTGGATTCTTAAATCAGGTATATTCAGGCTCAGTTCTGTGGTATGCCCATTGAATACTATGCAACCTTAAAGACAAATGAATAATCTGCAAAATACCTTCTAACATAGCTAAATCTGGAGGACATCATGCTGAGTTAAATAAATCAGTCACCAAAGAACAAATATTGTGTAAGTCCACTCTCACAAAAATCTAAGGAAAGATCTGGGGAGATGTGGGGCTGCAGTCCTTAGTGAGTTGTGCTAATAGTTCAAACTCAAAGGTTGAATTTCCCTGCTGATGTGAATCCATCTAGTACTTAGAGTTACAATGGACAGGCTCCTCCTGCAATGATTTACAGACTTGATAATCTGATGGAGGGTCAATATGGGTTGGAATTGACTTGACAGCAGCGAATGAAGGAAATATTTTCACACAGAAATAATCTTTGGTATGAGGGATGGGAGGATAGGAAGAAAAGGAAGAAAAATTCCAATATCTCTCTCTCTCTCTCTTAGCTAAACAATAAGGGATGATAACACAATGTTATCAAAAGAAATGAAACACATGGAGAAGTGTACAAGAAACATAGTAAACAATGGTGAGCATTATTATATACACTATCCTTCATTATATGTAATAATAAATATTAATTTCTAAGTTACATTTAAGTATATTGGCAAGATAAACAAATACGAGACTGTATGCATGACCATGGCTTCTGCTTTAGCAGAAAAAAAATTACTACATTCATATGAATAGATCTGTAAATTCTCAACACTGGTTCACAGGCAACACCATGATGTATGGAGACAAGACTGACACTGCCAATGACTTCATCTTGCATGGGTCCACAAATCAACACTCTTGGTACAAGCAGTTGGGAGATCAGTAGATGCATTGCATTGGGTAAGTCTATAATTCTGACCTCTCCATATTACTGAAGAGCAATGTCAGTTTAAGGACTAAAGTGCACCTAATTCAGGCCATGGTCTTTCCCATCACTAGCTATGCATCTAAGAGCTGGATAATGAGTAAGGATGACAGAATAATTGATACTTTTAAGTTGTAGTGTTGGAGAAGAGTACCCCGCTTCCGTAGAGTGCCAAAAGAACAAATGTATGTCTTTAAGAAAATGCAGCTAGAGTGTTTCTTGGATGAAAAGTTGACAAAGCTTTCTCTCACACACTTTAAGCATGTTGTTAGGAGAGGCTGTTCCTTGGAAAGGGACATCATGCTTGGAAAGCAGAGGGTTGGTAAAAGATAGGGAAGACCCTTTCATTGTGCATAGACACAATGACTGCTACAATGGGCTCAAGCATGTAAGAAATTATGAGGAAGGCACAGAACAGGACAGGGTTCAGGTCTGTTATTCATAGGGTCATTATGAGTCATGCTTGACTCAATGGCACTTAACAATAAAAACAAATATACCCTTTTCCATAGCAGAGACAAGAAAAAGCAAAGTCTAAACCTTCTAATTGTAATCAGACATATTGAGTTTGTGAATGATTTGTTGGTCCTAGGGTCTCAGAACCACCGTCTCTGAATAACATCAAGGTCAATAGGTATAATAAAGTTTTAAAAAATGGTCTATTTACAATATAATACTTAGGTGATTTGCAACAGGAGTCACAAAAGTTTACAAGCATCCTTATAAGGTAGATCTATATGTTCCTATCCAGAACAAAGGAGAGGGAGGAAAAGCAAAGATGCATAGAAACAATTAGTTCTAAGAAATAAAGCATAACATAAACATCAGCCTCACTATATGAACCTCAGCCTCCAGAGCCCTGAGACTAGAAGATCTATATTGTTCCCAGTTACTACTGTTGACTGCTGTAAATGGTCACAGTAAGTTGTTCTGTAGATGGTCAAGGACTGCAGCCTTCATTATAGATTGAAGCTCAGCATTAAGAAAACAAAGGTTCTCACCACTGGACCAATTGGCAGGATCATGATAGACGGAGATTGAGATTGGTAACAGTTTCAGTGTGTTTGGTTCAGCAAAAACACTATTGCTACCAGCAGCCAGGAAATCAAAAGATAAATTGCATTGGGAAAATCTCCTGTCAGGGACATTGCTGATCAACAATGTCAGTCTGGAGACTAAGGTGTACTTGATCTAGGTTATGGTCTTTGCAACTACTTGCTATGCATCAGAGAGCTGGACAATGACTAAAGATGATAGAAGAAGAATTAATGTCTTTGAGTTGTGGTGCTGGAGAAGAGTTTGAACATACCATGATATACTAAGAGAATAAACAGATCTATCCTAGAGAGGATGAAACCAAACTGCTCTTTGGAGGTAAGGGCTTTGAAGCTCTGTCTCACATAACTAGGACATGTTGCCAGGAGGGACCAGTCCTTAGAGAGGGACATCATTCTTGGAAGGGTGGAGGAAGCTCTCAAGAGAGGAAGATCCTGGGTGAAATGGATTGACTTAGTGACTGGAGTAATGGCAGTAGGTGTGTTGGAGACAATGAAATTGGCTCAAGACAGAGCAGGGTTCAGAGCTGTTGTACATAGGATTGCTATGAGTTGACAGTGACTCAACGGCACATAACAACAACAAAATTAGACAAAATTTAGACAATAGTTGTTGTTATGTACTATAAATTAGAAACCAACTCATTTCTCACCATCTGGTGGGTTTTCCGAGGCAGTCAATCACATAAAAGAATTGTCCATCTTCTTCTCCAGAGCAGATGGTGAATTCAACCCGGGTGCCTTTGGATTGGCAGTGTAACTCCTTATTACTAGGCTATCAGAGATCTGGTTCTAGACAAAGAAAGCAAAAAATATGGAACAAAACTCAGAATCATAAATGACAGACTTATTGTTCTGACAGAAGCTGGTAGAGCCCTAGAAAGTAAGGCCTTTATGCAGTTTGTTTGTTTGTTTTTCGTTTTGGTTTTTTTTTTTCCGGTTTTCAAACCTTGAACAAAACTAAAAAAACCTTTCACTTCTTTCTTTAACCAAACAATAAATAAGCTATAAGGTGAACATTAACACCAAAGAAAACAAGCAACTATATTAGATCAAAGGATAGTATTTGCCCAGAGGTAAAACTCAGAAAGGGGAAGGGGGAAGAGTGTAGTTGTTGTATTTGTATTATAATGAATTGAAACAAAATCTGTATGAATGTTTGAGTGGAAAATCAAATTTCTCTATTACATTTCATCCCCCAAAATAGAAAAAAAGAAAAAAAAACAACAGGTGAAAGCACTTTAGCAAATAACTCTTGGTTTCCTCATCTATAAAATGAGATTGATAGAAGTATCTATGGTTTTCAAATTCTGTTCCATAATATCTCAGAAGCTGAAAAAGAGAACGTTTTGGTTCAGAGACTAAGCTTACAGATTTCACCCTAAAAGACTCCACTGTTGTTGGTTCAATAAACTATGGTTTGTTATTTTGTGGGTTTTTTTCAAATTTGTTTTAATAGTAAACCCAAGCCAAGACAGTTGCTGTCAAGTTGACCCCTGTTCATAGAGACCTTTTGTGTACAGAGTGGACCACCAGGTCATTCTCACATTGTGCCTCTGGGTATTTTCAAGCTGCCAATCTTTTGGTTAGTGAACAGTTAGATAAATGGTTTGCACCATCCAGGAACTCAGGATTTTAACAACGTTGTTGTTATTA
Organism: Elephantulus edwardii; assembly: GCF_000299155.1. Classification (NCBI taxonomy): domain Eukaryota; kingdom Metazoa; phylum Chordata; class Mammalia; order Macroscelidea; family Macroscelididae; genus Elephantulus; species Elephantulus edwardii. Next base: position 12,639,867 of record NW_006399802.1, on the reverse strand, counting down.
TTGTGCACTGTCGACCAGTGGGTTTTCAGAGGCAGTAAGTTGCATGCAAGGAGATGTTCCATCCTCCTGTGGAGCAGCTGGTAGTTTTGAACTGTGATCCTTTGCGATTGCAATACAGCTTTTTTCTACTAGGTCACATGTACATTAATAAAATTAGGGGAAATCCACAGAACTGAAGAGATTTTCAGATTTATTTCATTAAAATAGATCACTCAATGCTATATCTGGTAATGGTTTTATCATACATAAGAAGTCCTTGGGAAACCAAGCTTTCATTCTACCAAACACATCACAAAATGACCCTGAACATACCTTCAATTTCTTGGACTCGGCTAGTTCTGGACTGATTCCAGAAGAGGCTGGAGTTAAAATTTATATCCGAATTCTAGTTTCTATACATGAGACACCCTTTTAGTTCACTCTGATAACATATGCTATTAGAGCCTGTCAAAAAACCTATCCAATTATCAGCATTCTGCAGAACTAGAACTCTGAGCTTGATTAATAAATGTTGAAGGTGACATTTGAATCCCTATCACCAGACTTTGTTTCATCACGCATCATGTTCTGGATTTCTGAAGAGTCAGTTAGGACCTGGGCACCAGTTTCACATTAGCAAAATAGGTCAAGGAACAAGAACAGATGAAAACTCAGGAATTCACAGGAGAAATACTGTAAATTCACAGGCTGGGAAGTTGTTGATATAATTTTTCTGTTATTGCGTGTTGTTGTCAGTTCTAACTCTACAGTACATAACAACAACTACAGTGGTTTAATAGTTAAAGCACAACTCAGGTGTTAATTAAACCCACCACCCATGACAGGAAAAAAAGGATAGCACTCTGATTTTGTCAAGATTTCAACCTTGAAAATGCCACAGGGAGTTTCTGCTCTATCCTATAGTTGTCATTGTGTAGTGTTGAGTAGGAATTGACACAAAACTGACACTCCAGTGGGTTTTCAGAGGCAGTAAATCACATGGGAGGAGATTGCCCATCTTTCTCCTACAGAGCAACTGGTGGTTTCTAACCATGTTCCTTTGGGTTGGTAAGGCAACTCCTTACCACTAAGCCACCAGGGCTCCCTCTATCCTATAGTTGTTTTTGAGGTTGTGTTCTGTTAAGTCAGAACCAAGCCATAGCTGACCCTCCAGTTGGTTTTCAGAGGCACTTAATTGCATGGGAGAAGCTGGAGCAGCTGGTGGATTCGAATCACATGCCTTTGGGTTTGCAGCACAATTTCTTCCCACTCGACTGTCAGAGCTCCCTATACAGTCCTATATCTACTTCTTATAGAATCACTATAAATTGGAGTCAACTCTACAACGGTGGGACTTTGTTTTGCTTTGATCTTTATGGGAGCAGATTGCCAGGTCTTTTCTCTTGTGGAAATAAATGCTAGTAGGTTTGAACAGTTGACCTTTTAGTTAGTAGCCAAGCATTTAACCATTGTTCCACCAGGTCTCCTTTGTTTATGTCTGCTTCTCCCCAAAGCAAGCCAAGCAGAGACTCGTCACTAGAATCTCTACTTTGTGATGTTGGGACAATACGTAATGTCTCTGAGCTTGTATTTAAATGAGAGCCGTTAGTGTCAGAAAGTTTTTGTGAGGATAAAATGAGATGATGAATATGAAAATGCCTAGCTCAGAGTCTGTACATAGAAGTTCTCACACCCAAAATATCACATGGGTAAACCACAGACATGTCTTCAGCTCCTACAATTATTGAGCAGGTCCCTCAACAGACAGAGAGGAAGAAAAAAAAAGATCAAGGGCTGGGAAAATAAGATTATTATCGTTTCTAGGCAACCATAGAAAAGGAATAATATAAGAAGTCTTTCTCATAGGGAACTATCCTAGCTACCTCACAGAAAGACTTGTTAGCAGGTTTTACAAGTAGGACATAACCATAAATGAACATCAAGAACCTTTTAACAATTTACATTTACACAAAATTCTTCCCAGTTATTGTCTTTCTAAATCTCTCCTTCCTCTTATTTTCTCTCTTTCTGTACCTTTCTTCCTTCTTCCATCCCTCTTCTAATTCTCAAAGAAGCCAGAGACAATAGAAGGAAATATATTTTCATTCCTACTTTATAAAAGATCAAGCTGAGGCTCAGAGGTGAAAAAATTATTCAGAATCATCGACTATGGGCTCAAAATCCCCTCCCTGGTCTCCAGTCCTCTTGATATCAAGACCTCCACCTTCTTCTATATCTTTCCAATATTAGATCATCAAAAGACAACTCTTGAGTGAAGTGCATTAGTCCACGTCCTGCTTATCAATGAGATTCAGATATCTTTGTACAGAAGCAGAATCTTGGACTAAATTTCAAAGTCACAGCTACTGCAGAAATCTCCATTTGTCACATACTCATTTAAGAATAGCATATTTTAAATGTCTAGGTACACCGTCCCACTGTTAATTCACTCTTTCTTTTTTTCTCTCTAATTTTTGAATAATGCATATACTTTTTTTTTCAAGTGAGAAATGGCACAGGGAGGGAAAAAAACCCTCAACACTGATTAGAGATAAATTTTCATTTTGCAAAAGAATCTTGATATTAGGCTCATCCTCCTGATTGGCGTTAAGTTGCAAGTACAATTAATTGACCTTGGATATGACATGTTTTAAAACCAGAATGGGTGAAATTTTACTGGAGGCATATTTATCTTGAGTTGAAATGCAACTTGCTGTTTCAGAGTATTATCTCAGTCTGGTATTTTCTGTGATTGAAGGTTGAGAGTGTTGTCCTGCCTATTAAAAATGTACTTCATTTGGACTGAAAATAAAAATATGTCAAACGCTAAGAGCCACATATTTGAACCTTGGCTTTCTGGATTTACAATATTCCATTATGAATATCACTGAGGCTGCTCTGTGCTTCAGATAAAATAGCTACATTTCCTTCCTCTCTGACTTGTAAATATTAAAATCATGTTGCAAAATACTGACTCCCTGGGGAGAAAGGTCTTTACCTCAAGACAAAAATTCTCTTGGCTTCTTAGTACCACTCGTCTTGACAACAAAAGTCATAAAAATAGGACCAAGAAGACATGGCTTGCTTCTGATAATTTGGGTATTGGATTTTCCAACCACCTTTGAACCTTTTGATGTTCAAATTCCTCACTGGCAAGCATTCCAAAGCCTTACAGGGCTCCTGAAATCTGAGAAGTCTCTTCACTCAAAGACATGTTGAGCCAGAGTTGAAAGCTCACAGATGTGGCCACAGCCTGGCTTCTGAAACTGCACAGGGGAACCACAATGAGTGATGAGGAGGATACTACTCCCTGTCTGCTTGTCTGCCCAGGACTCCCTATTTATCTTTTTGGGGAACAGGGCTTGGCAACCAAGAATGTCAGCTCACTTCCAACCCTTCCTTGTCCATGCAGCCTTGAGGCACCTGAGGGAGGATGTGTCTTTCTCAGCTTTGTGCCACCGCAGGAGGCAGCCCTGACAGCCCTTCTTTGACTGTGTCACTCACAGCTGGAGGAGAGTCCAGCCTGGAGATAAATCTCTCACAGCTTGCTCATTCTTCTCCAAGAGGCTGTGAGGAGAATGATCAATGCTGTGCTTCAAGGCTCGTTTGCTCAGTGAACCACAGAGAAAGCGAGAGATCACAAAGAGCCCATTTAAATACCTAAGTCCCTCAGCTCCCTTCCCTAAGTCATAGGCTCACTCTTTAAAATTAAACGGATGCATCCACAAATGGTGGCCTCAGAAACATGGCTAGCAAAGCCAAATCTGTAATCTCAGGAGTTGACCGAGGCAGCTTCCCGAAAATAAAGCCCCATGTGGATTTCAATGAGGGTCCCTCTTCACCCATAATTGCCTGAACTGCCAGTTGTTCCCTCTGATGGAAAGCAAGCCCTGGGACAAATGAGACTGAGAGATTAGCAAGACATGACTGAGACACTGACAGGTGCCGAGGAGACAAAAATTCATTTGCTAAGACGCTGACCTCCTGCTGCAGGGCCCAGGCTGGCAACAATTCTCTCTCTCCAAGAACTCAGAGGTATTTCTGGGGTGGCGGGTCATTTTACACAAGCCAGAAGTCTTTGTTGGGCTTTTTGTGTTGTGCCCTGCATTCACTCTGCATTCCAGGAGTTAGCCCGTCTCTACGGCAACTGGCCACTAATCTGGCCTGCCTTTTCTTTCTCTGTTTTTAATGGACAGCCTGGAAGTAAAGGTGCAGGCTGCATCTTCCCCTGGTCATAGTCTAGTATCTACATGGTGCTGGAAACAACTTTGGAGCTACTACTCTTTACGTATCTTGTCTTTAACACTTGGTAGATGCTTCGTAATTGGTTCCCCTGCCACTGGTTCTTCCTCTTCCATTCATGTTCCTTCTACTCCAGAGTTGAGTGACCATTTTTCAGGTCAGATTTAGTGACATTATTCTCCTGTTTAAAATCACTAGGACTCCAATAACTATAGGATGAGTCTTCCTCTTTGGCCAACCAAAGAAAGAGGCAACTTCCTCATCAAGGGTCTAGTTATGAAGATATAATGAAGCAACAGTTAATCTGTGGTGGACACACAAAGGCCACGGAAAGCCTTTGTTGTAAATCACTGACACTTGAGAGTCACTTCTGATATCAACTAAACTTAAGCTACATTGAACGAAACAAACTCTGAAGACAATTTGTCTAAGAAAGTGATATTTAGAGAATTCTAAAGGCCCAATTGTGTCCTCAAGAAGGAATCTTTTTCTGTAGTACACCCCAGAGTACAGATATATCCTATACCGACGAGAGCTGTAAGTAGAGTCATTAAACATGGAAATTTGATTCCTTAATTGAAAAAGCTTTATTGTTGTTAGGTTCTGTACAGACAACTATGACTCATGGTGACCTTATAAACAACAGACCAGAACTGCACCTATCCTGCACCGTCCTCATAATCTCTGCCAGGTCCAGGCCATTGTCACAGTCATTGTGCTGAATAATCTCCTGGAGAGTCAGCTTCTCTTTTGCTGACTCTATCTTTTTCAGCATGATGTCTTTTTTCAAGGACTGCCTCCGCATGTATGGGAGATTAATTTTTCCTATGTTTACCTCTAAGGAATCGACATCTTGATCGTACTCCCTCAAATGCAGATTTGTTTTTTTTTCTTTTCACAGATCATGGTGTATTCAATGCTCTTCCTCACCACCACAATTCTAAAGCATCAATTCTTCTCTGGTCTTACTAATTATTCAACTTTCAGATGCTTGGAAATACCATGTCTTGAGTCATTTTTTGTTTGTTTTTAATTTTTATTTTATATTGTTTTGTTTAAAAAGTTGACATACTTTGTGTACTACCCTTTATTCATTTTGTGTTTAATACAATCATTCTGATTCATAATATTTTTGTAAAATTAATCAACACTGAGCTATACCCACCATTGCCCTTTCTTTCCAGATCCCCACTGGTTCTTTACCATTTCCTCTACCCACCTCTGCCTCCAGCCATCAAATTGTGCAGCCCTATGATTTCTCCCCTGCCCATCCTCACCCTTCGGCTCCCACCCTCCTTCCCTTGGATCCTCATACACGTTTTGCTAGTTATCTTTCTATTTCTACAGTAACAGTCTCATACAGTATTTGTCCTTATGGGACTGAGTTGGTTCTCTCAGCATAATGCCCTCCAGTCCCTCCCAAGTTATGCAACAATTTTGAAAATCATTGTCCCTGAATGCTGCATAGTATTCCATTGTGTGATTGTACCACAATTTCTCAATACATTCAGTTGTGGTTAGACATTTGGGCTGTTCCCATGTTCTTGTGATGGTGAATACTACTACTTGAATATTGATGTAAAAGTCTCAATTTGTATCTCAGTCCAAATTTTCTTAAGGTATATTCCAAGGAGTGAAATATCTGGGTCATATGGAATTTCTATGTTCAGGTTTTTTAGGAAATGGTCAGACATATTTTTATCCTGGAACTGATACCTCTGCTCTTTAGCACTTTGAAGAGGTCTTTGACAAAAGATTTTCCCAATGTAACACGCCTTTTGATTTCTTGATTGCTGCTATCAAGGGTGTTGATTGTGAATTCAAGTAAAGTTAAGTCACTGACAACTTCAATTAAAAAAAAAAATGAAGGAAAAAAAAAGTCCGTCTGTTATGATGTCGTATACTGATTCAGTGGAGTGGAATGTTATCTTCTGGTTATTGGATTATATTAACTTCTTCAGCGAGTGCTTCAAGTCTTTTTCACTTCCTGCAAGTAAGGTTGTGTCGTATACATAATGCAGATTATTGATAACAATTCCTCCAATCCTAATGCCATATTCTTCATACAACCCAGCTTCTCCACCAATTTGCATACTGGTTGAATGGGTATGGAAAAAATCCGATAACTGTGTAGTCCATTAGGTATGAGTCATGTATATTATTGCCATTTATGTTTTTATGAAGATATTGACAATATAAATAGATCATTCACTGCTCAAAATTCTATCATTCAATAGCCAGCCTCATTTCTGTTACCAAGGCTATATTGTCCAAATACTAATCCTTTTTCTGTTTCCATATTTTGTATTCTACTCACTAATTATAATTAATACATCTCGATTGCATGTTTGATTTATTTTAGATTGAAAAAATTGGTGAAAATTATGAAGTTTTTTAACTTTGGCTCTTTTGTTTGGCGTATGTATTTGAAAAAGAGTTGTAGCAATATTCATTGAGAAATCTTTAGTTTGAGGATGTAGCTATATCTGAAGAAAGATTTAATATGGAAAAAAAAACCAGAAAAACAGCTCATGATCCCTAAGTTTGATATGGTCTTAATTTAAGGAAATATATCTATTTAATAATTTCTGTTGTGCACCAAATAACCATGTGCTACAATAGTCCAAGCTATAGTCAACTGTGGGTGGTGCAGGCCTGAGTAACATAGTGTTATAATGTGCAAAGAGTTGATAATACAACGGAACAGCAAACACTCAAGTTTTATAAATATCGCTTGAGGCTCAGCGTGAATTTAAATGAGCATTCAGAGATGTCCACGTATATGTAACAAGTATGTCACAGGGCTACCAGATGCCATTTTGCATATTAGTACTAGAAAACTAGTAGACCATGGAGGGTGGTGTCATTTTGAAATCTTTGAAATAAATTCTTATGTGATACAACCAGTTTGGGCTCAACTACTAATCTAAAAGTTGATGGTTCAAACCCACTTGGTAGAAGAAATAACTGGTGTTCTACTTCTTTAAGGATTGTTGTTGTTGTTATGTGCCATTGAGTCGTAGGCGACTCATAGCGATCTTATGAATGAGAGTCCTCGACACTTGCATGCATGACTTTCATCCTTTCTCCAGGTTCACAGGGTTTCTGGAGGTAAGCTAATTATGGAAGCGGGTGTCACTCCTGCTTCCAAGCTTGTTTTAGCTGGGGAGCACCACCAAACACTGTCCACTGTGGGTAACCGTAATTGCATTTGACACATCAGTGTCACAGTGTTCAACTTCACAGCAACCACAAGTTACGTCTGTATGGCAAGTGGACACACCAGGGCTATAGTGGACATGCCAGGGCTATATGACCTGTCATGAAAACCCTCAACTCTATAACTCATGGGGTGGCTCTGAATTGGAAACAACTTGACAGTGATAGATTTGGATTATAAACACACACTCCCTAGGACTTATCATATTGGAATCCTATTGATGAGAAGGTGTTAGTAAGGTCTGTAAAATATTAAAATTCACCAAACAGCCCTGCAATGGAATCCATGTAATGGAATATGGCACAAAGCAGAGGAAATAATTTCTTCCCTGACTTGCTCTAGAATCTCTCAAAAGTCCAAACACTATTATGTTTCCGGAGTTGGTTTTCTATTGCTAGCGGTGTTGTTGTGAGGGACTGGCCCTATGAACAACAGATCGGAACCTTGTGCTATCCTGCACCATCCTAGCTATCTGTGATATGCTCCAGACCATTGTTACGGTCAGGGTTTTCCTATTCTTTGACTTTTTACCATTCTCAGCATTTTGCCTTTTTCTGAGAATTGGGTCCTTCTGACAACACATCTAGAGTGTAATGATACAAAGTTTTGCTATCTTTGTCTCCAAGGACTAGTTTGATTGCCCTTCCTCCAAGACAGACTGATTTGTTCTTTTGACAGTCAGTGGGTTATGCCCTGCAGGAGACAGAACAACTGCGATGTCCTCATAGTTCTAAAGAAAGGGCAATCCCTGAGGAGACTCAAAAACACTTGAAAAGCTGTTTAAAAAGAGATGAGGTCAAATAATCACAAGAGACCAAAAGCTATGGAATCAGCATTACTACTGCTAATGTGATCCCATTAATTTCTATTCAATCAACAACTGTGTTTTCAGCATTTTCTGTAAACAGACTACCCTTTTACATGTTGGACACCATTGGTGAGCAATCTTTGCCCATATGAGAATAGTCCCTAGCCCTCACAGACTGACAATGACAGAGGAAATTCCATCAAATCATGTGTTATCTCATTTAATTTTCACAGTGAGGACATTTTATCTTCTTTTGAAAAAAGAAAAAAGAATTTGAGTCCCAGAGAGGCTGAGTAATGTGTCCAAGGTAACATCGCTTGTAAGTCGACAGGAGCAAGGCAAGCCAGATAAGATGACATAAACAATTAATTATCAATGCAAGGCAACTCCACTGCTTATCTCAAACAAAAGAAAGACATGAAGAAACAAACAAAAGCAGCTCTGTAGACCTCTTTTGCTGTGATTCCAGTGGGGCTATGTCATCAGCTCTTACACCCCAGGGAGAAAATAACAGCTGTCAGAGGCTGCCCACCTTGCTTTGCCTCGAGCTTGCTCTCCAGTAGCTTCTGCAATTTTTCCCCATGCTGCACTGAGCCTCAGGAGTAATCAAATCAGTAACTGATATTCAGAAAGTAGGTATAGGCTTAGCTGAAGTGGATTTTGTATGTTAATTAAGTGTTTTATGGAACCTCTGAGATCTCAGATGACACTCGGTAAATATTCCTTACTGAATCCACAGAATCTGTGAGCGGGTTCTGTATAATAAAGCAATTTCAATGTCCTGACAGATGGGCCATAGAAATTGGCTGTGTGGCTGTGATTCCAACAGATTATATACAACGAAAAATCTGGACAATAAGTGCTTTCTCCGAGTGTTGCCTCCATACTGGTCACTCTCTGGAAGGAAAGAATTTAACTGTTTTCAGTTTTGTATTCTGGGCAGAAGAGAGGCTCAGAGATGTTTGCAGGGCTTTTGTTCTGGTATGAAGTAAAGAAGTAAAAAGACACCTTCACGTTGTCCCCTATGCTTCCTGTATGAACTATTCAACTCACTAAAACCCACTTATACAGCATTTCTCAAAAGCAAAGACATGATGAATTCTCCCTTTTCTTCTGAATTCACAGACTTCATTTCCCCTATAAATTCTTATAAAGAGACTAACCAAGGCTCTGTTCGAAGACCAAGAACACAAGTTGAGGCAATGAGATTATGTGTATAGAATCCCAGCATGTGCACATGCACACACATATACAAACACAATCCAGCCATTTCTCTATATTTGCAGTATTAAACATGCTCATGCACACATGAATCCCCATTAAGCAAAAGTACAGTTAAATCATCTAAATAGGGATCTTCTGAATTAAATAGAACAAAGTGTAGGCTTTTAGTCTGTGAGGTTTGCCTATTCCATGAGACTGCATTAGAGACTAAAATCTTAAATTTCTTCTCTCTCTGCCTTACCTTCGTCCAACATCATCCTCCTCTGCCTACAACCGCCTGTACATGTTCAAATGATGAAAGGAACCTTGTGCATCCCCACATTTAGATAAAGGCAAAATTGCCTATGGAAATGACCGAACCCTTAATTAGCTAATTGCAGGTGCAATTGGCCACTTGCACCATTAGATGAAGGGCAAGTGGTTAATTGAGCCCACAAGTGACCTACTCAATCAGAACTAACAAATGGCTCATCAGATGAGGTCCCAGCCAAAATGTGTCTGCAAACAATAGCATGTGCGGAAAAATGTGCAAATCAGAAGTGGCAGCCAGGCTGCCATCTAAAGAGAAAGGCCACAAAACACACAATAATTAGAAAAAATTATCAAAGTCTGGAAAATTCAACAAATTCTTCAAAATACAAGCTGTGATCCTGGGGCTAGTTAAGGAGATGCATGAAGCAGAAATTTGGGGTTCAAATATGGTAGATCCTGGAAAGAGCATCTGCTTGGGTCATCCTTATTAACTCTTCTAAAAACAATAAAGGAAATTTATTTTCTCTCAATGTCATTTTCTGTTTGTGAATAGGATTGATGGCTCTTAGGACCAAGCTCTAGGAATAAGTGCTTAGGAAACATAAAGGAATGAATGAATAAATGACATGTTTGTGCTTATAAAACTAAGAGTAAATGTAACAGCTACTTCATTATGACTTGATGGAACATTATGCCCATGAAGTATGAATGGATGAATAATATGTTTATGTTTATAAATGGATCATTATTCATCTATAAAGAGAAATAAAGGTCTAATACATGTTACAGCATGGATGAAACCTAAAAACATAACGCTGAATCTTTCTCAAAGGGGCAGATATTATACATTCTCCTTATATGAAATATCTAAGACAGCCAACTGTAGGAGACCATAAATGGTACTGATTTCCAGGAGCAGGTAGGAGAAAGGGAAATAGGTAGCTTCACTGTTTAGTGAACATGACTAATGCTCTTGAATTTTATATATGAAAAATCGAAATGGAAAATTAATATGACATAACATAACAAACATAATACCATTGTTGTTACTGTTGTTGATTGCCTTCAAGTCAAGCATGACTCATAGAAACCCTCCTAACAAAAAGCCTGAAGCCCCTTTACAAATATTGACATTTATTTTAGGAAGTGGATGCCACTCCTACCTCTAAATACATGTATATATTTATATATACTTTTTATATATTTCTATTTCTATAGATTTATGTATTTCACAATAAAAAGATGGCCTATGATTGAAGGGACCAGCAAGTCTGGAATGCAGGGAGAGGAGAGGTGTAGGCTCCTGAGTATGTAGCTGAGATCCTTTTGATCCTAGCCACAGATGAGAGGGATGAGTTGACTAGAACCCAACCAAATGAAGAGAAGATAATCTATGCTGTGTGCTAGGGTTGACTGCTACAATCTAATTGCTTGCTCTGAACTAAACTTTGCTTGTGGATGCAGATACTCAAAGTTTCTAAACTGAACAGAGGATTTTTCAATAAGAGGAATACACTTGTTCCCTCAGAGTATTGGTTTTATGTTGTTGTTTTTGTTATGTGCTACAGAGTCAACTAGGACTTATAGTGACCTTATGAACAGGAATAGATGGTATACCAATTGGCATATTTCCGTTAACAGATGCTGCCCTGGACGTGCTCACCAAGTTGTGCCAAGAAATCTGGAGAACGACCACTTGGCCAACTGACTGGAAGAGATCGATATTTGTTCCTATCCCAAAGAAAGGTGACCCAACAGAATGTGGAAATTACAGAACAATCTCACTGATTTCACATGCAAGCAAGATTTTACTGAAAATTATCCAAAAACGACTGGAACAGCACATCAACAGAGAACTACCAGAAGTCCAGGCTGGTTTCAGAAGGGGTCGTGGTACTAGAGATATTGTAGCTGATGTTAGATGGATCTTGGCTGAAAGCAGGGAATACCAGAGGAATATCTATCTGTGTTTCATTGACTATGCAAATGCCTTTGACTGTGTGGATCATAACAAACTATGGCTGATTCTGAGAAGAATGGGAATCCCAGAACACTTGATCGTTCTAATGCGAAACTTATACTTGGACCAGGAGGCAGTCATCAGAACAGAGCAAGGGAACACTGCATGGTTCAAAATTGGGAAGGGCGTATGCCAGGGATGCATCCTATCTCCATACCTTTTCAACCTATATGCAGAACAGATTATCCGGGAGGCTGGGCTCTATGAGGAGAAATGTGGGGTCAAGATTGGTGGACAATTTATCAACAATCTGCGTTATGCGGATGACACAACCCTGCTTGCTGAAACTTAGGAGGACCTGAAGCGCCTGCTGCAGAGTGTCAAGGACTGCAGCCCCCAATATGGATTGAGGCTCAATGTCAAGAAGACAAAGAGTCTCACCACTGGACCAATTGGCAGCATCAGGATGGATGGTGAAGAGATTGAGATTGTACACAGCTTTAGTTTGCTTGGCTCCATAGTCAACAGTCTTGGCACCAGCAGCCAGGAAATTAAAAGGCGCATTGCCATGGGAAAGTCTGTTGTTAGGGACCTCTCCAAAGTGCTGAAGAGCAATGGTATCACTTTGGAGACTATGGTGCGTCTGATACAGGCCATGGTCTTCGCAATCACTTGTTATGCATCAGAGAGTTGGACAATGACCAAGGAGGATAGAAGGAGAATTGATGCCTTTGAGCTGTGGTGCTGGAGAAGAGTATTGAGAATACCATGGACTGCTAGGAAAACAAACAGAATTGTCCTGGACAGGGTTAAACCGGGTGGCTCCTTGGAGGCAAGGATTCTGAGGCTCCGTCTAACATACTTTGGACATGTTGTGAGGAGAGACTGGTCCTTGGAGAAGGACATCATGCTTGGGAGGGTGGAGGGATGGTGCAGGAGGGGAAGGCCCTCTATGAGGTGGATTGATTCAGTGACTGGGATAATTGGGATGGGAGTGTCAGGGACAGTGCGATTGGCACAGGACAGAGTGGAGTTTACGGCTGTTGTACATAGGGTCGCTATGAGTCGCAGGAGACTCGACGGCACATAACAACAACATTCTCTCCTGAGCCAATCTCACTGTCTTTGACACACCTAGCCTCATTACCCCTGTTATTTTGTCAATCTTTCATCTAAGGTCTTCTTCTACTGTGCTATATCCCTCCACTCTTCCAAGCAAGATATCCTTCTTCAAACACTGGTCTCTCTTGTCTACATGCCCTAAGTATGTGACATGTAGTTTCAAAATCCTTGCCTCCAAGGAACAGCTTGGTTTCACTCCTCCAGGACAGACTTGTTAGTTCTCTTGACAGTCCATGGCATATTCAGTACTCTTCTCCAGTACCATAACTCAAAAGTATTAATTCTTCTTCTCTCATCCTTGGTCATTGAATTGGCACTGGGAAAATCAGAAATTCACTATCTAATATGGAGATATTAAGGCATGAGGCATGATGTAGCTGGCTTATGCATGTTCATGAATGCAATTATTAGTAAAATGATTGTAAGAGGAAAAACCCTACAATATACATAAATGAAATATAATGTAAATGAAAAATTGTATAAAACACAGTATATAATGCCTGAAATACAATGTATATGAATGATAAAACATTAATTTAAAAATGACCTAAGTTTATGATAAGCTAGACATGCAAATGTAAACATCATAACCACATTAAATCTTCAGTCAATCTTTTAATAATTATGATACTTAAAAGCTTCTGTTTGTTCATCAAATGCTAAACCTTATTTTTTTTTATTTTACTGTGTTACTGTCATGAACAACTTAATTGGTTGGAGGAAATATCCATGATTATGATGACATTCTTAGTAACACTAATAGTTTGTACTCACCAGGGTATGCCAAGTCTACTCTGATAAAAGAAAAAAAAATTCAGTATTCTAATACAACCTAAGTTTTTTTCTGCTCTCATAGATCCTAGTCTGGATAGAATACTTACGGTCATTACTCCTTAGTAATAGAAGTTTCATCCATCCCATGATTTAATTCTGACAAAGGACTCTACCTTCACCACATAAGAAGAAAAAAGCCCAAAGGATTGTATAGTGAGATAAGACTTTCATTGTCTCAGCTTCTCATATGAGAAGTCACTTCAACTCAAATTTCTTTGGGCATACTATCAAGCCTTGTTGTTGTTGTTAGATGCCTTCGAATCAAGTACAACCCATAGCAACCCAGTGATCAACAGATCTGAACTCTATCCTATCCCTTACCGTCCTCACACACCCTGACATCTTATAACCCATTGTGGCAGTAACCATGTCAATCCACCTGGTCAAGGGTTTTCCTCTCTTCCATGGACCTTCCACCTATCTGAGCAGTATGTCCCTCTCCAAGGAATCATGCCCCTTCTAGCAACATACCTGAAGTATGTGAAGTGAAGCCTCATCATCCTTGCCTCCAAAGAGCACTCTGGCTGCACCCTCTCCAAGATGTATTTGTTTGTTCTTTTGACTGTCCATGGAGTGAGTGTTCAGTACTCTTCTCCAACATTACAGCTCAAAGGCATCAATTCTTCTTCTGTCATCCTTATTCATTTTCTAGCTTTAAGATCTATAGCAAGTGATCAGGAAAACCATGGCCTGAATCAGACACACCTTAGTCCCCCTCAATAACTTGGAGAGGTCCCTAACTGCAGACTTACCCAGTTCAATATATCTCTTGATTACCTGACTGCTAGTACCAAGGGTATTAATTGAGGATCCGTGTAAAATGAACTTGTTGACAGTTTCAATTTTTTCCTCCATCTATCATGATGTTGCTTACTGGTCCAGTGGAAAGAATTTTTGTTTTCTTGTCGTTGAAATGCAATCCATATTGAAAATCATCTTAAGAATAGGTTGGAAGCATTGAACATTAATGATTGAATACCAGATTAGTTGTGGGATGCTATCAAGGATATCATCCGTGAAGAAAGCAAAAGGTTATTACAAAGACAGAGGAGAAAGAGAAAATCAAAATGGATGTCAAAAAGACATTAAAAGCATCACTAGAGCATCAAGAAGCCAAAACAATGAAGAAAAAAAACATGCTGAAGTAAAATAGCTGAAGAGAAGATGTCAAAGGGCAGTTTGAGAAGACAAAACAAAGTATTATAATGGAATGTGCAGAGACCTGCAATTGGAGAATAATAAGGGAAGAACTCTGCACAAAAGATCTGAACCCTGTCCTCTTCTGTGTCAACGTCACAATTTCTCACACACTTGAGCCCATTGCTGCAGTCAATGTGCCCATATACTTGGCTTACGATTTTCCTTTTCATTGTCCCTCCACTTTTTCAAGCATAGTGTCCGTCTCCACAGAATAGCCTTTCCTTGCAACATGCCAAAGTATGTGAGAAGAAGTGTCTCCATCCTTGCCTCCAAGCAGCCTGGCTTCACCTCTTCTAACATGTATGTTGGTTCTTTTGACATGGGATATTCAATACTCTCCATCAATTTTTCTTCTGTCATCCTTGTCCAACTCTCAGATCCATAACAAGAGATTGAAACGATCATGGTCTGAATCAGGCAAACCTTAGTCTTCATTGTTGTTGTTGTTGGTTGCCATTGAGTTGAACACGATTCATAGCAACTCCATGAACAGAAGACCTATTGCCTTTCTATACCCATCATAATTTCTCCAAGTTCATAGTTTCCAAAGGCATGTGGATTAGGAAGTGGAGACCACTCCTGCTTCCAAACCTATTTTACAATTGGGAGCTTGACCAAGCACTGTCCACAATGGGAAACCATTATGGTATTTGACACCCCAATGGCACAAGGTTCAACGTTCAATGTCATAGCAAACCCAGATTACCTCAGTTCAGCAAATTGGCAGAGTGATGTAAAAAGTACAAGAACGTTCCTCCAAAATATAACAACACTAGCTTCACTTAGCAGTAGTTAAGTGTCATCAGGTTGAACATGACTCATAGCGACCCTATGAACAAAAGACCTGAACTCTGTTCTATAATTAACATCTTTTCTTTGTGTTGATAGAGTTTATATAGTTTCTAGAGGCATCAGGTTTAGGAAGTGGATGCCACTCCTGCTTCCAAACTTGATGAATGCTCTCTAGACCCTCCCATTATGCAGTCTTTTACAAAATTATTGTTCCTCAGTGTTGCACCGTATTCCATTGTGTGAATGTACCACAATTTCTAAATCTGTTCATTTGTTGATGGGCATACGAGTTGTTTTCCATTTTCTTGTTATTGCATGTTGTTGTTGGGGTGGTGGTGGTGTACTGTCAAGTCAGAGTTGACCCACAGCTGACCCTCCAGTGGGTTTTCAAAGGCAGTTAATTACACAGGGGGAGATTGATCATCCTTCTCCCATAGTCTTCATTACTCTTCAGTAATTTGGAGAAGTCCCTGACTACAGACTTTCCTAGTGCAATACGTCCCCTGATCTTCTGACTGCTGGTACCAAGTGTATTGATTGTGGATCCAAGTAAGATGAACTTGTTGACAGTTTCAATCTTTTCTCTGTCATGATGTCACCAATCAGTACAGTGGTAAGAATTTTTGTTTCCTTGACAGTGAGATGCAAGTTTGAAGAAGATTGACAAAGTACAAGAGAAATATGACCTAAGAATTAGAAAAAAACTAAATGGTAAAAATTAAATGTACATATTGGCATAATGCATATTTTAAAAGTTGTTGTTAAATGCAGTCGAGTTGAATACAACTCATAGCAACCCAATGAGTAACAGATCTGAACCCTGTCCTTTGCTGGGCCGTCCTTATCATCCCTGACACATTTGGGTATGTTTTTCTTTTATAACTGACCTATTTTATGCAGCATAATTTCCTCTAGCCTCATCCATTTGTATTTCATAGATTCTTCATTGTTATGTGAAACATGAATGGATGGGTCTAGAGGACATTATGCTGAGTGAAATAGGTCAGTCATAAAGGAACAAATATTTTATAAGACTACTGGTTTTAAATGCCAGAGAAAGGTTTACATACAGAGACAATCAATATAGTATGGTAGGGAAAGTTGTTGCTGTTGTGTTCTATCTAGTTGGAACGGACCCACAGCTGACTCTCCAAAGGGTTTTCAGAAGCAATTTAATCTCAGGAGAGGAGATTTCCCATCTTTCTCCCGTGAAGTGACTGGTAGAATTGAACCGCATTTCTTTAAAATGACAGTACAGCTCCTTACCACTAGGCCACAAGAGATCCCTAGGGAGAGAAAGAGGAGAATAGAAAATAAAAAGACAATGGATACTTATTAAGATGGGTGAAAGAGAGGACTTGGACCAAATGGACGACCAGGCTTTGTGTGTTTTGTAGCTGATGTTATGGAACAAAATATGAAAGAATGATTAATTGAAGAAAAAACTGCTTTTAAAACAAATCACAATTTTTTATAAAAGAGAAAAGAAATGAGAGCGTATTTTTAAAAAAGAAAAATGTCTTCTTATAAGACTGATAAACTAGACAGATTTGTGACAAGTTATATTACAGGGTAGAAAAAGAACAAAGATTCCTGGGTAACACTGTGTCCTAGGAATAATACAGGCCCTGTGATTTGTGGTATCTGCATTACATGTGCAGACAGGCTGGGCCTCATACTTCTAGGTAGCCTTGGTACTTTTAGGAAAAGGCACATACACTCGCTGATGTCACCTGTTCTGTGGGTGTTACACTCATCTGAGATTGAGACAAGCACATAGTATTGACAAAGTGAAAGCTATCAATTTTATAATTTATAGAAAGTAAACAGGCATAAAAAATAACAGATTGTCAAAAAATTGACCACTAACTTGTCCTCAAGTTACCCATGACTATTCATTTGGATTTTTTTCAATGGTGTTTTGAATTAATATTTACAAAAAATATCGTTTTCCATTCAACCATTTATAAGTGTTTCAATTACAACAATAATTAACAACACCCCCAATGTTGTACTCTTTCCACTTCTATCCTGGGGTTCTCATTTCCTTATATCCTACCTCTTCCTGCCTGCTAGGCTTTTTCCTTCAGCAAATGCTACTTTTTCACCTTTAAATGGTTGTTTATTCTAAGGAGTGAGCACCTCCCTGGTCTTATTGTTCAGCTAATGCTACACACATATCTGTTGTTTGGCTAAGAGTTGAATCATAGGGCTGAGTTTTCTTCTAGGTTCAAAGAAAGAGCCAAAATGTTATGAGTTCCATCATTCATGCTTATTCTTATGTTGCTGGGTCAGCACATGGGAGAAAAGCTTCAAGGTTTCTCTTTGCCGTTATGACTCCTGGTCTTACATAATCAGCAGAAAGACCTTTGTACTGGCAATCCCGAGCGTCTGACACTACTCCCTTTGACACCTGCTGGCTCCCACCACATTAACTGGACCCATGCAACACCAACATATGTGTTCCTTGGTACAGGCCTTTACCTTGCCTCAGGCAGGTGCCACAGCTCTTTGTTGTTGTTGTTGTTGTTGCCAGGTGCTTCTGTTGAAACAGAACTAACTCATCATAGCTGACTCCCCAGTAGGTTTTCAGAGGCTGCAAATCACACTGGAAGAGATTGCCCATGAATTCAAACAGCTTACCTTTGGTTTGGCAGTGCAGCTCCTTACCACTATGACACCAGAGCTCCCTCACAGCTCTTTAGAAGGGTCAGCCCACCATTAATGTCTTTCTTTCTAAGCAGAGGAGTCTATTCTTTCTGTATCTTGACTTTTAACTATCTTTCTTTTTCAGTCTGGATTTTATGAGGATAAATGGGTCATCAGGATTGGAGGAAGACTCATCAACAACCTGTGGTATGCAGATGGCACTTGACTTGCCTAAACTGAGAAGTACCTCAAGCATTTGCTGCAGCGGGTCAAGGACTGCGTAGTCTGCAAGAAAGATTGAAGCTCAACATCAAGAAAATGAAGATTCTCACCACTGGGCCAGCTGGCAGCATCATGATGGTTGGAGAAGAGATTAATATAGTTAATATAGTTGCTCGGTTTCACAATCAACACTCTTGACACCAGCAGGCAGGAAATCAAAAGAAAACTTGAATTAGGAATCTGCTGTCAGGGACCCCTCCAGACCAACGAATAGCAAAGATGTCAGTCTAGAGAATAAGGTGTTGCTGATCCAGACCATGTTCCTTGCAATTACTTGCTGTGCATTAGAGAGTTGGACAATGACTAAGGATGATAGCAGAATTGATGCCTTTGAATTGTGGTGCTGGAAAAGAATATTGAACATACATACCAAGGACTGCCAAGAGAACAAACAGGAAACCAAGATGCTCCTTTGAGGCAAGGATTTTTGAGACTCTGTCTTGCATATTTTGGACACGTGGCTAGAAGGGACCAGTCCTTGGAGAAGGATATTGTGCTCAGAAGGGTGAAGGAACACACGGAGAGGAAGACTCTGAATGAGATGGATTGATACAACAAAAAGGGTTATGAGGGTATGTGTGTCAGAAACAGTGAGATTGGCTCAGGATAGAACAAGCTTCAGAGCTATTGTCTATAGGGTCGCTATGAGTTGTAGCTGACCCCACACCACATAAAAACAACGGCAACAATAACATCAAACCAGTACTCTGAGGGAACAAGAATAACATAGTTGACTCAACAGCATATAATAACAACAATAGAAGGATCTAAACACAAAAAGCCTGAGTCAAGGGACACATTCTATTCCAAACTTAATGTCAGTAGGCCCTACCTTTCCTGCCTCCCCAAAATGCCTTTGGAATTGGGTGTGGGTCTACAAGAATGGCAAACCTGGTCCCCTAACTGGACCACAAGCAGTCAATCATACTGGGTGGATTTTCACACCACTATTTGTATAGCAATCCCTTTTTTGTGCCACTTACCAATCCATGACTGAAATAGTCATGTTGTTGTTGTT
>NW_006399802.1:12612684-12617575 GCF_000299155.1 Elephantulus edwardii | reverse complement strand
ATGAGTCGCAAGCGACTCGACAGCACATAACAACAACAAACAACAACAACCACCTCTGAAGTGAGAAAACTATTTCAGTCATTTTTGTACAGTTCCTTGTTTTTGCAGTCATGGAATCAAGAAACAGTTTTTTGAGGTTTAAGAAAAATCAAGTTCAGCCACTGTGTTTATCATCAGCTGGCAGGCTAGAAGGGACAGACACCAGGAGACACCACAGGAAGACAGAGGATTCTGACCTCAGTTAAAGAGCACAGAGTTCTAACCAAATGCTATCATGAAGTCAAGCTCCCAGCACAACCTGTTCTTGTTTTTAAGAAAGAAAAGTTCTCTTCTCCAACAATATAATGCTGTTGTTGTTATGTGCTGTCGAGTTAGAACTGACTTATAGCTGACCTCCCAGTGGGATTTCAGAGGATTTATGTAAATTGCATGAAAGGAGATTGTTCATCTTTCTCCCACAGAGAAGCTGGTGGATTTGAACTGGCTGCCTTTGGGTTGGCAGTATAACTCCTTAGCATTAGGCCACCAGAGCTCTTTTTACATCATATATGAAATTACATTTCAGATGGCTTAAAAGGAGAAATTAAATTTATCATTTTTAAAATCGAATAAAATTATTTTTCTAATCAAGATAAAAAAGGAATTAATCCCCAGATGAAAAATATTTGTAAAATATGTAAAATTTCTATATAACAAAAGACACTGAGATGTCTTAAAGGCAAAGAGAATCCCTGGAGAAATAAGCATGGAGCCACTAGAACTTCAGTGATGAGGGGAATGTTAAGAATTGTTTTGACACTGCAATCCCAGAGAAAAGCAGTTCGAATCCACCAGATGCTCTGCTGGAGAAGGAGGGGCAATCTCCTCCTGTACCAGTCAGATCCGATTGATGGTACATGCACAGAAAATAGTACTATACTACTACTACTACTACTACTATAATTGTTTTGACTGTTCTTCTATATATCACTTCTCATATTTATGTGCTGGAGCGGTGGTGGCACAGTCCGCAGTGCATCACGCTGCTAACCAGAAAGCTACACATCTTGGTGGATTTGAATCCACCAGCAGCTTCAAGGAGAAAGATTAACAGTCTCCTCCTATTAAGACTTACAGCCTTGAAAACCCAGTAAAAGGTCTCTGTAAGCCAGAAACAGTGCATGAGTGATTTATGTGCTTCCTCAGGCACATAAAAATGTGTGGTAATAATAGTACTAACAACGCTATAACTAATAATGCTACCACTATTACTAATAATAACTATCATCACGAATTATAATTATTAGATAACAGTAATATTAATAATGCTTAATATGAGTCAGGAATGGTTCCACATATTTCATATATATTTTTTAATCTTTCCTAACAAAGCTTTGAGGTAGGTGCTATTTTTATCTCCATTTTACAGATTAGGAAATTGATGCACAGATTGGCTTTGTAACTTCCCAAAGGACGTAACAGATGAACATGAATAATATTTCATTGCTTGTTTATACATTATATTTGCCTATTCATCTGTTGCATAATATTACACAATACAGATAGATGCACCATAACTCACTTAAACACGTCGATATTGTTTGAGAAATGAAGATGTTCAGCAGATATCATCCACAGAGTGAAACAGAATGGTACACCCTATACATATTCTCATACAGTGCCACACTTAAGTAGTTTCTTTTTTCTTTATTTTATAATAAAAATGATGCTGCAATGAAATCTCCTGTCCAATTTTGTGCTCTTGTGCCAATAATTAGATAAACCACATCCTTAGAATTAGAAGTACAAAGTAAAAAAGAAAGAGTAAAAATGATAAAAAGATACTTTCAGAATGACTCTACGAAGATCTTACAATTTACTCACTCACCAGAAGTGTATGAGAGAAAAGAACTCATTTCATTCCACTCTCATTAATATCTACATAGGTATACCTCAGACGCAACTCCAGGTTTGGTTCCAGACCACTTGAAACAGAATGAATAATACAATTATTTTTTATTTCCTATTTATATTTAAAAGTTACCTTTACATTATGCTGCAGTATATTAAGTGTGTAATATTGTTACAGGCTGTTGAGTTAGAACTCATAACTGGCAGGGGTTATAAATCACATAGGAGATAACTGGTGGATTCAAACCACCTGCCTTCGAGTTGCCAGCACAAATCCTTATCTACTAGGCCACCAGAACTACCTTCTTGGGTGAATAATATTATGAGAATTTCCAAAATATAACAGAGACATCAAGTGATAAGATGCTGTTGAAAAACATCATGCCAGTAGACTTCCTTGACAAAGCCTTGCCACAAACCTTCAACTCGTTAAAAAAAAAAAGGAATAAAGGGGGAGCTCTGGTGGCCTAGTGGCAAGAAGCTGCACTGCAATCTCAGAGGAACATGGCTCGAATTCACCAGATGCTCTGCTGGAGAAGGAGGAGCAATCTCCTCCTGTACCAGTCAGATCCGATTTGACGGCGCGCACACACACACACACACACACACACACACACACACACTAATAATAATAATAATAATAATAAAATGCAATGTCTACAAAGTGTAATAAAGTGAAGCCCAATAAAGTGAGGTATGTCTGTGATGCCAATCTCCATAAATCTCAGGGCCCACATATGGTGCCTGCTTTTGGTTGCTAGTGACCTTGAGCATCTTTTTGTAGATTTACTTGTCTTTAAAATTTCTTCTGTGAAATTATTCCCTTTTCTTAATTTACAGAAGCATATACATTGTAGATATTTGCTGCTCAGTACAGTTGCCAACAGCAAATGGATGTATATTTTTTAGTTTGAATTAATGAAAGTGAAAGAATATAAAATATTAAATTGCTACAACCATATAGCTATGGCCAATTGATTTTTAACAAGAGTTCTAAATTTATGCAATAGGAGAAATAATCTTTTCTACAAAAGTATGGTTCTGAAATACCTGGAGATGTGCATGTAAAAGACTGAAGTTGGACCCTTGCTACACTCTGTACAAAAATGGGCTACAAAAGAATCAATGAACTACATATAAGAACTAAAATACTCATACAAAATGAGAGATAAAGCATCAAGACCTTGTATTTGAAAATGGATACTTGGGCAGAATACCAAAATCATGAACAACAGAAAATATAAATGATAAAGCAAACTTATACAAATTACATTTATATATTAAATTACTTTATGACAATAAAAAAAGACAACCTACAAAAAACTTAAACAAATATTTCTCCAAATAAGATATACAAATGGTCAACAAACATGAAAATAAATTCTCAGTATCATGGACCTTTTAAAAAAATACTTAAACTAACTGGTTGTTATGTTCCATCAAGTTGGGTACAACTCACAGTGACCCAATGTATAAGAGACCTGAGCCCTGTCCTGTCCTGCGGAACCTGTATCATCTCTGATATACTTAATCCCATAGCTGCAGCCACTATGTCAGCCCGTCTGACTGAGGCTCCTCCTCTCTTTAGCTGACCCTCCATAACAACATACATGCAAGGGAATATTATTCAGCCGTAACTCTACACCAACCCAGTGCTGTGAGTTAGTTTCCACTCAGTGATTTTTCCATTGGCTTTCTGAGGTTAACTCTTTTCTGGAGGAGACTGCCTAGTTTTTTTTTCTTACAGAAGAGCTAATTCAAAAACATGGAACACACTGTGCTACCAGATTATCTCTTTAACCATAAGGAGAAATGAAATAATAATATAGAATATAATTTGGATGATCTTGAAAATACTTTGCTCAGTAGAGTAAGTCAGACACGAAAGCATAAATACTGCATGCTTTCACTTCTACAAAATATGGAGACTAAGCATAGAGACAAATTATCATTTGTGGCTGCAAAGCACTGGGAGAAGGAGTGCTGCACACTGAATTTCTGTTTGACTGGAAACTTTTGGAAATAGGTAGTGGTGGTGGCAGAAAATGGCACTGAAATGTATACTGTAAACTGGTCAAAATGGAAAAATTTTGTAGCATATATTTTATCATAACAAAAAATTAATTAAGTTCATTGGTCGCATAAACCATATCTAAAATATGTTTATTCCCTGGTTAAAAATAAAAGCAGGAGGAAAGAAACCAATGCTAGTGAATAAAATTATAATTAGAAGCAAAAGAGTAAATGGAGAAAGTAATCAAAGTTATAATAAGCCAGAGACGTTCATGTTTTAGGACTAAAGAAAATTTGGAAATAAACAGATGGCTTAGTTTTCAAATTATTATTGTAAAATCCTGGTATTAGAGATTGAATGTTCATCATGAGTTTCAAATTGGATTACTCTTTCTGGACAGGCCTTCCACTGAGAACATGCATTTTTATTTTAGATATATTGAGTAAGAAAGTACCATCTTATACAGAATAACCACCTTGGTAGTTTTTTGTTTTGTTTTTTAAATAATGTAGATTCTGATTTGGTGTATCTAGAGTAGAAACAAAAATTCTTAGTGAGAGATTGAATCCAGATGAACTGGATTGAGGTCAGAATGCTACATTTCCGATTATTGCATCATCTTAATCACTGCTAAGTATAACTAACCCATTGTTTCAGTGCTGTCTCAATCCCTCCTGCTAGATAGTGTTACTGCTTTTTGTTGGTACTCCACTTTACCTTCTCTAGGGATCAGATCATACAGATAGCTTGTCCAAATCACAAGAGATGTCTCACCCTCTTTACCACTAAAGATCATCAGACTACCTCTACTACAATAGACTTACTTCATATTCTGAGAGTTCATAATTCTTGGTCAACACCATTATTAAAATGTAAAAGTATCAGGGGGGTTTTTTTATTTCTTTATTTGTGGTACACAGATATTGAAATCTTTACCATTTTCTCCACTTTATTTTTATTTTATATTGGTTTGCATACAAAATTTGT
>NW_006399802.1:12583903-12607204 GCF_000299155.1 Elephantulus edwardii | reverse complement strand
AAAGAAAAATTCCTTCATTGGTATAAGATCCCCCACCTCCACCCTCCACCGAGTACACTCCACTATACAACCTTCATTCTGGACTCTTCTTAATGCAACACATCCCAGGCCCTTAAATTTTATTGTTTTTCACCATTTAACTTGTTTGGGGCAGACTTTAAAACAAGGTTTTTCGTGTGTGCCATTATACGGTAAATATGTTGTTGAGCAGGAAGATTATAATTCTGTTCAGCACTTTTTGTGAAAAATTCAAAAGTAAGTTTACCAGCTCTTATAAATATACGCAGGTTAGCAAAACTCATATGTACAACACCCATTCAAGACAAAGGTCTGCTGTATCTGTTTGACATGTGCTTCTATCCTCAACTAATAGTCAGTGTATGCTAAGAAATGAATACAAACCGCTTAAATTAAAAATAATATTGTGTTGTAGAAAACATTAGTGCTCATTTTAAGTCATGTGGGTTTTTTTAATTGAAAATTTTTTGTGAATACTGAATTCTTTCCTCACTTATATTTCTATTTATTAGGAGATAGAAAAGTGACTCTAAAAATGAAAAAAGATTCTTTTTGGAGATAGAAGAGTGAAAGAACTGAAAAAGGTAAATTAAATATGGTATATCAGCCTCCATGATGCATCAGTTCATGTCAACCTACTGCAAATATTGTAAGAATGATTGCAATTGCTGACAACTTTCACAAAAATTCACTCAAAATCAAGGAACTACAATTTATGAGCAAAAAAACTGGAGGAATCCTTGTTTCTAACAGTGATACTTTCTAAGACTATGTTTTATGCAACTCAGCATTTCAAAGTAGAGTCATGGTTTTCAGAAGGCAATGTATAGAAAAACTAAAAAATAGTAAAGAATAAAATGAGTATACTTAGTACTTCCATTGCTATTGGAGTAGTTTCCATAAATAATTTCAGTAAGATTATAAATGTTCATCTTTGCATGTCAAAGAGTTAGACTCTGTGGGAAAAAAGTTTTAAAAAGCAATCTTGTTATTTTAAAAATCCAGCACTAATATAAAAGGACGGACATGTCCTAAAAATATACTGTTGGTACAATTTTCTGATGCTATATCTAAAGAGTAATAAAATTTTTTACCTCCAAAACACACGACAGATTAGTAAAAGATAGAACTTGAGACTTCTTTACAATTTAACTGGTTTATTTCTAATATTGTAGTTATCACTGTATATATTTTTCTATGTTAAGGTCATTTAAATGAAAACAAAAATGATGTGTTAACATAAACTAGCCAAAGTATAGTCACATATGTACAGATGGTGTGAAATTAATGTCCGGAAAACAACCCAATGTCTCACTTTAAAGCTTGGACAATGTGTCCAAGTAGCCTAATGACTTGTTTCATAGTACTATATAGTCAAGCCCAAGGTGTTAACTTTTTAAGAAATGTGCAAAACATCTTTCTAAATGGTGTTACATCAGGATATAGAAATAATAAATTATATGAAAACTGTAATGTTTTCAGAGTTATTGGTAATAACATTGGCAATGACTGTTTACAGGAAAGCCATATGAAGAACTAAAGGCAATGTGCTGGTACAAATATTTCAAAAATTTTTAGTTGTCAACTAGAAGTCCTAGGGACCCTAAGAACAACAGATTGGAACCTTGGCCTGTGTGTTTATCAGTGAAGCGATTTCATTTGTTAAGCAGCTAATCAATATTACAAGAAACAGTGCAACTCTGTTCCTTTCCAATTTACAGACTCAGAAATCCAACAGAGGGTCAGCTATGAGTCAGTTCCAATTCACTGGCAATTAGTGAGTGTGTGAATGAAAATAGAGATTTTTCAAAATTCTTATATTTTATACTTATAATTGAAAATAAGTTGTCTGCAAGTAAATGAAGATTTGAAATTCCTACTCATTAGCAAACAAAGTAAAGGTTTACAGCCCGGAAAAATGGCAGATAGAGAAGCATGTGAGATTTGGGTTGTGTTTTGTGTTTTTTCTTGGTTTTGTTTTGTTTTTAAAAAAGATTAAATCATTGATAAATCATACATAATTTTAAAAATTATTTCCTAGCCTTTTAAGCTGGTTAACCTAGAAAGGGCCTCTGGTGGCTTAATGGTAAGAAAGACTGCTGCCAACACAAAGGTACATGGTTTGAATCCACAGTATTCTCTTGCTCTGGGGTGAAAGACCATCAGTCTCTTCCTATGTGACTTATTTACTGCCCTGAAAACCCATTAGAGGGCCAGTTATGGGTCAGTTCCAATTTGAAAGCAAACAACAACCTAGATGCCAGTTTATTAACGATTGCAAAATAAAATTCCAAACAAGGAAAGAACACAGCAGTTATTAGATGATGTTAATGATTCAGTCTTGGGGCTGAGGGGAATTCCATTACTTCTCCTTCAGTCTTCTCCAATAAGCGTTTAGAAGAGTAAGCTTCTTCTTGTTGTTGTTGTTAGGTGCCATTGAGTTGAGCACACTCATAGCCACTCTATGAACCTTATGAACAGATGTGAACCCTGTCCTATCCCGTGCCATCCTCACACTTCCTGACATAATAGAGCCCATTGCGGTAGTCAGCATGTCAATCCACCTGGTCAAGGGTCTTCTTCTTTGCTGATCCTCTGCTATTCTGAGCATCATGTCCCTCTCCAAGAAATATCCATTTCTTGTAACATACACAAAGTATGTGAGGTGAAGCCTCATCATCTTTGCCTCATAAAAAAACTCTGGCTGCATCCTTTCTAAGACACATTTGTTTGTTCTTTTGGCAGTCCTTGGGATGTTCAGTACTCTTCTTCAACACCACAGCTCAAAGGCATGAATTCTTCTTCTGTCATTCTTTTTCTGTTGTCCAGATCTCAGATGCATAGCAAGTGATCAGAAAGACCATGACCTGAACCAAACACATGTTAATCCTCAAACTGACATCACTACTTCTCAATAATTTGGACAGCCCCCTAACTTCAGACTTTCACAGTACAATATGTCTCCTGATTTCCTAACTGCTTTTACCAGAGTGTTAATTGTGGATCCAAGTAAGATGACGTTGCTGACAATTTCAATCTTTTCTCTATCATGATGTTGTTTGTTAGTAAAGTAGTAAGAATCTTTGTTTCCTTGACATTGAGATGCAATCTATTTTGAAAGATGTATTCTTTGATTTTCTGTAACAAGTACTTCAAGCCCTCACTTTCTTCAAGCAAGGTTGTGTTATCTGCATAATGCAGGCTATTGATGAGTCTCCTTCTGTTCTTAATACCACATTCCTCTTCATAGAGTCCAGCTTCTTGAATAATTTGCTCAGCATACAGATTCAATAGGTATGGAGAGAGAGAATACAACCCTGACACACTCCTTGTTTTAATTTTAAACCATCTAAGTATAGGTTTCACATGAGCACAATTAAATGCTCTGGGATTTCCATTCTTCTCAATGTTAACCATAACTTGTTATCCGCACAGTCAAATGCCATTACTGTTTTCCCTTTGTTTGAATTCTCACTGCTCTGGTGTGATTTTTTTTTTTAAGTCTCTTCATACATCCATTTCTTTTTTTTTTCTCCTCTGTCTTTGTACTGACCATTTGTTTTCTTCATAGGTGATAATCCTTAATATCATCCCACAACTCGTCTAGTTTTTGGCCATTGGCGCTCACTGTTTCAGACCTGTTCTTAAGAAGATTCTTAAATTCAGATGGAATAGATTCAAGATCATATTTTGGATCTTGTGGATTTATTTTCATTTTCTTTGGCCTCAAACCCATTAGGTGAGGTTCATGTGTAAAGCTGTTATTTGTGTCTTTTAAAAAAGGTATTTGCCATAAATAAATCATTGAAAATACAAAATTTGATCACTATATTTCCAGTCTCATTTCTATGATCACACCTATATGCCTTTGAGTTGTGGTGCTGGAGAAGATACTTGAAAATACCATGAACTTGAACATACCATGCCAAGGAAACAAATAAGTCTGCCTTGAAGGGTGAAACCAAGTTTCTCCTTGGAGACTAGGATTTTGAAGCTCCATCTCACATATTTAGGGCCTTTGGCCAGGAGGGACCAATCCTTGGAGAAGGACATTATGCTTGGAAGAAAAGAGGGACAGCACACAAGAGGAAGACCCTCAATGAGATGGATTGATACAGTCAGTAACTGAGGCAATGGGGCTAGGTGTGTCTAAGTCAGTGAGACTGGCTTGGAACAGGGCAGGCTTCAGAGTTGTTGTACAAGGAGTTGCTAAGAGTTGCAGGTGACTTGACAGCACATAATAACAACATTCCTTCTTCCTGTTTCCAACGTTTGCATTCCAATTACCAATTATTATTAATTTATCTTGATTGTGTATTTGGTCAATTTCAGAGTTCAAGATTTGGTAAAAATTTTTAATTTCTTCTTCTTTGGCTTTAGATGTAGGTATGAATTTTTTTAATAGTAGCCACGATACCGGTCTTCCTTCCTTACATGCATTTTTGTGTTGTGTTGAGGAGAACGTTGTTCTAATTGGTACAGCTCTAGTCTGTCAGTTTGCCGTACTAAGATAACTTGAGAGTTGCTGTGATACTGAAAGCTATACCACTGGTGTGTCAAATGCCAATTACCTATGGTGAACAGGTTTTAGTAGAGCTTCTAGACTAAGACTAGGAAGTAGGATTGGCTATTCACTGGCTTTTGAAGACCCTATGAATAGAAGAGAAACCATGGATCGGTATAGCAGCAGTGATAGAGCCCAGATTGGATGTCAGTTGAAATATGGAAAAATAATAACAAATATCCTTTAATAATTGGAATGTGGAACATAAATGTTGGAAAACTAGAAATTGTGAAAAATGAAATAGAATGCACGAACATCCACATATTAGACATTAGTGAGATGAGAAGGACTAGCTTTCACCACTTTGAATCAGATAATCATATGGTATACTGTGCTGGGAATGAAAAAGAGAAGAATAGTGTTACATTCATAGTAAAAAAGTCAATTTCAGGTTCTATCCTGAAATACAATGCTGTGTTATAATAAGAGTAAGTTTAGCCTTAAGGATTTTTGTGCCATGAAACTAAGACAAATCATAGCAGTTATTAGATTCTGACACCAATTATCATATTCAATATTATGTCCATGGACACATAATTTTTAAACACTTCAGTAGTCTTTGTAATAATGAGTATAAAAAATAGTTCACTTCCAGTAAATTGTTTCCAACTTACAGTGACTCTCCATTAGGTTTCCTGGGTTGTAAATAGTGATGGGAGGAGAACGCCTATCTTTCTCCTGAGGTGTCTTCAGTGGTGTCAATGGCTTTTGGGTTCAAGTGCAACTGGCTACAGACTATGCCTCTAGATGTCCCTAATAGTAAGTATTCCTATGTAACATTTGAATTTTTAAAAAGCACACCGAGTTGTTGCTGTTGTTTTTGTTGTTGTTTCTGTTAAGTTCCATTGAGTTGAGTTCCATGATGACCCAATTAACATCCTGCCATATCTTTATCTTATTACCATTCCTGTACCATCCTTATAATCTCTGACACAGTAGAGCCCACTGGTGCAGTCATCGTGTCAATCCATCTCATCGGGGGTCTTCCTCTCCTTCGGTGACTCTCCATTTTTCCAAGTGTGATGTCCCTCACCAAGTGGCATGCCACAAATATGAAAGACAAAGCTTTGTTATCTTTGCCTCCAAGGACCACTCTGGATGCACTTTTCCCAAGATATATCAGGTTTTTGGTAGACATTGCTTTTTCTTCTTGTATAGTGGCATATTTTTTAAAAAGTGAATACTGTTAGAAATTACACACAATTCATTAACCTTTTCATTTTTTTAGGTTGATCCATTTATTTGTATATTTTAACAATAGTAATGTTTGGAAGAACTCTGACAAATGTCAGCATTTCTCTGAACTCTATAGATATGCTCAACAAAAAAGACATTACTCTTGTCCCTTTAATACCGGCATAGTGTTGTCTTGCATCATACATGATAACAGATGCAGCAACACAATTGGAGCACATTAAGGAAAAGAGTTGTTCTAGCTATTAATTAACAAATAGCATCAATATAAACTTATATTAAGGGTTATAATGATGACCAGAGATCTACAGAATAAAATCCATAAGCCTAACAACTTAAAACAAAAACTAGTATAATAGTACTAAAATTGGTATTTTTATCCTTAGGTTAACAATTCCAATGTGAAATTTCTTAGATCCAAATTTTACAGAATGTAGACAGTAAAATGGCAAAGAGCTGTCGGGGAAAGAGTGGCAGTGCCTACTGAGTGGCAGAATGGGGCAATAGCTCGAATTAGCAATAAGGCCAGATTATGACAGTGTTCTAGAAAAGAAAAATCGTGTCTTTCATTGTGGTCTAACAGGTAGGATATCAAGGCCTGATAATTAATCTGCCCCAAATATCATCAAGTAAGTGCCATCAAACCATATTCTTTAATCCCATTAAAGAATAAACAGTGATTGAGGTGAGGCAAAATTAAGTGAAAGGAATCTGTTTGGATGGTAGGAAAATATGAAAAGACCACGAGAAAAAGGCTTTAGCTGCCACTCAGTAGTGCTATTCCATTGGCTACCTGTCCCTGAATCATCAAACACCAAGTTTAGAGTATCATTTTAAATTTCCACTTTAATAAATCTTCACTGATTTGGATAGAGAAAGAACACCTATATGATTCAGTAAAAAATAAACAAAGGCACAGTTTTGTCATGATCAGAGAGAAAATGAGTCCTATAGTTAGAAGCACAACTGCCAGTTTCTTCCAAGTCTGGGATAAAATCTTGACTCTAGTTATCTTTAGTTGTGCGACTGGACAAATATCTTTGTTTCTCAAAGCTTATCTTTTATCATTTGCGTGATGAAGGAACAATCTCAAGGGTGTTATGATTTAGTTAAATATAGTAAATTCTCAATATAGAGAGATTATAGTTATAGATAGATACATAGATAACAGCTTATTTTTTTTTTTTAAAAAAAGAAATATTCCTTGGATAAATGCCAACAGTGCAAGTGGCTTTATAAATCCATCCCTTTCATTCTTATTCTTTCCCCATTATGCTCTTCTGTTATTTCCACTGTTTGTTAACAATTGTTCTATTGTTTCCTACTTGTCCTGTAGTGGGAAAATTATCTTTGGAATGAAAGCATATGGATTATTGGTCTTGAAGGAGAGAAAGGAATATGGAGAGAAATTCAAGATAGGCAAAAAAGGAAGAAA
Source organism: Elephantulus edwardii (assembly GCF_000299155.1). Taxonomy (NCBI): domain Eukaryota; kingdom Metazoa; phylum Chordata; class Mammalia; order Macroscelidea; family Macroscelididae; genus Elephantulus; species Elephantulus edwardii. The sequence continues at coordinate 12,599,993 of NW_006399802.1, read as the reverse complement.
TGCTGAGATGAAATGTGATAAATGATCACCATAAAAACATCTACATCTCATATATATAAATTTACCTCCTGAAAGTTTGGGGGTTTTATGGTTGGAAAAAGGTAGAAATAGTCTTCACAGTAAAAGATAGTCAATTATGTATGAGAATATGATAAAATTTTCTTAAATGAAGTATCAGCTAAATTTAGAAATTTTACAAAAAGTATGAAACTTTGAATTCTGATAGAACTGCAAATTCAAACTTTGCTACACAGGAACTGTGGAGGTTTCAGAAATGTTTAAGCCCTATCTTTGTTACAAATTTGCTATAGAGATAATGTTGTTTTGTTTGGTGCCATTGAGTCAACCACAACCTATGAAAATAGATCTGAACCTTCCCTATCCTGTGTTTGGTGCCATTGAGTCAACCACAACCTATGAAAATAGATCTGAACCTTCCCTATCCTGTGCTGCCATCATGATCTCTCATACACTCAAGCCCATTCTCTTTTATTTATTATTTTTTAATACTGATTTACTCGACAGCACTTAACAACATAGAGAGAGACCAGTTGGCCTATTGGACAGAAAGCGATGCTACGTGGGTGACTCTAATCCACGGCCCTAAGGCCTGTCTTTAATTGTTTTTGGTGAAACATTCTTCTAGGTCGTATAGCCCTGGTATGTCCACTTACCATACTGAGGCAACTGTGGTCACTGTGAAGCTGAACACTGTGACAGTGATGTGTCAAATGTGATAATGGTTACCCATGGTAGACAGTGTTTGGTGGCGCTCCCCAGCTAAAACAAGCTTGGAAGCAAGAGTAGCATCCACTTTTGTAAAATAGCCTGCCTCGGGAAACCCTACAAAAAGATGAATATGGAGAAAAGATGAAAGTCACACAACTGTCGAGGACTTGCATTCATAGGGTCTCTATGAGTCGCCTACAACTCGACAGCACTTAACAACAACAACTGATTTAATGACAAAGTTCATACACTTTGTTTTCACACTGGATCTTTCACACCCATTCTTTTTTTTTAATTTTTTATTTTATTATTTTGTGTGTGTACCATCAAATTGGATCTGACAGGTGCAGAAGGAGATTGCCCCTCCTTCTCCAGCAGAGCATCTGGTGGATTTGAACTGCACACCTCTGGTTAAGCCCATTCTTACAGTCACTTTTTCAATCCAACTTTTATGTTTCTTCCTCTCTTTCTCTGATCTTTCAGCTTTCCCAGTATGATCTTTTTTCCCCTCAAGGACTGGTCCCTCTTGACAGCATGCCCAAACTATATGCAAAGAAGTTCTGCCATCTTGCTTCCAAGGATCACCCTGGTTGTACTTCCTTCAAGGCACACTTGTTTGGCACTCCATGGAATATTCTATTCTCTTCTCCATCATCACAGTTTAAAGGCAATTCTTTTGTAACCCTTATTAATTGTCCAACTTTCAGATGTATACAAAACAGTTAAATCACCTAATGGAGATTATATTAGATACAGAGGTAACTCGGGGTTGCTGTGATGCTGAACACTGTGACACTGATGTGTCAAATGCAATAATGGTTATCCATGGTGGACAGTGTTGGGTGGAGCTCCCCGATTACAACAAGCTTGGAAGAGTGGCGTCCACTTCCAAAATAGCTTGCCTCCAGAAACCCTAAGAACCTGGAAAAAGGATGAAAGTTATACAGGTGTCCAGAGTCGCTTTGAGTCAGCTATGACTCAACAGCACTTAACAAACAACAACATAGTACATAAAGCTTTAGGTTGGTTCCTGGGGTTCAGCCCAGAAGGTAGACTTGTGGACTAGATCATCCTAGATGATGAACTCCTGAAAGCCAGCAGCGGTATACCACAGTCATGTTTGTTGACTGATAATGGAATCATTCTTTTATGTGAATATTTAAATCTCTGTTTTACTGTTGATAGCCCAATTTATTAGGCCCTGCTGCTTCACCAATTAGTCTACATCACCACTCTAAGCCTCTGATTTCTGGGAATAAAATGGAAATTATAATTATTAGTGGTAAGAAACTGCACTGTTGTTGTTGTTGTTATGTGCCGTCGAGTCGCTTGCGACTCATAGCGACCCTACGTACAACAGCCCTAAACTCCGCTCTGTCCTGTGCCAATCGCACTGTCTCTGACACTCCCATCCCAATTATCCCAGTCACTGAATCAATCTACCTCATAGAGGGCCTTCCTCTCCTGCGCCATCCCTCCACCCTCCCAAGCATGATGTCCCTCTCTAAGGACTGGTCTTTCCTCACAACATGTCCAAAGTATGTTAGATGGAGCCTCAGAGTCCTTGCCTCCAAGGAGCCACCCGGTTTAACCCTTTCCAGGACAAATCTGTTTGTTTTCCTAGCAGTCCATGGTATTCTCAATACTCTTCTCCGGCACCACAGCTCAAAGGCATCAATTCTCCTTCTATCCTCCTTGGTCATCGTCCAACTCTCTGATGCATAACAGGTGATTGCGAAGACCATGGCCTGTATCAGATGCACCTTAGTCTCCAGAGAGACACCACTGCTCTTCAGCACTTTGGAGAGGTCCCTAACAACAGACTTTCCCATGGCAATGCGCCTTTTAATTTCCTGGCTGCTGGTGCCAAGACTGTTGACTATGGAGCCAAGCAAACTAAAGCTGTGTACAATCTCAATCTCTTCACCATCCATCCTGATGCTGCCAATTGGTCCAGTGGTGAGAATCTGTCTTCTCAACATTGAGCCTCAATCCATATTGTAGGCTGCAGTCCTTGACACTCTGCAGCAGACGCTTCAGGTCCTCTTCAGTTTCAGCAAGCAGGGTTGTGTCATCCGCATAACGCAGATTGTTGATAAATCGTCCACCAATCTTGACCCCACATTTCTCCTCATAGAGCCCCGCCTCCCGGATAATCTGTTCTGCATATAGGTTGAAAAGGTATGGAGATAGGATGCATCCCTGGCATACGCCCTTCCCAATTTTGAACCATGCAGTGTTCCCTTGCTCTGTTCTGACGACTGCCTCCTGGTCCAAGTATAAGTTTCACATTAGGATGATCAAGTGTTCTGCGATTCCCATTCTTCTCAGAGTCAGCCATAGTTTGTTATGATCTACACAGTCAAATGCCTTTGCATAGTCAATGAAACACAGATAGACATTCCTCTGGTATTCCCTGCTTTCAGCCAAGATCCATCTAACATCAGCTACAATATCCCTAGTACCCCGACCCCTTCTAAACCCAGCCTGGACTTCTGGTAGTTCTCTGTTGATGTGCTGTTCCAGTCGTTTTTGGATAATTTTCAGTAAAATCTTGCTTCCATGTGAAATCCGTGAGATTGTTCTGTAGTTTCCACATTCTGTTGGGTCACCTTTCTTTGGGATATGAACAAATATCGATCTCTTCCAGTCAGTTGGCCAAGTGGTCGTTCTCCAGATTTCTTGGCACAACTTGGTGAGCACGTCCAGGGAAGCATCTGTTAACTGAAATATGTCAATTGGTATACCATCTATTCCTGGAGCCTTATTTTTTGCCATTTCCTTCAAAGCAGCCTGAACTTCTTCTTTCATCACCATAGGCTCTTGCTCATATGTTGTTTCATGAAATTCTTCTGTGTCTTCCAATTCCTTTCGATACAGTGACTCAGTATATTTCTTCCATCTTCTTTGGCAGTTTGAGTCAGGCAATCTCATCCCATGCATTGTATTATCTCTGAAAACCCCATGGGGGTCAGCTGTGGGCCAGTTCCAACTCAATGGCAAACAACAACAGAAGTAATATTTATAAATAGTTTTTCACTGTCCTAGCATAGAAATTCCAAATATTAATATCTATTTTTTTCTTAGTTTTCTCAACTCTAAAATGAATGATAGCGTAATTGTTATAGTCTAAATGATATTTTAAAAATGGGAAAAACTTAATGGACTATCAAGTAGTAAATACATACTGATTATCATACTCTGGAGACAGTAGTTAATTTATGGAAGGTTAATAGAACACAACAACAGCAACGATAGAAGACTAAACAAAATCAGTAAATACTAGAACTTGAAGCTTCATTAGGTTATGGGGCTGAAGGATTTAATACTAACTTTTTGGTTAAATGAGGTTTTTCTATCTGTCCTTAAGAAACCATTTCCTCTGCTCTTCTCAGAAAACTTGTTCCATAAATCAATGAATTGTATGTAGATCAAGTTGCAACTAGTGGCATGCACACTTTGTCAAATACGCAGTCAAAAATATAGCCAGAGGGCTCCAGTTTACAAGGATGCTAGAGAGGAAATTCCTGCATTGGGTGGGATACAGAATTAAATCAACAGGAATGTTAAACTGGAAAGGATTTATAGTCAAACCACAGCAATCCACCCAAGTGGATATTTATCTGTCTTCAGTTCAAGCACTTCAAGGAACAGCAGAATCATGACTTCATCAGGCAGCCTATTTCACTTCTAGAGTACCTTCATTTTTAGGAAGCTCTTCTTTAAATTGAGCTAAAAATCTACCTCTTCTTGGCCCATATTCTCCCCTGCGGAGTAATAAAAATCAGTGTCTTCCATCTTCAATGTGAGGCTGTCAAATATTTAGAGACTATGATCAAGTCCTTCATCATTTGAGGATGTCATTTGTCATCACACCAGGGAGCTCCAGGGAGCAGTGGACAGTGTGTTTGAGAAGCAGTTCGAGTAGGGTTTTCCAAACCGTCTCTAACCACAATCTATCTCTTGCTTGTTCACAGCATGTTCAAAGGGAGCCACTGGATGTCACCAAACCATCTAAAGCTGCCCTTTTCCTTAAAAATTCTCTTGATTTTATTCATACTTGTGACTTTTCTCTCCTTTTTATATAGCATTAAGTAATACTTCAGTAAAAGGCAAGCTTTTTGATAGGGAGGGGGAAACTCCTCCTGCCTGTTGAACAAGTATTATGATTCTATCTCATTTTCAGCCTCTCAAGCTCAAGTGCCTTCTATATCAAGTTTTTGGTGTTCAGTCCAGTCCCTTCTAATATTTTGTTCTCTGACTACATAATTTCTTTCTCTTTCTCAGAAAACCATTTGAGCAGTTCCCAAAACCAAATGGAACAGAGTCAGGGTGACTTCTAGAAGAAAATTCTAACAGTAAGTAGACACCCTCCCCCCGCCCCCCTTCATGTCTATACATAGGGAAGCTAGGATAAGATTTCACAGTTTCAAAACAAATTCATTGCTGTCAAGTGAGTTCTGACTCAAACAATCCCCAAATGGGTTTCTGAGACTATAAAGCAAAATGAGAGGAGGCTGCCTCTGATATGTCTAACTAAAGGCTTCATCTAGTAGTTGTTGTTTTATATACCATTGACATTCAAGGCTTGTTAGTTGTATTTGTTGTTGTTATTATGTACTATTGAATCAGAACCAACTCATAGTTGACACTCTAGTGGGTTTCCAGAGGCAATAAGTCATGTGAGAGGAAACTGCCAATCTTTCTTGTGCATAGCCCCTGGTAGATTTGAGTCACATGCCTTCAGGTTAGCAGCGCAGAGATATGGTGATATATAAATTTCATATGAACATAATTAAATGTCCTAGGATTCCCATTTTTCTCAATGTCAGCCATAATTTGTTATGATCCACCCAGTCAAATGCCTTTGCATAGTCAAAAAAGCACAAATATACACTCTTTTAGTAGTCTCTGCTTTCTACTAAGATCCATCTGACATCAGCAATGATATCTCCTTGGTGTCACAGCCTTTTCTAAACCCAGACTGAACTTCTAGCAGTTCTCTATCAATGTACTGCTCTAACCACTTTTTATGATCTTCAGAAATATTTTGCTTGTGTGTGATATGAATGGTATTGTTTGATAATTTCCACCTATCTTAGGAATAGGAACAAATATGCATCTCTTCCAGTCAGTTGGCCAAGTAGCTGTCTTCCAAATTTCCTGGCACAAACTGGTGAACATGTCCAAACTGCATCTCTTAATTGAAACATATTTTTACATTGATTTCTAGGGACTTATTTTTTTGCCAATGCCTTCAGTGCAGCTTGAACTTCTTCATTACCAATTGTTCTTACTCATATGTTGTTGTTGGTGTTGTTGTTTTTAAGTGTCGTTGAGTCGTAGGTGACTCATAGTGACCCTACGAACAAAAGTCCTGGACACCTGTATACCTTTTGTCCTTTCTCCAGGTTCATAGGGTTTCCAGAGGCAAGCTATTATGGAAATGGATGCCACTCCTGCTTCTAAGCTTGTTTTAATCAGGGAGCTCCACCAAACACTGTCCACCATCGTAACCATTTATTCATATGTTACCTTCTGAAATATGTCAGCTTTGACCAATTCTTCTTGATAGTGTGACTCTACATATTCCCTCTAAATTCTTTCAATGCCTCATGGACAATTGAATATTTTGTCTATAACATCTCTAGGTATTGCAACTCAAGGTTTGAATTTTAGTTATTTCAGTTTGGGAAATGCCAGAATAAGTTCTTTGCTTTTTTATTCTCTGACTCCAGCTCTCTGCACATCCCATTATAATACTTTGCTTTGTCTCCTCAAGATATCCTTTGAAATTTTCTCTTCATCTTTTTTGCTTCTATATCTCTTCTCTTTAGCTTCTAAAGTCAAGTGCAATTTTCAGAGTCTTTTCTGATATCTGTTTTGATCTTTTCTTTCTTCTATGCTTATACAATGATCTTTTACTCTCTTTATGGATGGTATCTTTGATGTCATCCCACAACTCATCTGGTCTTCTATTATTAGTGTTAAATGCCTTACATATATACTTGAGATGATTTTTAAATTCATGTGGGTTAGACTAAAGGTGGTATTGTGGTTCTTATGGACTTTCCCCCCCATTTTCTTCAGCTTCAACTTGAACTTGTACCTTAGCAATTCATGGTCTGCTCCCCAGTCTGCATCTGGCCTGGTTTTAACTGCTGATATTGAGCTTCAAGAACAGTTCTTTCCATGGATGTAGTCAATCTGATCCCTGTGAAATCTAATAGGTGAGATTCATGTGTATGGTTGTTGTAAGGGAAAATGGCATGATTCAAAATAAAAAAAGGAGTGCATCAGGATGTATCCTTTCTCCATACCTATTCAATCTGTTATGCTGTGCAAATCATTCAAGAAACTGGACTCATTGAAGAAGAATGTAGTAGCAGGATAGGAAGAAGACTCATCAATAATCTGCATTATGCAAAAGACACAATTTTACTTGTTGAAAGTGAGAAGGACTTGAAATGCTTGCTGTGGAAGATCAAAGACTACAGGCTTCTGTATGTGTTACATCTCAGCATCAGGAAATTAAATTCACCACGAGGCCAATAAGCAACATCATGATGATAAAAAAAAAGATTGAAATTGCCAATGATTTCATTTTACTGGGATCCACAAGCAACACCCTTGGCACCACCAGTCAAGAAATCAAAAGATACATTAAATGGTAAATTCTACTGTTGAGGACATGTATAAAATACTAAGTAAGGAGCAATCCTATTGCTTTAAAGACTGAAGTGCACATGATTAAACCATGGTCTTTTCAAATCACTTACTATACATCGGAGAGCTGGATGATGAAGAAGGATAATAGGAGAAGAATCAATGCCTCTGAGGTGAAGTGTTGGAGAAGAATACTGAGTATCCCATGACCTGCCTAAAGAACAGATAGATAAGTCTTGGAGAAATGTAGCCGGAGTGATCCTTAGAGGCAAGTATGGTGAAGCTTCATCTCACATACTCTGCCCATGTTGTTAAGAGGCTCTAATCTTTGGAAATGGACACATGCTTGGAAATGTGGAGGGTCAGCAAAAGAAAGGAAGATTCTCAATGTGATGTAATGACACTGTAACAACAGCAACAAACTCAAGTATGTTAGAGATAATGAGGATGGCACAGGATAGGCCAGAGTACAGATATATTGGTCATGAGGTTTCGAAGAACTGTACTTGACCAGATGTCACATAACAATAACAACCAGAGAAAAATGGACTGTTTTTGTGACTTTTAAGCTAATAAATCTATAATTTTATTATTTTTTTTCCTTTTCACTCTTAGTTGTAGATGTTGAAATAAGTTAACAGTAATTTTCATGGTGTGTCAGTCTTTGGGGATTTAACTTAAGTACTAACAAGTTAGTATCAGTAATTCAAACTCCATTTGAATGGTATTTCATGAAATGCTTTTTGTGTATCATAGAAATCCTTACAATAGCTCCAGGATGTATGTTATTATTGTTGTTAGTTCCTTCAAGTCAATTTCAACTCATATCTACCCTATCTTTCTACAACAGTAAGAAACCTTGACCAAATCTGTGCCCTATTCACAGTCTCCACTGTGCTTAAGCCCATCAATGTAGTCACTCTATCAATCCATCTCATTTAGGATCTTTCTTTCTTTCATCAACTCTCCACTCTTCCAATCATAATCTTTCCTTAAAAGGACTGGCTCTCTTAAAAGGATATCTCTTCAGATCATGCTGAAATATGTGAGAAGGAGTTTTATCTTCTTTCCATGGAGTGCTCTGACTGTATTTCTTTAATGACAGATGTTTTTGTTCTATGGGCAGTCCATGGTAGATTTAATACTCTTTGCCAACACCCAAGTTCAAAGCTATCAATTCTTCTTTAGTCTTTCTATTCATTGCCCAACATTCACATGTATATGAAGCAATTATAAATGCCTTAACTTGAGTCAAGGGCTCCTGGGACTTTAAACTGATAACCTTTCTTGTTAGTAATTTGTGGAGGTCTTTGACAGCAGATTTACCCAATATGTCTTTGATCTCTTGATTGTTGCTTCTATATCCTGGATTGTGAATCCACAGAAAATTAAAATATTTACAATCTCAATCTCTTTCTTCATTTATATTGTTATTTGTCCAATTCTGAGGTTTTGTTTTATGTTGAAGTGAAATTCATACTGAAAGCTAGTCTTTGATCTTCTTCAGAAAGTTCTTTAAGATCTCTTCACTTTAAGCAAACCATGGGTTGTTGATGAGTCTTCCTCCAATCTTGATGATATATTCTTCTTCATATAGCTCATATTTTCAAATTACTTGCTCAGCACAAAAATGGAATTATTGTTGTTGTTCGGTACCATTTAGCTGACCACTATCCACAGGGACCCTATGAACAGATCAGAACCAACTTGCCTTATCCTGCACCATCATCATGATCTTTAGTATGCTCAAACACATTGTTAGTCACCATGTCAATCCCTCTTGTTAAAGAGTCTTCTCTTATATGGTAAAAGATACAACCTTAACACTCAATGTTAATAATTTAAAACTATCTCCCCTTGTTCTGTTAGACCAACTGGTTTTTCATTCATGTACAGATTTCTAGTGAATATAAATAACTGTTTTGGGATTCTCGTTATTTGACATGTTATTCATCATACATTGTTGTTGTTGTTATGTGCTGTCTAGTCCCTTGTGACTCATAGTGACCCTGTGTACAACAGCTCTAAACTCTGCTCTGTCCTGTGCCAATCTCATTGTCTCTGACATACTCATCCCGATTGCCCCAGTCACCGAATCAATCCACCTCATAGAGGGCCTTCCCCTCCTGCGCCTGCCCTCCATCCTCCCAAGTATGATGACCTTCTCCAAGGACCGGTCTCTCCTTACAACATGACCAAAGTATGTCAGACGAAGCCTCAGAATCCTTGCCTCCAAGGAGCAACCCAGTTTAACTGTCTCCAGGATGAATCTGTTGGTTTTCTTAGCAGTCCATGGCACCCTCAGCACTCTTCTCCAACACCAAAGTTCAAAAGCATCAATTCTCCTTATATCATCCCTGGTCATTGTCCAGCTCTCTGATTCACAAGTGATTGCAAAGACCATGGCCTGTATCAGGTGCACCTTAGTCTCCAGAGACACATCGTTGCTCTTGAGTACTTTAGAGAGGTCCCTAACGAGCAGGCTTTCCCATTGCAATATGTCTTTTAATTTCCTGGCTGCTGGTGCCAAGAGTGTTGACTGTGGAGCCAAGCAGACTAAAGCTGTGAACAATCTCTATCTTTTCACCATCCATCCTGATGCTGCCAATTGGTCCAGTGGGTGAGAATCTTTGTCTTCCTGACATTGAGCCTCAATCCATATTGAAGGCTGCAGTCCCTGACCCTCAGCAGCAAGCACTTCAGGTCCTCCTCAGTTTCAGCAAGCAGCGTTGTGTCGTCTATAACGCAGATTGTTGATAGATCTTCCACCAATCCTGACACCACATTTCTCCTAATAGAGCCCAACCTCCTGGATGATCTGTTCTGCATACAGGTTGAAAAGGTATGGAGACAGGACAAATCCCTGGCATACACCCTTCCCAATTTTGAACCATGCAGTGTTTCCTTGCTCTGTTCTGACGACTGCCTCTCGGTTCAAGTATAAGTTTCACATGAGCACGATCAAGTGTTCTGGAATTTCCATTCTTCTCAGAGTCAGCCACAGTATGTTATGGTCCACACAGTCAAACGCCTTTAATCAATGAAGCACAGATAGACATTCCTCTGGTACTCCCTGCTTTCAGCCAATATCCATCTAGCATTAGCTACAATATCCCTAGTATGTACAACCCAGGAGGTATCAAAAGAAGATGGAAAGAATATACTGAGTCATTGTACAGAAAGGAATTGGCAGACACAGAAGAATTTAACGAAACAACGTATGAGCAAGAGCCTGTGGTGATGAAGGAAGAAGTTCAAGCTGCTTTGCAAGAAATAGCAAAAAATAAGGCCCCAGGAATAGATGATATACCAATTGACATATTTCAGCTAACAGATGCTGCCCTGGACGTGCTCACCAAGTTGTGTCAAGAAATCTGGAGAACAACCACTTGGCCAACTGACTGGACTGTTCGTCATATGTTGTTGTTGTTGTTATGTGCTGTCGAGTCGTTTGCGACTCGTAGCGACCTTATGTACAACATCCCTAAACCCTGCTCTATCCTGTGCCAATCACACCGCCTCTGACACACCCATCCCAATCACCCCAGTCACTGAATCAATCAATCAATCTCTTGAGGGTCTTCCCCTCTTGCACCGTCCCTCCATCCTCTCAAGCATGATGTCCCTCTCCAAGGACCTGTCTCTCCTTGCAACATGCCCAAAGTATGTCAGACGAAGCCTCAGAATCCTTGCCTCTGAGGAGTTGCTTGGTTTAATTGTCTCCAGGATGAATCTGTTTGTTTTCTTGGCAGTCCATGGTACCTTCAGTACTCTTCTCCAGCACTACAGCTCAAAGGCATCAATTCTCCTTCTGTCCTCCCTAGTCATTGTCCAACTCTCTGATGCATAACAAGTTATTGCAAAGACCATGGCCTGTATCAGGCGCACCTTAGTCTCCAGAGAGACACTGTTGCTCTTGAGTACTTTAGAGAGGCCCGTAGCCGCATATATTAGGTTATATTTTAGCTCTTATTCTCTCATGCAATCACAGGCTTAATTTCTATATCCAATACCATATTTTCCAACTATTTTTTTCCAAATACTTCTTTGTGTCTAGCTTTTTATTCTAGTCATAATGCATCTTGACTGCAGGGTTGGTCAATTTTAGACTGTAGAAGTTGGTAGAATCCTCAAATTCTTCAATGAGGCTTTAGTCACCTTGGGCAAAGATTCACTGCTAATTATGGAGTTTTGAGGGCCCATAATTTAGAAGTGGATGACCAATTTTGCATCTTAGTGTATCATAGAATGGAAGCTCTGCTGAAATGTGCTCACATGGGGAACTGTGCTGGTAATTGAATCACTATGTGCATAGCATTCAGCCCCACAACAACCTGCAAACCATCACAGAATAACAAACTGATGAATGGGTGGTAGTTCATAAAGAAAGGTATTATCATTTTGCAGAGATGGAGAAAAGACTCCAATACAGGACTGTAGACACAATAGCTCCTTTTAGTATTAAGTTGTTGTTGTCATGCGCCATCAAGTGAGAAGTGTCCCATGGCTGACCCTGCAGCAGGCTATCAGAGGCAATAAATCACATGGGAGGAGACTGTCTTTTTCTCACAGAGTAGCTGGTTTATTTGAACCATGTGCCTTTGGGTTGAAAGCATAACTCCTTACCACTAGATCACTAGAGCTCCCTATTACAGTAAACATATTATATTTATTACCACGTAAAATGAACTCAAACTCATTGCCATTGAGTTGTTTACTACTCAAAGAAACCCTGCATCACAGTTCACAGACTATAAATCACAGTGGCAAGAACCTTCTCATCTTTCTCCTATAGAGTCACTGGTGATTTTAATGCCTGAGACATGCAACCTTTTGACTCTATCACTGCTGTTGTTGTGTGCTGTCAAGTCTATTATGACTCAAAGAGATTCCGTGACTAACAGATCCGAATCTTGCCCTATCCTGCACCATCTAAAATCTCTATTATTTTTTATTTACTATACACCATATTATTTAATTTTTTTTGGTCATGATTGCAACAATGGTCTTAATCACAATGGAGACTGTAAGAATGGCACAGGGTCTGGTAAAATTTTGAGTGTTGGAACTGACTCAATAGAACTTCAAAACAACATTTTACATTTTGAAGCACTGATGATTTTTTGGTAGTATTCCTACCTTTCATGCAAGAGATCTGACTTCAATTTCCAGTCAGTGCACATTATGCACAACTACTACTCATCTGACAATGGAGGCTGTGTGTTACTACGATGTTAGCGAGTTTCAGTGAAGCATCTAGGCTAAGATGGACTAGAAAGAAAGACTTAGGTGTTTTCTTCATGAAAATAGCCAGTGAAAAGTCTATGGCTCACCAAAGTTCCATTTGCAACCATCACAGGAATGGCACAGGATCAGGCAGTGTTTCATTCCATTGTGTGTGGATGAGGTAGGTATCCATATGGTTCACCAGGAATTAGAGATGTACTTAATAGCAGCTAACAACAACACCTATTTAATATACTACTCATTGCTGGAAATAAATAGACAAAAGAGCGCAACTATTACTACTATAAATACTATTTAGTATGTTCTGTCAAATTGGCTACCCTCAACCTAAGAAAGTAGCATCATGAAATAACCAAACCATTTAGCCTGACGTTCTCTATTTTCTGAATCCAAGCAATTGTACTGTATATTTTATGTTAATACATATTTATTTATTTAATATTTTAAATGTTTTCCTGTGACAAAATAACCATTGTTAGGAATTCAAGATTGAGTTAGATACAGGCTTTGCTTTTAAAGCATTTTCGGTGTAGGACAGGACTTGGTGACAGTAATGAGGCTGGAAAGCAAATGACTGAATTATGTACTTTCAATTATTTACTTGTAGCTAATATTTTTTTAAAAGAAATACAAATGGTGACTTTACACATGGATCTCCCCTAACAGACGGCACAGGGATCAGATTGACTACATTTAAGGGGGGGGGGAATATCATTGGAGAAGCTTGGTATCAGCAGTAGGCCAGGTGCTGACTGTGTAACAGACCAACAATATGCACCAGATAATTCATGTTCAAGTTCAAACTGAGACTGAGGATGATTTTTAAAAAATCCACAAGAACCAAAATGTAACCTTGAATTTATCTATCTGAACCCAAAATGCAATTTAAGAACAGGTGTAAGGCATTGATCGCCAATGATCAAAGACTAGAGGCATGAAATCAAGAATACCACACATGAAGAGAGCAAAAGGTCACACAAAGAAAGACAGAGGAGAAAGAAATACTAACATGGACTTCATGCAACTATGCAAATTTCATTAGAGTGTCAAGAAGCCAAATCAGAGGAAAAAGATGATGAAATAAAAGAACTGAATAGAAAACTTCAAAGGGGTTTGAGAAGACAAAATTATTGTAATGAAATGTGCAAAAAAACTGAGGAACAAATTCAAGCCTCAAGCTGCAATAATGAGAGACGTTATGAGCAAAATCTTCAATTATTCCACCAAAAGAAGATTAAAGAAATACACAGAATCACTTTACCAAAAAAAACTGGCTGACATGGAAAAATTTCAGGAAGTAATAAACAAAAACCAGCATAACAAAGAAAGAATTTCAAGCTCTGTTGAAGGCACTGGCAAAAAAATAAGGCCTTAGGAAAAGATAGGATACTGATTGACATGCTGAAGCTAACAGACGCAACCCTGGATATGCTCACCAATGTATACCAGGAAATTTGGAGGACAGCTGTTCTACCTGACTGACTGACTGACTGGAAGAGATCCTTATTTGTCCCCATTCCAAAGGTGAATGGGTATTCCAACAAAACATGGGCATTATCAAGCTATTTTATTAATATCACATGCAAATAAAATACTGCTGTTAATCAGCCAAAACCAGCTAGAATAGTACGTTGACAAAGAACTTCCAGAAGTTCAAGCTGGATTTAGAAGAGGCCATGGCACCAGGGATATCATTGCTGATGTCAGATGGATCCTGGCTGAAAGCAGTGAATACCAGAAATCCCATCTCTATTTTATTGACTATTCAAAGGCATTTAACTGTGTGGCTCAAAACAAACTATGGCTAATATTGAGAAGAAAGGGATTCCCAAAACAGAATTGTGTGCTCAAGGGAAATCTATACCTAGATTAAGAAGCTATTGTCCAAATGGAGCAAAGAATATGGCATAGTTTAAAATCAGGAAGGGTGTTCATCAAGGATATATCCATATTTCTCCGTACCTTTTCAATCTGTATGCTGAGCAAAGAATTCATGAAACCAGACTCTATGAAGAATAATGTGGCATCAGGATCAGAGTATGAATCATCAACAACCTGCGTTATGCAGATTACATAACCTTCCTTACTTAAAGAGATAACAATCTGAAATGCTTGCTACATAGGATCAAAGTCTTCAATATGGATTATATTTAAACTCCAAGAAAACAAACATCCTTACCTCTGAGCCAATGGGCAACATCATGGTAGATGGAGAAAGGATCAAATCTTACTTGCATGCACAAGCAACACCCTTGGTACCAGCAGTTAGGAGATTCAGCAAGTCCACCATCAGGGACTTCTAAATACTGAAGAGCAATAATGTCCATTTGAAGATTAAGGTGTGCTGATTCAAGCCATGGTCTTTTCAGTTACTTGCTATGCTTCTAAAAGCTAGACAGTGAATACGTGTGACAGGAAAAGAATTTGAGTATCTTTGAGTTGTGGTATTAGAGAAGGGTATTGAATATCCCATGGACAGCCAAAAGAATTAACATGTATGCCTTGGAAAAGGTACAGCTAACGTGCTCCTTAGAAGCAAAGACGACAAAGCTTCGTCTCTCATACTTTGGGTATTTTGCTAGGAGAGGCTATTCCTTGGAAAGGGATATCATGTTTGGAAAGCCTGAGTGTCAGCAAAGAGGATTCAGGTCTGTTGTCCATAGGGTCACTATGAGTAACATTCAACTCAATGGCACCTGACAACAATAGGCAAAAGTTAATAATTTCACATGATAAAAATTATATAACCATAATAATATCACTAACAATAATAATACCCAGCATTTAATTGTTCCATGTTACTCTAGGTACTAATCTCATCACTTTACATACATAGTAAAAGACTGCACAAAATATATGAATAGCTACATTTTTACATTCTACTTGTCCAACTCTTAAAAACTCTTTAATACAAAACTCTATTTTACATCATTCTCAGTATTGTGCTTACCTTGTGAATATCCTCAGTTAAACCCACATGAAATAGTGTATGGTAGCAACCTGAGTATTGTTGATAGGCTAAATTCTTATACAGTGAAACAATTTTCCACTTGTTTTAATGACAATCGTTGCCAATGAGAGATTAATTATTAGAAACCATTTTGATTCAGTTGAATGGGGCCCAAGAAAGGACATGTTTTAAAAGCTTTGGAATGGAAAAATATATTTAAATTCATAATTTTCTAAAAGGTGTGAGGATATACAATATAATGTTTTACAGTTCAAAATTATGTGTACAGAATTAATCTTAGAAGGGAAGGAGCTAAAAAAGAAAAGAGGGATTAAAGAACATAATTTTTGTAGCTAATTCTGCAGTAACAAACACAAATCTCAGCGATTTAAAATAGTGGTTCCTTTATCACCTCTCTTATTCAATATTGTATTGGAAGTCTTAGGGATAGAAATAAGACAAGAGAAGGGAATAAATGGTATCCAAATTGGCAAAGAG
>NW_006399802.1:12579073-12582323 GCF_000299155.1 Elephantulus edwardii | reverse complement strand
TATTCAAAATGGGTGACCCTGGAGGACATTATGCTGAGTTCAGTACCTCAGTCACAAAAGGACAACTACTGCATGGTGCCACTGCTGTAAAGTAGGACTGACCTCGAGGTTGGGAGGAGCCTGAAAAGGGTAGGTTCAAAAATGTATACTGCATTGAAACAGATGAGGGAGAAAACTGTTTAAGAGGGGAAATTATTAGGTATTTTTGTCATGACAGGAGTCCATATCAAAGGCTGTATAGTGGAGTGGACCTGGGGGGAGGGATTGTAAAACAATGAAAGAATTTTTCTTTTACTTTTCCTAGCAGGAAGGGTTGGGAGGGGAGAAAAGCGCAACAATGAATGAATGGAAATTTAAAAAAGAAAGAAAAAAAACACATAAAACAAAACAAAAAATAAAATAAAATAGTGGTTCCCAATCAATAGCAGTATTCTTCTAAGGGTATTTAGCAATGTTTGGAGAGAGCATTCCATCCACTCACAGAGGGTGGAATATTAAAAGCATCTAGTGGGTAGATACTAGAGGTATATCGCTCAACATCCTATGCACAGTACATAGGACAGCGCCTCCCCCCAACAACAATTTTTCATTCTAAAATGTCATTAGTGCTAAACTTGTAAAACTCTGTTGCATGGACTGAATTGTGTTCCCCGTGAAATAGGTATTAAAGTCCTGGCCATTTGTATTTGTTGATGTGATGATATTTGGAAATAGAGTTTTTATTTCACTATGTGCTATTGTCGGATGGGGAACTCTGGTAGCTTAGTATTAAGGAGTTGCACAGCCAACTCAAAGACACTTAGTTTGAACCCACTAGCTGTTCCTTAGGATAAAAGTGGGCAATCCCTTCTAAGTGACTATCAACTATAAGTCAGTTCCAACTCGATGGTACTTCACAACAAATGTAGGATGAGTCCTAAAACCTAATTGTTGCTACATGTTGTCAGGTTGACCACGATGCAAGTCATTCCTATGCACAATAGCTCTGAACTCTACTCTGTCCTGAGCCAATTTCACTGTCTCTGACACACCTACCCTCACTACTCCAGTTACTGTATCAATCCATCTTATCCAGGTCTTCCTCTCCTGTGCTATCTCTCCACCCCTTCCAAACATGACAGCCTTCTCCAAGGAGTGCTCCCTCCTGACAACATTCTCAAAGTTTGTGAGATGAAGCTTCAAAATCCATGCCTCCAAGAAGCAGCTTAGCTTCACCCTCTCTAGGACAAACTTGCTAGTTCTCCGGGCAGTCGATAATATGTTTAATATTCTTTTCTAGTACCACAACTCAAAGGCATGAATTATTCTGTAATCTTTGGTCATTGTTCAGCTTTCTGATGAATGACAAGTAATTGGGAAGACCATGGCCTGGATCAGGTGCAACTTAGTCTACAGGCTGACATCATTGCTCTTCAGTACTCTGGAGAGGTCCCAAACAGATTTTCCTACTGCAGATCATCTTTTGAGCTCCTGACTGCTGGTGCCAGGAGTGCTGATTGGGGAATCAAGCAAGCTGAAAATGTTGACAATCTTAATCTCTTCTCCATCTATCATGATGCTGCTAATTGGTCCAGTGGTGAGACTCTTCATTTTCTTGATATTGTGCTTCCACCCATATTGCAGACTATAGTCCTTGATCTTCTACAACAAATGCTTCAGGCCCCTTTCCATTTCAGCAAGCCAGGTCTTGTCATCAGCATAATAGATGTTATTGATGAGTCTTTCTCCAATCCTGATACCATATTCTTTCTTATAAAGTCAAGACTCCTTAATGATCTGTTCAGCATATATATTGGAAAGGTACGGAGACAGGATGTGTCCTTGATGAAATCTTTTCCTGATTTTGAACGATGCACTGTTTCCTTGCTCTGTTCTAACGACTGCTTCCTGGTCCAAGTATAGGTTGTGCATGAACACAATCAGGTGTTCTGGGATTTCCTGTCTTCTCAAGATTAACCACAAGTCATTGTGATCTACACAGTTAAATGTCTTTGCATAGTCAATGAAACACTGACAGATATTCCTCTGGTACTCTCTGCTTTCAGCCAAGATTCATCTAACATTTGCTATGATATCCCTAGTCCCATGGCCTTTTCTCATCTCAGCTTGTATTTCTAGTAGTTCTCTGTCAACATATTATTCCAGTCATTTTTGGATGATCTTCAGAAGGATTTTTTAAAAGTCCTATGCACAATAAATCACACTTAGATTAGACGTAATCACTTACAAGTTACAAAAAGAATAGAACAGAGAGAAAGATAAATAAAACACTCACTGATGTATCCAGGAGATACAAAGCAACACTAAGAAATGTCAAGAAACGTTAAGAATTGATGATGGTAGTCACCAGAAATTATAACAGCTCATAAAAGAAAGGACAAAACCCTTATTTGAACTTCTCTTCTGCAGAATTGTGAGGAAATACCTGTATGTTCTTTAAGGCCTTCCACGCGGTTATCTGTTATGGTAGCACTATCACACTTGCACACATGGCTTAAAAGAACAGAGTCATTTCTGACCTGGTAACTGGTCCATTGTGGGGCAACCTAGACTTTTGGAGTTTTTTGTTTCTTTTCTAACATCCTGATTCTCTTTATCCCAGGACTCAGGCTAAAAGAACAGACATGAACTGTCATTAGCATGGGTGAGAAAGAGAGAACTTTGGAAAAACCTTGCAGTAGCATTTAAATGATTCTGCTCTGAATTGCTAATGTATCATTTCCACTCAAGTCCATTGATCAGAACTAAAAACACATTCCTACTCAAGCAAAAAGGAGCAGAGACGTATAAGTCTATCTTGTCCTCTAAAGGGAGGGAAACTGGCGTGCATGATGAGTTAGTACAAATGGATATGCTGAGCAGTAAAGGGCAGGAAATAAGAACATTATTGAACCAAATGATTCCTGGTATAATAACAACTCAAAGTTCAGAATTCATGAAGGGTCTACTTTCAGAAGCTTAACACAGAATGGAAAATATTCACAAGTGTGAGTCAGAGATGTTTTGAGTGGATATTGTAAAAAAGAAAGCTTATCTCATGATGCTTTTCATGTGTAAAATTGATTGGCATGGAGCTCAATTTCTCAGTAATACACTCTAAGTAATAATGTCTCCCTTTTCCTTTATATAACGGATTCATGAGTCATGGCATAGCTAAAGAATGAGCCCATCAGCAAGAGGACTTTTCATTTGCATTCTTATATCTTCACATCAGGAAGTCACAGGTATATTGGGCCAGTGGGTAACATCA
>NW_006399802.1:12561860-12577573 GCF_000299155.1 Elephantulus edwardii | reverse complement strand
TGAGTCGCAAGGGACTAGACGGCACATAACAACAACAACAAGATGCACCTGATTCAGGTAATGGTCTTTTCAATTACTTGCTATGCATCTGACAGCTGGGCAACAAATGACTAAGGAATTGATGCCTTTGAGATGTGGTGTTGGAAAAAGAGTACTGAATACCTCATGGACTGCCAAAAGAACAAACTTGGAAGAAGTGCAGTCAGAGTGTTCCTTAGAGGCAAGGATGACAAAGCTTCATCTGTAATACTTTGGACATGCGCTAGGAGAGGGTATTCCTAGGAAAAGGATATCATGCTTGGAAGGATGAAGAGTCTGTGAAAAAGATGAAAACCCCTGTCAAAAGGGATTGACATGATGACTACAGGAATGGACTGAAGTGTATCAGAGATGGTGAGGATGGCACAGGACAGGAAGGGATCCAGGTCTGTTATTCATAGGGTCCTTGTGAGTTTACTCAACTCAGTGGCACCTAACAACAAAAATAGAAGAACATTCAAACTTTATGATATATAAGACCCTTGCTTGTTCTTAACAATATTTCATCAAACATCTAATGTATTTCATAACTCTACTGTTTCTTTTCTCTCCATCCTCCAAAATATTGTTAGAAAGTTTACAAAACTGCAAATTAACCCCTGCTGTTTCCTTAAGTAAGAATTTTTCATTAGTTTCCTATGATCTTCAGTGTAAAACATGAACTCCTCATCATGGTGTCCAGACATCTATAATGTGGTGTCTGCATACAAATCTTTCTTTGTGTACTTTTCTAGTTTTTTAAATCTTTCTGTTAGTTGACTTCCTCTAGCCATAGACCTCGTAAATTACATTTTTCCCTTTAAAAGTGCTCAGTCATCACTCTCCTCAGAAACTCTGTCTGAGCCTTCTTACACACATATCCACTTCTATAATAATATTTGTTATTATATTTATTAAAAATTATATCCTTGATCTTTTCTGTTCATGTCTGTATCTGCAGAATCAAAAACAGGGTTTAACATAATTGAGATCTTCACATTTTCCCCTCAGTTTTTAAATTTAACTATTAATGAAAGTTTACAGAGTAAATTCATTTCCAATTATCCATACAAATTTTGATTTCTTGCATTGATTAAAGTCCTCACAATATGATAGTACTCTTTTTACTTTCTTCCCATGAATCTCCTTTTCCTTCATCCTTTTATTCCTTCCTGCTTTCTGAACTTTCTCTAAGAAAATGCTTCATTTATATAGTTGACCCTTCTGCAGAACCAGTACTTCTCTTGTATTATTGCTCATGTTATAAGCCTGCAGAGTGTTAGGCTAAAAGTTATCACAGAGGGAAGTTTAGCTTCAGGATTAAAGAATGATTTAGGGAGCTCAGGTGTCTTAGTGGTAAGAAACTGTCCTGGAATCCCAAAGGCACATGGCTCTGTGTGAGAAGGATGGACACTCTCCTTCTGTTTGATTAATTGCCTCTGAAAACCCACTGGAGGGTCAGCTATGGATTGGTTCCAACTCGATGATCCACAACAACAAGGGTCTCAGTCTTAGGGGTTTTACTAGTCTCTATTAAACCAGCAAGTTTGGTCATTTTTATGACTTTCAGCAAATGTTTTTTAATTAATCATAAAAACATAAGCTTCATTTTGCTATCATCTTCATAACGATAATTTTAATAACTTTATATTATTCAGTCAAGAAGATATCCAATTTAAAAGCAAATTTAAGGCAAGATATCATCTTTCTTAAATAAATTAGAAAAAAATTGTATAAAGAAGAAAAATGTCAAGTACGCAGATGTTCCCTACAGCATTATGTAAAAGCAAAATTAGTATCTTCCTTCATCCAAAGTAGTTCTTAAGAAAGGACTAAATTAAGACATAAGTGACTGAACAAAAGTAGGATAAGTAGACATAAAATGATTTTCTTAATTTCTATTATGTGTTTCTTTCTTTTAAAAAAAAACTCACACAATTAGAAGTTAGAATTTATTAGAAATTATAATTTATCACTTCTCCTGATCCCTGATTTGGCCAGATCTGAACTTGACTTCTATGTGTTCCCATAACCACTTCCGAAAACTGCTTAGGGAGAAAGAACTTTAAGCAGTGCACTAATGGCTTAGTTCAAAAGTGTCTGTACAATCATTTAAGGTGGGTCCCTCTATAATTCCATTTTACAAGTGACAAAATGGTGGTACTAAAAAAGTGACACAAGCTAGTATATCTGATCTGCTAATTCAGAGTCCATATGACAAGATCGCCTACAGCAAAATACTTAAGCTTTGAGAGGTAACTTGTCCACCAGGGTAAGCAAGTCTTATACTGGAACTCACATCTGACGTCCAATGGCACATCTGAAGTCCAATGGCAAACAAAGATGAACACAATCTGACATGATCCATATTTCCATGCAAATTTTCCAAATCTGATTTTTAAAAAAAGATAATGTCTTTGTTTTACTTTTTTTTCCTCCCTGAACTATTTTTAAAGTATTCCTTAAAGGGAAGAAATTGGATTTTAGTATCAACTTCTACATTTGTTTGCTGGTTATAATAGGTTATTTTGCTAGAACCTCTGGTTCCTCTGTGGTTAAAACATTTGGATACCAACTAAAACTCAATGGTTTGAATGCACAAGCCTAGGAAGAAATCTGAGACAGTCTTCTTCCATAAAGACTGGATATGCTATCAGGTAGTTCTACTCTCCTCACAGGACCACTATAAGTTGAAATAAATGCAAAGGCCATGGCTTTTATTATTTTGCTTAATGTATATAAAGTGTTGCCGCAGAAGGCCGTAGACCACAGCCTTCAATATCATTTCACCTCAACATCAGGAAAACAGATCCTCACCATCGGGCCAATAGGCAGTATCATGATAGATGGAGAAAGGATTAAGTTTGTCAATGATTTCATCTTGCTTGGATCCACAATCAACATTCTTGGCACCAGCAGTCAGGAAATCAAAAGACAAGTTGCATTGGGGAAATCTGCTGTCAAGGATCTCTCCAGAGTGTTAAAGGACAACGATGTCAATTTAGAGACTATAGTGCACCTGATCGAGGCCATAATCTTCTCAATTGCTTGCTATACATCCGAGAGCTGGACAAAAGTTTGGTATAGTTGAGGAGGGGGGAAATAGGTTTTCTAAAAATTCTGAATTAATCCTCTTTAGACCCCTCCTCCAATGTCTAAAATAGAAAATAGCAGAAGGTGGAGAATGAATACATATTTGCTGAAAGAATAAGGGATACTAAGCAATAAGAATTGATGGAACCATGAAACACCAATTCTTGATTGTAAGGAACCAGATCAGAAAAAAATGTGGTATTTTAGATGCTGTCGGGTCATCTCTAACTCATATGGAGCATACGTATATTGGAACAAAGCCATGTTCAATCCTGTGCCATTCTTATTTCAATCCGTTTCATTGAGATTCTTTAGCTTCTTCACTGAGTCCACTTTTCTAAGCATGATATAATTGTTTAGGGACTATCCCATTCTGATAACAAGACCTCCTCTCACCATCGTTGATTCTAAGGAGTACTCTGGCTATCCTCCACTCAACATAGATCTATTTGTTCTTTTGATAGCTATGGTATAATCAATATTTTTCCCCAACACCATAATTCAAAGGCATCACCTTTTCTTCATCTTCCAAATTCATTGTCCAATTTTCGCATACATGTGAGTTTTAAAAATAGAAAATGACCGTGCTTTTTGTGGGTAGTTAATAGTTCTTTATTGGCTTACACCTACTTAACAACTATCTTATCATTCAACATATCACGTTTATTTTAGTAAATATCTATTTTGTGCATTTATGATATATGCCTGGCAGCAATAACTGCTGAATTATAAGGAAATATAATGGTGACTATGATGGTTAAGGCTGTATGCCAATTTGGCCTGGGCCATATTTTCAGTTGTTGGACAGTTGTGTAATGATGTAATTTGGCAGTTCTATAAAGATGTAGTCACCCTCCACTTTTGCATAATGTCAACTTTTGCATAATGACGATCTTTGGAACCTAATTATGTTGAAAAGCATGTACATGTATTTTAAATGGCTTGAAAATGTTACCACTAAAAGAATAGCTGTTATAAACTTGGAAAGTGATTAGAAAAGCAGAAGAACGTCAGAGAACATTTGACTATTGTTTAAAACTCTCATTTGAGCTCTCATTTGTACTTGAAAAATTCTTTTTCTTAAGAGACTTGGTAGGAGAAAAAGATTGCTTTCCACTATAAGGAAAATATTTTCCTTTTCTTTCTGGGGCAGATGGAGGGCACAAAATGTAATCAGAGGATTCATCTTGGAAAGATTATCTATATAATTTTCCAGGTATTTCAGCTTTCTGATTTTTATATACAAAGATAAAGAGTCATAAGTCAACTGAGGCCATTCCTCTAAAAATAAGAGTCATGTGCTATCTAAAATATGTGTTATGAAATTGTAATCTAGGAGGAAGTAGTCTGTCAGTTCTACCTGAAGAACTTCTCAGCAGACATCTTTGTGTGCTCATTTTTTAAGTGAACCTCTTCTAAGAACCTAGCTTCTTTTAGGCTTTAACAAAAGAATAAAAGAACTCCCCTAAAGAACCATTTCCTTTTGGGTCATGAGTCTTAAACTGTTGCTAGTAAGCAGCCTGCATTGGGGAATAAAAGAGTAAAAGAATAACAAATGTCATTTTAGCTATCATTGTTTCTGTGGTCATGGTCTCTAGATTCTGTTCTCAAACTGAATCTAAGGTTTCCATTCCAGTAAACCCACAACTGGGAAGGCTAACCATGACGAGCCTTCCTGGAGGAAGGACTTGACCCAGTGATTATTATTTTAGGACAGTGCATTTTATTGAAAACAATTATGAAAATGGACATAGAATAGAGGAAAACAAAAAAATTAATGTGAATTTTAACACGTGTTTGTTTATTTTAACAGCTATTTAATGAGTATTAATTGCTAATGTCACAACAAAGAGCAAAAACCAAAATGACTCCAAATTTCAGAGAACTTAGAGCCTGTAGGTGTGGGCAAGTGAGTTAGTCATTATAAGGCGAGCTAAATGCTGAGAAGGAAAAAGTCATGGTTCTTAAAAGTGGAAGTGAAGCACGTACTAAGATATGGAGGGAAGGAGTTAGGCAGACGGAAAACAGTAGGGTATCTATAGTGGGAGGTCTCAACAAACAGATGAATACTATGAGTCAAAGTCTTGAAGTAAATGGAGATTAGAATAAAGTGAAGGAATAAGGAAAAGAAGTCCATCAGGGCTGAAGCCAGAGAATAAGAGTACAGGAGGCTGGAGGGAATAATTCAGATCAGACAGTTCAGGCCATGGTGAAATGAAACCAACGCCAAGTCCATTCGGGTTGACTGTGTTACAGAGTAGAACAGGTTGTGTAGTCTTCACATAAGCAGAGTGTCAGACTTCTCTTGCACAGGATGGTTGGGTAACTTGAAATTCCTAATTTTTAGTTTCTGTGCCACACACCACTTGCATGACCCAGATACCTAAGTCATGTTGTTGTTGTGTACCATTGGGTCAGAAGTGACTCCTAGCTGACTCTCCCGTGATTTTTCAGAGGCACTTAATCGCATGGGTGGAGATTGTCCATCTTTCTCTCACAGAGCAGCTTGTGGATTCGAACCAAGCTCCTTTGGGTTGGCAGGTCAGCTCATCACTACTAGCGCTAGAAAACAAAAGCGAGTGCTTGCTTCAGATTGCTTTACCACTCACTTTTTCATTATTGTTGGGGAGAAAACACCCTCTGCTTTGTTACAGAGGCTCATTGAGAGAAAAGGTGAAGGAAGCATTTGGCTTGTTATATACATCTACCTTGTGAGGTCAACTCTGCTATCCCCAATTAAAAGATGAGGAAATTGAGTCTCAGAGTGGTGAGGTGACTTGAACCAAGTAGGATAAATTAATAAGCATATCTGAATTTCTACTATGGTTTCTTGAACTCCTTTTCAGTGGAGAATTCCTTGAAGCAACTTTGCGTCCTCCATAAGTTTGCCTGTGAACAGCCAGAACTATGTACACTGATTCTGTGGGCAATTGTTGACATTGTGTTACTTTTATAAACTGACATTACCAGGATTTCCATCAGCCCTAGTGACCATGAATCTTCAATCTTTTTCCAGAAGGCATTTATATGGCTGGCTTGGAAAGAACTTTCTGGATACTCTATTAGTCTAAAGTACATTGAACACTCAAATGAAGGCAGTATTTCTTTTGCCCATCTGAAATATGAATCACTAGTCCACGTCAGTCATATTTTGAATAGAACATTCATTGCTGTGTCCTCAATAGGTCATTCCCATCCTACCTTACTTCGTAGGAATTCTCAATTTGCCAGATTAGAAGTTGACTCACTATAATGTCTTATTAAAAGTGATTTGCTTAAAGTAAATCCTTAATAAGTTCAAAGCCTTAGTGAATCATCACATTCCCCAATACTCTAGTAAAATTTCTCCTAGAAAAAAAAGAAATAATAAAAAAAATGAAACATTTAAGCTGTGCTTTAATAATTTACTTGATGAGGACAGAGGAATGCCTGAAATGGAATCAACTGCAAATTCCTTTTTCATAGTGCTGTACAGAGCATATGGTGGACTCATTTATGTCATAGAGAGGAGTACTGCCAAGTATGACATTCCAATCGTCAGTGAACCCCAAGCTTCAGCCTACCAGCCAAGGACTACGATTCTCTTAGACTTCTTATTTACTCTTCCATTTCAGCACTGGCTTTTCCAGTTGTTCTTTTCTTGGTTAGTTTTTCCACAAAGCACAATTTATCACCTTACAAAAGTAACTGAATTTTCATCAAAAATGTAGATCCACAAACCTGATAGAAACAACAAAGCTGTACTGCTGACCAGGTTTGTAGAATAAGTGGCTTGGTAAAAACACAGCTCTGCAGCCCATGTGATTCAAATCGCTTTGTATCAAAATGATAAATCACCCCTTAGCCTGACTTTGAAAATCGCTTGCGAACAGTTAAATCTACAGATATTGAATCCATGAATGCTAGTAGCCTACTCTATTCCCTGTTTTTACTTAAGTTGTATTTTGCTTTTTATGTAATATTACCCCAAACTGGACCCCTTTTCTGAGTTTATGTCCACAAA
Organism: Elephantulus edwardii; assembly: GCF_000299155.1. Classification (NCBI taxonomy): domain Eukaryota; kingdom Metazoa; phylum Chordata; class Mammalia; order Macroscelidea; family Macroscelididae; genus Elephantulus; species Elephantulus edwardii. Next base: position 12,570,459 of record NW_006399802.1, on the reverse strand, counting down.
CTCAGTCTGTCTTGAGTCACTCTTTGAGCTTCTTCCTTTGACTGCGAACTTGCCACATGATTTTAATCAACTTATCGTGGCTATTGAGCTTGCATAACAGCCTTCAAAATCATAGTGATTTCTGGTTATTCTGTTTCTTCAAAATTTTGTCTGTCCAAAGATACAAACAAAGCTGATTATCTAAAGATATAGTTTGGTGTAGGCTAGGTGAAACAACGGCCCTTTCAAATGTATTTTTTCAAATAAGGTGTAAATTCAATGAACTACTATGTTAAAGCAAACAAAGTTTGTGAAGAAATCAATCATGTTGTAGGGAAATAATTATGGAAGTATTATTTGAAGTGACATAAGTATTAAGTGACAAACCAAAATATAAAATTCCAAGTGGAATGCGATCTCAACTGTATAAAAAATGTACTTAGATGTAAAAATCAAATATGTAAAAAAAAAAAATAACAATTATCAATGGAATGATGGGTAATGAAGATTTTCCTTTTACAAATATTCTGGATTTCTATATTTTTACAACTGGTGTAAAAACTATTTCAAAAGGTCAGTAGTGCTTATGAAGGCTCTCAGAACTGTAGACTGGCTCTTTGAAACACTGCTGAAATGCCTCTACAGTTTCAGGGTCTACAAATCAAGACCAGCAACTTGAGGAATTTAATAAAGAACAAGAAACAAATTCCCAACTTCAATTCCCCTGCAGATATGACAGGATTTTAAAATGTGCCTGGAAAACTGCATCTGGGGTTTTGCCAATCCCATAACGTTTGGGACGTTTGCTGAACCCAAAACACAGCCGGGCCCACCCATCCATAATTAAAGCCCTCCCCCCAAATGAATTCACTGCTTTGTGGCACCATCTGTCTCATTCCCTTATTTACATAATAGGAAACCCGGCTCCGACTGCAGCAAATGAGAAGCGACAAAAGAATGGAGAGTGGAAATGAAATGTATACATATATACATCAGATTATGGATAATATGGTCAAATACCTCCAATTTAAAATTTAAAAAAAAAATTCAAAACTGATCACAATTTTCACCTGGGCCTCTTTCCAGCTCTCGGATCTGCCTTCCTCTCCCTGCTGTGTCTGCAACTCTCACTAATGTGGCTTGTTTCACTTAAAGAGTTCATTTGTCACATTTTATTTTATTAAATATTTTATTTTCCTCTTGTGGACCCATTAGAATGCCAGTTAGAAAAAGTGGCATAAATCAATTTTGTTTGGTATTTGCCAAGGATGTGGAGGAAATAAGCAGGTTCATATTAACCTGAAATTGGAGGGGAGGAGGATATCCTCAATATAGAGCTTCTTTGACTCCTTCTCATTTCCCTCCTGGTTCTCTCCTGGGAAGTTCTCTCCTAACAATGGGCATACAAGCAGAGGATCTATTCAAAACCAGACAAAGGCCTGATTTTTATAAGATATGCAGCAGTCACTGTAATCCCACATTTTGTGTCCCTTTCTGCAGGAGCTGGGAGGCAACAGCCTTTCCAGGTCCCATGGGAGCAGTAGGCTAGAGCAGGGGAGCCCTTGTCTGGAAGTCAATTGGCGTGGCCTAGTGTTTGGGTTCTGCAACCAGCTCTCGATGACCTTGGGCAAGTTCCATCTCAACTGAGTAGAAGCTCACTCACTCACTTGGAAGCTGAAACAATGCCTTTTCCTGTGGAGCTGCAGTCTCTATTCCCACACTCCTAACACCAGTGCAAGCAATATCAGTGGTACATTCTGAGGATGGAGGTTGGAAGCTCTGAGCTTGTTCACCCCCCGTGCCTATGTCCACCAGGATCCAAAGCCCTCAGGCCAGAAGAGGGAAGCATGCCAAGGCTGAGAAGCAGAAGCTGTCTCCTGCACCAAGCTGAGCTCTTTTCACAGCCAGAGACCAGGAGGGAGCCTCCTCAGCCCAGCACAGACAGCCCAGCAAGCAGCAGCACCTCAGGTTCAAATTGTTTGAGGCTAATGGTGAGAACAGTGGTTAATCAGTGCACTGTGGTGAGCCAGAGAGCCTGGGGAGACAAGATGGGCTGCACAGAGCAGATTCCTCAGTCTGTCTCCAGATCTCTCAATTGGAATTTCTAGGGATGGGATCCAGGAATCAGTCCAGTGCCCAGGTAATTCTGATTCATAGTCCAGGCTTGACGGCTAATGGTTTCAATAATTCTTACTGTGATAAAAGGAAGGATAGCACATCTTTAAAAGAGACAAGTCCTTATTTCTATACTCCAGAAGGAATTTGCCACATATGTGTCTTTATTCAGGGTTCATTGAACAGCAGAAAAGACAAAGTCTTATAGTTCTCTTCGTATTCCTTAAGATGCAGAAATGTTCATGAGGACCTATCTTATGCTTTCTTGCAATCAAACTGAGACTAGAATCTTAAGTATTTTGGGTGGGAACATTTATTCTGGAGCAGAACGTATGCGGTTCAGGCTATATTTGTAATCTGTGACTACTAATGCCTTAAGATTGATTGAAGCCTTGCCAAATGAAGGCTAAAACCCCTACTCACAATCCATCCGGTCACCAAAGTCCCCATCCACAAAAATATGAGTGCAATGACAATAATATTCTTTGGCATAGACAACTTAGACTTTCTAAATCCTGCGGCTATATGAATAAAAATAGCTTCAAACAAAACTTATATACTTTTTTATGATATGTAACAAAATCCAGATATAAGTTCTGGGCTTGCCTTGCAAATGTAGCTTGAAGCCAAGTCTGCTCAACTTCTCTTCCAGCTAGATGCCTGCTCCTAAGCCTACCCTTATCTACATGGAGAGGCTGCTACTTTTCTTGAAAACAGTAGGGAAACATACTACCAAGCAGTACGTAAGAGGAGACATCTGGCTTAGACCTCTGGTTCTCCCTCTTACTAACTGCATGATCTTTAAAAATTAGGTCAATCAGATCATCTGCAGAGTGCTGAACAGCATCCTTGTCAGTCTGGAGACTAAGGTGCACCTGATCTAGGCCACGGTCTTCACAGTTATGTGCTATACATCAAAAAGCTGGACAATGACTAGGAATGATAGAAGGAGAATTGATGTCTTTGAACTGTGGTGCTGGAGAAGAGTATTGAATATACTTTGGACTGCTAGGAGAACAAACAAGTTAATCTTTGAGAGAGTGAAGCCAGGCTGCTTCTTGGAGGCAAGGGTTCTGAAACTTTGTCTGACTTATTTTGGACATGTTACAAGGCAGGATCAGTCCTTGGAGAGGGACGTCATGCTTGGGAGGGTGGAAGGACAGCACAAGAGAGGAAGACACCTCGATGAGATGTCTTGATTGAGTGACTGGGGTAATGGGGGTAGTTGTGTCAGAGACAATAATTTTGGCTCAGAATAGACCAGGGTTCTCAGCTGCTACACATAAGTAAGGGTCACTATGAGTCACAAGTGACACAATGGCTCATAAAAACAACAGCTGATCATCATATGTAAAATGGGTTCATGCTGGTCCATCTCACAAAAGTTATTAAGTGCCCTCAAGTTGAGTAAAAGTCATGGTGACCCTATGAACAGCTATTCTGAAACTTGCCCTATAGGGTGCCATCCTCATCATCTCTGAGACTCTAAAGCCCATTGTTGAAGTCGCAGTGTCAATCTATCTCATTGGGGGTCTTCATCTTCTTCACTGACCCTCTGTCTGTCCAAGCATGATGTCCCTTCCTAAGGAATAGCCTCACCCAACTGTTGTTGTTGTTATGTGCCATCGAGTCTCTTGCGACTCATAGCGACCCTATGTACAACAGCCCTAAACTCCACTCTGTCCTGTGCCAATCACACTGTCTCCGACACTCCCATCCCAATTATCCCAGTCACTGAATCAATCCACCTCATAGAGGGCCTTCCTCTCCTGCGCCGTCCCTCCGCCCTCCCAAGCATGATGTTCCTCTCTAAGGACCAGTCTCTTCTCACAACATGTCCAAAGTATGTTAGACGGAGTCTCAGAATCCTTGCCTCCAAGGAGCCACCCTGTTTAACCCTTTCCAGGACAAATCTGTTTGTTTTCCTAGCAGTCCATGGTATTCTCAATACTCTTCTCCAGCACCACAGCTCAAAGGCATCAATTCTCCTTCTATCCTCCTTGGTCATTGTCCAACTCTCTGATGCATAACAAGTGATTGCAAAGACCATAGCCTGTATCAGATGCACCTTAGTCTCCAGAGAGACACCATTGTTCTTCAGTACTTTGGAGAGGTCCCTAACAGCAGACTTTCCCATGGCAATGTGCCTTTTAATTTCCTGGCTGCTGGTGCCAAGACTGTTGACTATGGAGCCAAGCAAACTAAAGCTGTGTACAATCTCAATCTCTTCACCATCCATCCTGATGCTGCCAATTGGTCCAGTGGTGAGAATCTTTGTCTTCTTGACATTGAGCCTCAATCTATATTGTAGGCTGCAGTCCTTGACACTCTGCAGCAGGCGCTTCAGGTCCTCCTAAGTTTCAGCAAGCAGGGTTGTGTCATCCGCATAACACAGGTTGTTGATAAATCGTCCACCAATCTTGACCCCACATTTCTCCTCATAGAGCCCAGACTCCCGGATAATCTGTTCTGCATATAGGTTGAAAAGGTATGGAGATAGGTTGCATCCCTTCCCAATTTTGAACCATGCAGTGTTCCCTTGCTCTGTTCTGACGACTGCCTCCTGGTCCAAGTATAAGTTTCGCATTAGAATGATCAGGTGTTCTGGGATTTCCATTCTTCTCAGAGTCAGCCACAGTTTGTTATGATCTACACAGTCAAATGCCTTTGCATAGTCAATGAAACACAGATAGACATTCCTCTGGTATTCCCTGCTTTCAGCCAAGATCCATCTAACATCAGCTACAATATCTCTAGTCCCACGATCCCTTCTAAACCCAGCCTGGACTTCTGGTAGTTCTCTGTTGATGTGCTGTTCCAGTCCAACTATGTATCCAAAATTTGAAAGATGAAGCTTCGTCACCCTTGCCTCCGAGGAACACTCTGGCCTCACCTCACCCTTTCTAGGACATAATTGTTTGGGTATATTTTGGCAGTCCATGGGATATCCAGTACTCTTCTGCAGCACCACAACTCAAAAACATCGATTCTTCTGTCATCCTTATTCATTGTCCAGCTCTCTGATGCATAGCAGGTGATCAAGAAAAACACGACCTGAATCAGGCATACCTTCATCTTCAAATGGACATCATTGCTCTCCAATATTTTGGAAAAGTCCCCAACTGCAGACTTTCCCAGTGCAGTATGCTTTCTGATTTCCTGAATTCTACTATCTGAGGTTTAAACACACTTGGTAACAGCAGTCAGAAAATAAGAAGATGCATTGCACTGGGAAAATTTGCACTTAGGGACCTTTCCAAATTATTAAATCAGTTTGAGGACTAAGGTGAATCTGATTCAGACTATGGTCTTTCCAATTATTTGCTATGCATCTTAGAGCTGGACAATGAATAAGGATGGCAGGAAATGAGTCAATGCTTTAGAGCTGTGGTGTTGAAGAAGAACGTTGGATATCCCATGGAAAGCCAAGAGAATGAACAGAAATGTCTTGGAGATGGTGCAGCTGAAGTGCTCTTTTGAGGCAGGAATGATGAGTCTTTGTCTCACATACTTTGGGTATGTTGCTAGGAGGTGCTATTCCTTAGAGAGACATGATGCTGGGAGGGGTGGAAGGTCAGCGAAGAAGAGGAAGACCTTGAACTAGGTGGACTGACACAGTGACTGCTGCACTGGGCTCTTGTAGGTCAGGAAGTCTGAGAATTGTACAGGATAGAGCAGGGTTCAGATCATTTGTTCATAGGGTCACTATGAGTCATACTCGACTCAATGGCACTTAACAACAACAAGAAATGTCAAGGGTGTTGATTGCTGATCCAAGCAAGATTAAATCATTCACAGCTTCAACATTTTCTCTATCCATCATAATGTTGCCTGCTAGTTCTGTTGTGAGGATGTCTTCTTGATGTTGAGATGTAATCCATAATGAAGGCGTAGTCCTTGATCTTCCACAGCAAGCATTTCATATCCTCTTTACTCTTCAGCAAGCAAAGTTGTGTCATCAGTATAATGCATGTCGTTGATGAGTCTTCCTCCAATTCTGATGCCACACTCCTCTCCGTAGATTCCAGCTTTGCTCAGCATACACATTGAATAGATATGGAGGAAGGATAGATACAATCCTGACACATTCATCCTTCTGATCTTAAACTTCCCTTGTTCTGTTTGCACAACAGCCTTTTGGTCTAGGTATAAATCCCACATAAGCACAATTAAGTGTTCTGGGATCCCATTCTTCTCAATGTAAGCCTTGATTTGTTAGCATCCATGCAGTCCAATGCCTTTGCAATATCAATAAAACACAAATATACATTCTTCTGGTATTCTCTGCTTTCAGCCAGGGTCCATCTGACATCAGCAATGATAGTCCTAGTGTCATGGCCTCTTCTAAAACCAGCTTGTACTTCTGGAAGTTCCCTTCTGGAAGTCAATGTACTGTTCTAGGCACTTTTGAATGATCTACAAGAATGTTTTTCTTGCACTAGATATTAATTATGTTGTCTGATATTTTCCATATTTTGTTAGATCACCTTTCTTGGAAATGGAGACAAATATGGGTATCTTCCAGTCAGTTGGCTGTCCTCCAAATTTTGTAGCAAATCTAAGAGGACAGAGGATGTGAAAGTTTAAGTGAACAGTAAAAACTAGGTGGATATTTCAAGATATTGCTGTGGTTCCCTGCGTAAGTACAGTAACAGAGGAAACAAAACAAAACAGAAAAACAAAAGAGGAAATTAAGTTTGTGATGTTCATGTAGCTGTGAAAGTTCAAAAGTTGATGAAAGGATCTAGTCTTGCCTATAAATATCTCTAGAATCTTCCCATAGGAAAGCTAATTTTAACTCAGGCTTTAGGGTTGGATAGATGTTTTCTAATAATACAAAGGGAGACTGCATACATGTGTATATGGAAATAACAAGGCTGCTGATTTAGGGAACAGACTTGTAATTTGAAACAATTGCATCATAGGGTACATTTGAGAGATCCAAACCTTTTGCTGCCTAGACACTATAGAACAGAGTAGAACTGACCAATAGGGTTTCTAAGCTGAAATCTTTGTGAAAGGAACTCTAGAGGTATAGTGTGGTAAGCACTGAGATACTAATTGAAAAGTTGGTAGTTTGAGTCTCTTTAGGAGAATGATACTTTGCTTCCACAATAATTTACAGCCTTGGGAAATCAATGAGGCAGTTGTACTTTTTCCTGTAAGGTAGCTGTAAGTTAGAATGGACTCAACAGCTGTGGGTTGGGTTTAGTTTTTGGTAAGCTTCATGGAAGCAGACTGCTAGATCTTTCTCCTTTAGAGTGTGGCCAGTGGATTTGAACTACTGACCTTTCAGTCAGCAACCAAGCGGTTATCCATTGTACTACTAGATCAATGGGGTGGGGAAATCTAATAAGAAAGGGTTTTGTTATTGAAAGACAAACCTTTTTTTTTTTTTTTAATACACTGAAGGACCAATGAAGAAACTCAGTCATCCAGTCAGTTCTGACTCATAGAAATCCTCTACTTAGTTTCCGGCATTCTAAATCTCCATGGAGCCGCTGGTAGATCTGCGTTGGTTAGGCGTTCTGGTTGCATAGTCTGTATGGAGGTGTACGCCAATCCAAAGATAAAGCCTTTCGGGCATTTCTAATCCACCAGTTACTCTGAGGGAGGAATAAAGGCAATCTCCTCTTCCTATGATTTACAGCCTGGGAAACGTTCTGGACAGGCAACTATAAGTTGGTTCTGAAACAACAGCAGTGCGTGAGTGAAACCTTAATGAAGGTTGACTGTCCATCTTTTTCCTCAAAGCAGCTGGTAGATCCAAAATGCCAGCGATGTGCAGCCTTTTAACTAACATCACTGGAGTTCCTCCAAGGTGATGCTAGAGCAAGGTAGAGGATATGGACATTTCAGTTAGGCAATACATACAAAATTGCTTGAAATCTCTCAAGGAGCAGCTTCTCTCTTTGTAGAGAGCCATTCCACAGCAACAGAATTAGAAGTCGAGGAGCCTTCAGATTGTAACTGACTCACTGCCATGTCTGACCCCCGTGGGAGATAGTCATTCACTCAGTCATTCGCTTATTGCGGACTAGTCAGAACTGACTCATAGCTGACCCTCCCTTGGGTTTCTGGGACTGTAGATCACATGGGAGGAGATTGCCCTTCTTCCTTCTGGTGAGCTACTGATTGAGTCAAACTGTAAGAGAGGCTCAGCCTCTGGGTTAGCCATTCAAATCCCTGTGAAATGTGCCACCGGAGCTCCCTTGAAATGTAGCTGCTATGTAAGAAACTGTCACCTCCACTTTCCCTTCAGTGGATTTAAAATAAAGGCCTTATCTTTGAGTAACAAAATCCTTTCTTAACAAGCTTCTCTGCCCAGTTTCCCAGGTGGCATCGCAGAGATCTGGGGCCCTAGAGTATAGGGAGTTGCGCTGTTAACCCAAAGGCCACTCTGATAGTTTGAATCCATCAGCAGCTCTGAGAGAAAGAGAAGCAATCTCCTCCAGAGACCCAGTGGAGGGCCAGGCCAGGTCTGAGTCAGTTCTGGCTTGATGGC
>NW_006399802.1:12549148-12561760 GCF_000299155.1 Elephantulus edwardii | reverse complement strand
GGGGGAATTAACTGATGTTCATGTAAATTAATCAGAACAAACATTGCACAGTTAGAATAGGCTGGAAGCTCCTTGTATTTTTTTTTTTTAAGGTGAAAATGACTTTCAAAAGGAAGAATAGCATTAACTATTTGCCATTGGCAGCATTGCAGCTCAGTCACATCCCAGGACAACCACTAGGGGCTTGAAAATGGGAACTTGGAACATACTTTCTTTCAAATAAAAAAAAAGAAAAGAAAAGAAAATGTTCAAAGAAAGAGTAAGTGGGTGCAGCTTCTTTTAAACAAGTGAAATGTTACACCAGACCATAAACCTGTGGTATAGTTTAGTGACTGTGTTTAAATGGATGCTTCCCATTGCCTTATGAGATCCGGAAAAACCATAAAAATTCATGGCCTACTTGTGGCTGTGCTCTAATAAAGGAATAATCGGTGCTTTAAGTGAAGGGTAATGGGAGTTACAGTGGGAGATTTACTAGAGCTATAAGGGCCATAGAAAAAGAGTAAGTTTTCATGCCAATTACAGTGACAGGCTACAGAGCAAGGCTTTCCTGACACACACTTACAATCTTGCTCCGTTAAGTGACAAGATGAGGTCCTCATTTCGTACATGTCCTACACATCCAGGAATCAAATACCCTGGAGTTTTGCTCAAGGCTCCTGTCATCAAGGTTCCTCAGGCTCCAGTGATGTTCTCATACTGGACCACTTGGTATGGTAGAAATTAAAATTTAAGTTACTGAGAACTTCGATTTAAACCTCAGCATTGGGACTTGCAGGAGGTTTTATTCTTGCCTCTGATTATTTCTCCTCAATTATTAATTCCTGCCCACTGTCACTTTACCTGAAGTACATGGCTTAGTGTGGTCAACGGAAAGTAAGTTGAAATCATATGATTTTGCCACATTCATATGCCACAGCCAAGCTGAATCTGAGGATCTTTTGCGGGATTGATCACGCTCATTTCCCCCTGTCTGGGTAATGACAAATATCAAGTAATGACTATTTCTCAAGCCTGGGAAGAAAGCACACGCATTAAGAGTCACAGCTTACCTCAGGTATTGTATGAGACACAAAGCATGAGCAAGAATTATATTTTTTTCTTATTTCAAGTCACTGAGATATTGGAGTTGTGTGCTGTCACAGTAAAATGAAGTGAAAGTTTCCTGATACACATGATTTTAGAAAAGTATTAAACATGCCCATAGACATTGAGCTGATCCTGACTCACAGTGGCCTCCATTAGATTTCCAAGGCTACAAATCTTAATGGGAGGAGACTCTTCATCACACAGTGGTTGTTGGACTCAAACTGCCAATCTTTTGAATAGCATGCATTATGCTAGCAGGACTCCTTATACTCCCTAAAAGGACACTGGTGATGATGATATCCACTTGTGTGGTTGAAAAGATCTAATCAGTTCCTACCACTAGGTATGGGACATCAAACGTTAAAGTCAGGGTCCTTAAGTCACAACAGATTCATAGCTGACCCTCCAGCAAGTTTTCAGAGACTATAAATCTCCCAGGAGGAAAGTATCCATCTTTTTCTCCAGAGCCTCTGGTGTATTTGAACTACTAGAGAGACATCACCTTTGAGTTACCGTTACAGTTTCCTACACAGATTTGTTGTTGTGTGTTGTCAAGTTGGAACCAACCCATAGCTGACCCTCAAGCAGGTCTTCAGAGGTAATTTATCACACAGGAGGAGATTGCCCATCCTTCTCCTGCACAGCGACTAGCAGATTCGAACTGCATACATTTGGGATTGCAGCGCAGGATCTTACCAACAGGCCACCAGAGTTCCCTACATAATATGTAGAGACTTAGAGTTTAAGAAGAAAAAGTGAAGAAGAGAATTTCTCAAACTGAAAGAACTGAAAAACAAATTCAGGCCTCGAGTTGTAATACATAGAAATGCTTTGGGTAAAATCTTGAATGATCATGGAAACATCAAAAGAGGATGAAGGGAACACACAGAACCACTATATCCAAAAGAATTGGCTGACACTGAAATATTTCAGGAAGTAGTATATGATCAAGAGCCAATGGTAATGAAGGAAGAAGTTCAAGCTGCACTGAAAGAATTGGCAAAAAATAACGGCCCAGGAATCAATAGGATGTCAGCTGACATGTTCCAAATGATACATGCAGCCTTGGACATGCTCACCAGTCCATGCCAGAAAATTTCAAGTAGAGTTGACTGGCTGGCTGACTGGAAGAGATCCATATTTGCTCCCATTCTTAATAAAGGTGATCTAACAGAATGTGGAAAATATCAAACAATATCATTAATCACATGCAAGCAAAATACTGCTGAAGAGTATTCAAAATCGGCTAGAATAGGGCGTAGAGAACTGCCAGAAGTTCTGTCTGGATTTTGAAGAGGCCATGGCTCCAGGGTTGTCATTTCTGATGTCAGATGGATTCTGGTTGAAGGCAGACAATACCAGAAGAATGTCTATTTGTGCTTTAGTGACTATTCAAGGGCATTTGGCTACATGGATCGTAACGTATTATGGCTAAAATTGAGAACCATGTGAATCACAGAACACTTAATTGTGCTCATGTGAAACCTATACCTAGATTATGAGGCTATTATGTGACCAGAACAAGGAGTCACTACATGGTTTAAAATTAGGAGAGGTGTAAGGCAGGGTTGTATCCTTTCTCTATACCTATTTAATATGTATGCTGAATAAATTATTTGAGAATCTGGACTCTATGAGGAAGAATGTGGTACCTGGATTGGAGGAAGACTCATCAATAGCCTTCATTATGTAGATAGCACAACCTTGCTTGCTGAAAGTGAAGATGACAGGAAGTCGTCTGCTTGCTGCAGAAGATCAAAAACTGTAGTTTTCAATGTGCATTGCATCTCAACATCAAGAAAATAGAAATACTCATCACTGGATCAATAGGCAACATCATGAAAGATGAAGAAAAGATTGAAGTAGTCAATAACTTTATCTTACTTGGATCCACAATCAAAACCCTTGGTATCTGCAGTCAGGAGATAAGGAGATGCATTGCACTGGGAAAGCCTGCAGGTAGAGATCTCTCTAAATCATTGAGGAGTAGAGATGTCAGTGTGAGGACTAGCATGTGTCTAATTCATACTATCATCTTTCTAATCATTTGCTATGCATCTGAGAGCTGTAAAATTACTAAGAATTACAGAAGAATTGATGACTTTGAACTGTGGTGTTGGAGAAGAGTACTGAACATCCCACGGACTGCTAAAAGAACAAACAGCTATGTCTTGGAGGTGCAGCCAGAGTGCTTCTTGGAGGCAATGATGGTGATGCGTCATCTCTCTACGTTTGGACATGTTGCTAGGAGAAGCTGTTCACTGGTTAGGGACATCATGCTGGGAACGGTGGAGGGATGGTGGAGAGGAAGACCTTCAACCAGGTGGATCGACCCAGTGACTACAGCAATGGGTTTGGGCGTATTGGAGATAGTGAGAGGGGCACAGGAAAGGACATGGTTTACATCAATTGTTCATAGGTTCTCTATGAGTCATACTCAACAGCACCTAACAACAATAGAGTATGACACCAGAGATTCACATATGGGACAGAGAAAGTAGTTAATGGTAGCTATCTCATGCTTGGAAAGACGGAACATCAGCAAAGGAAAAGGAGACTCGTAATTAGATCAATTGACACAGTGACTACAACAATGAGCTCCAGCGTGTCAGAGAATTTGAGGATGCCATAGAATAGGACCCGCGTCAGGTCTGTTGTTCATAGGGTCACTATGAGCTGTACTCATCTTGACAGCACCTGACAACAACATTATTCTAATATACCATTCATTCAGAGTAATGAAAGAAGCTGGGTTCTACTCTCCATACATGCATTTCTTGTTAGTTGTGTTTCAATGACTTGTAGCTGTGGAGTTCTTGGGCCAATGGGGCAATCAGGAGTATATTAGACATTTATGACACTCTTCTTCCAGAACCAGGGAGAAAAGATTTTCTCAGTTCTTTTCATTATAGCCTTCACAACCTGTGAAAGAAATAGCAGCAGGCTCACTTTCACCCCATTACACATCCAGTCAATGGAACACTGCCTTTTCCTTACCTGGGATGACAGGCAGCTGAGAGCCGGCTCTTGAGGGCTTTGCACTTGGCCACGCCACTATCAAAGGCAGAGTACTATGGCCATTGTTATCCCAGTAACGTTACCTCGCTCAGGTTCAGCCTCCATACTTCACAAAGCTTCCATAGATTTTTTTAAAAAAAAATATTTGCACAATAACTATGAGATTTTTATCCATTCATTCACTCACTTAACCAACCGTGTGTCCTGCTACATGGTCTCTGCCTTCATGGATACAGGCATTAGTACTAATCAATTTAATGGTCAATGAATGTATCTAACAAGTGTTATTTTGCATCTACTGTGTAATGGGTAAGGAACTCTGGTGGCATGGTGCCTTATGTGTTGTATCGCTAATCAAAATGCCAGGATTTGAAATCCACCAGATGCTCAGTGAACAAGACTGTCAGCCAGCCTTGGAAATGTGATAGGGAGTTACTGTGAGTTAGAACTGACGTCATAGCAGTCAGTAGGTTTGGTTTGGGATTGGTATGGTGGGTCTCATGCAAGTGAATGAGGATACCAAAATAGAATAGCACCCTCAAGGAGCTTGCAGTCACTTAGGGCAGGCAGCCAGGAAAATCATCATATCTGAAATGTCATAGAAGAAGTGATAGTATCAAAATATGAACCAAGTATGTGGAATACAAAGAAGAGAGACACTGGGTCTATGTGGAATGTTCAGAAAAGAAACATTTGGGCTAGGTCTGAGAGATAATTGAGAACATGCCAGGTAGGTAAAATGAGAGGGGAGGACCAACAGTTGAAATAGAGGCTAGAAAATGCATTTCAGTAAAGATAGAGCATAGGGTGGCTTAAGGCAATGAGGAGAAATGAAATGGGATGAGTATGGAGAAACTATTGGAAAGAATCAAGGAGATTGTCTTAATAGGCAGGGGTGAGTTTTCCAATGAAGTACTATTTGAAAAGGATTATACTTTTGCATTGGAAGGAGGAGTGGAATCCACTTCCGTAAGAGCTTGCCTCCGGAAACCCTATGAGCCTGGAGAGAGAATGAAAGGCACCCAAGCGTCGCGGACTCTCCTTCATAGGGTCACTATGAGTCGCCTGCAACTTGACAGCACTTAACAACAACACAACATCCTTTTGCAGTTGTGTACTCTCCCATCAGAACCAACCCATAGCTGAGCTTCTGGCAGATTTTCAGAGGCAGTAAACCACACAGGAAAAGACTGTCCATCTTTCTTCCAATGAGCAACTTGGTTGATTTGAACCATCTACCTTTCAGCTGATAGCACAGTTTCTTACCACTAAGCCACCAGAGCTCCCTGATTATATACAAGTTGTTGTTGTTGGCTGCCTTTGAGTCAAGCTCAATTCATAGTGACCCTATGAACAAAAGGACAGAAGCCCCTCTACAACTATCGACATTTATAAAAGTCCATAGAGTTCCCAGAGGCATACATACTATTTAGGAAGTGGATGCCACTCGTGTTTCCAAACCTGTCATAGTATGTTATAGTCATTTGTAGTGCAAGGTATCACAGAAATGACTGGTGATCATATTGAGAGATGGCTGGGGAAGGGAGAGTTTGACCAGGTAGCCAATTGTGTAAGAAATGTGGAGGTAGCAGGGAAAGGGTAGGGGCAAGTCACATGTGCTTGGGGTGGGTGGGCAGTGAATGTATGGGTTATTTCTGTAAGGGATGTGTCTCTCACCTGCTGGGTAAAAATACTTGTCTGTCAGATATTCTTCTAACAGTGAACATCCATATTAAGAGACACTAGGAAGAAGGATTGGCCATCCACTTCTGGCCTTTGAAAACCTTATGCACAGCAGAATACACTTAGAGTAGACTAACAGATATAGCAACTGAATCTGAGCCCTCAAATTTGGAAACACAGAGGAGGAGAAACAGTTGTAAGAAGACATTAACAATTGGTACGTGGAATGTGAGAAGTTGAATGTAGGAAAACTAGACATTGTGAAGAAAAATGGAACACATAAATATACAAGTTATAAAAATATAAATTTTTTTTGCCTGTGGAACGTTATAAACGAGGCTCATCTTTGTAAAAAAAAAAATATAAATTTTGTACTAGTTATATTTTTTAAATTTTATACTGATTTATTTACAAAGTTCGTATGCATTGTTTTTCATACCAGATCTTTCCCATTTGCTTCACTCATCAAATTGTGTAAACTTATGATTACCCACCCCTTCCCATCCTCACCCCTCTGCTTCCACCCTCCCTCCACTTGGATTATCATTCTCATTCTACAAAAATGGTTTTGTACAGTATTTATTCTTGTGGGATTGAGTTAGTTCACTCAGTATAATGTTCTCCAGTCCCTCTCAAATTAGATAGTAATTTATAAAATCATTGCTCCTGTTTGCTATGTAGTGTTCCATTGTGTGACTGTACCACAACTTCTTAATCCATTAATTTGGGTTGGGACATCTGGGCTGTTTCCATGTTCTTGAGATGGTGAATAATGCTGCTATGAACATTGGTGTACAAGTTATGTTTTTTAAAAAAGAAATCACTTTGACAATAAAACAAAGAAATTTTATAAAATATGAGACTGGTGTTGTTTGTGTTGTTGTTGTGTACCATAGAGTCAGAACCAACCCATAGCTGACCCTCCAGTGGAATTTTAGAGACAATTAATCACATGGGAGGAGATTGCCCATCCTTCTCCCATGGAGCAGATGGTGCCTCAAATCACGTGCCTTCGGGATTGCAGCTCAGCTTCTTGCCACTAGCCCACTAGAGATCCCTCAAAATCAACTCAAGACTTACCCTGCAGTTGGTTTTCAGAGGCAGTAAATTACATAGAGGAGACTGCCTATCCTTCTTCTGCAGAGCAGCTGGTGGATTTGAACCACATGACTTTGGAACTGCCATACAGTTATTGACCTGAAGGTCACCAGAACTCCCTAAAAAAAATAACTTCTTCTTGTTAGGTGCTACTGAATTGAGAATGACTCAAATTGATCTTTTGAACAGCAGACCTGAACTGTCCTTATCCTGTGCAATATTCATCATCTCTGACACAGTTGAGCCCATTACTATAAACATAATGTCCTTTTCCAATGAACAGC
Organism: Elephantulus edwardii; assembly: GCF_000299155.1. Lineage (NCBI taxonomy): Eukaryota > Metazoa > Chordata > Mammalia > Macroscelidea > Macroscelididae > Elephantulus > Elephantulus edwardii. The sequence continues at coordinate 12,554,588 of NW_006399802.1, read as the reverse complement.
CTTGTTTAGCTACATGTCTAAAGTTTGAGAGATAAAGCTTCACACTCCGGCCTCCAAAGAGCACTCTGGCTGCACCTTCTTCGATCCATATCTGTTTGTTGTTTTGGCAGTCCATGGGACATTCAGTACTCTTCTCCTACAGCACAACTCAAAGACATTAATACTTCTTTTACCATCCTATTTATTGTCTCACACTCGGATGTATAGCAGGTAATTGACAAGACCAAAGTCTGAATCAGATGTATCTTAGTATTTGAACTGACACCCTTGCCCTTAAGTACTTTTGAGAGGTACCTGACAGTGAACTTGCCCAATGCATTCTGTCTCCAAATTTCATGACTGCTAGTACCAAGGGTGCCGATGTTGATCCAAGTAAAATGAACTCATTTACAGCTTCAATCCTTTTTCCATCTATGATGATGTTGACTGTTGGTCCTTTGTTGAGGACTTTTGTTTTCTGGATGTTGAGATGTAATCTATATTGAAAGCTGTAGTTCTGGATCTTCTGTAGCAAGGGTTTCATGTCTTCCTCACTTGAGGAAAGGAAATCAGTTGAAAGGTTAAATCCAAAGTCCAGAATTCTGAAGTAACATCTGCTCACTCCAAAGTAATGTGTTCATCGTACTGGCAATCAAAGGAGGACACTGCTTATACATTAATGTCACTTTTTTCTTTCCATAGAGAAAACCAAATCTTAACAAATGATACATTCATTTCATTAATTAGATGTTTGTATCAGAGAGACAACACCCAAGATTTCCCTGTTGGTCCCTCTGGATGTGGATCCCAAAGTCATGGCTAGGGCTAGACTATCCAAGGCAGACTAGTAAGTGTTCTGAGCACTAGCAAAACAGGCAAGAAAACCTGTGTGTAGATACACCTTTAAATAATTATGAAGAAAAAAAAAATAACCACAGAACTTCACTTCACTAAGTTATATGGATTATAATTTACATTTGCTTTTTATTGCATATAATATGGTAGAATCTGAGGAGTAGGACTTTATAATATTTTGATCATAGAATTCTTCTCAAGGTCTCAGTTCTGGCCTTAGACATGTTCTTTCTATGGCTCTTTACCCAACTGACTGACTACCAAGGTCATTTTCTTTTTTGGATCATCTAGACCAGCAGGCAGAAGCTAAGGAATTGGATTCATCACTCAAAGCAATGTCAAGAACATCACCTCCACCCTTAATGAGGCTATAGCAAAACGATATAAACAGTCTTGCTGACTTTACTTTAAGTTTATGAGTGGCAGGAATGTAACCATAGTATATCAGACTCTAATTACTAAAATAAAGAGATAAATAAACTTACACTAATTACAGTCAAGTCACTCCTGATTCTTAGTGACCCTCTACTAATTTCCCAGAGCTGTAATCTTTAAAGAAAGAGACAGCCCACCTTTATTACATGGATTTGAACTGCTGACCCTTCATTTAGCAGTCTGATTCATTCTGTACAGCATCACCACCATTCTTTAACTACCTGATGCTGCTGTTACTATTGTTAGGTACCACTGAGTCGACTACCACTCATATTGATCTTATGAACAACAGATTGAGACTGCCATATTCCGCACCATTTTCATGGTCTCTGACAGTCTTGAGAACATTGTTACAGTCATCGTGTCAATCTATCTTGTCAAGGATCTTCTTCTTTTCCACTGACCATCTACCTTTCCCAGCATGGTGTCTTTTTCCAAGGACTGGAAAAATCATACCTAAAGTAAGTGAAATGAAATTTCAACATCTTTGCCTCTAAGAAGCACCTTGGCTGCGCTTACTCTAAGACATGTTTGTTTGGTTTTTTGTCAGTCCTCAGGCTATTCATTGTACTTCTGCAATACCACAATTCAAAGGCATTGATTCTTCTAGCTTCCTTACTCATTATCCAACTTTAACAGTCATAGGAAGCAATGGAAAATTCCATGGCTTGGATAACTGGTACCTTAGTCTTTAAATGGATATTTTTGATTGTTAGCGGGTGTCAGTTGATTGGACTTGCCAGATTCTGCAAACAATGAGCTATGGCCTGGGGGTCTTTGGTTTATAGTCAACTAGTATTTGGTGGGCCTGCCTGTCTTTTAAAATGCTGTAGGGCCTTTGGGCCAAATGTTAATTGATTTGGGGATGCACATTCTTTTAAGTGTCTATTTACTATTCTGAAGTAACTTAGAGTTGCTGTGATGCTGAACACTGCCATAGGTGTGTCAAACACAATTGTGGTTACCCATTGTGGACAGAGTTTGCTGAAGCTCCCAGATTGATTCCAGTTTAGAAGCAGGAGTGGCATCCACTTCCTAAAGCACATGCCTCTGGAAACTCTATGAAGATATCAAAACGATAATAGTTATAGAACAGAGTTCTGAACTTTGAATCATAGGCCACTTAACAACAACCGTAACAGATGAAAGGGAGACTGAGGGAAGCAATTCTACTCTGAAAGGTGGGCTCTCTTATTTTGGTTGAAGGTCAGTAAGACTTAAGCCTCTTGTTTAGAGTCAACACCACCTCCTGGAAGGCCTTTGTATTCAAAAGTCAATGGTGGGGGGGAGGGGAGAAAAGTGCAACAATGAATGAATGTAATTCCAAAACCTCATTGACATAAAAAATTTTTTAAAAAAAAAAAAAAGAAGTCAATTGAGCCCTCAGGCCTGCAGTGCTGGGGCCTAGTGTAATTTTAATTTAGAGAAACATGCTTCTCGGCACTGGTCTGTCAATTTGCTGTCATGAAGTAACCTTGAAGGAAAAGAGTGTTTCGTAGAGCTCTCAGATTCAGACAGGTTTGGAAGCAGGAGTTGCATCCACTTCATAAACAACATGCCTCTGGAAACTGTATGAAATCTGAGAAATGACAATAGTTATAGGAAGACTTCAGAAGTTTTGTTCATAGGATCCCTATGAGTCATGCTAGACTCGATGGCAATTAACAGCACCACTTTGGAACATTTTAGTACTTGTTCTTTAAATGTCCAGCAGTGGTATTAAACTGGGACTCCTTACACTGTCATCACTTGAGGGTCTTATGATTAATGCAGGGCAGTCTACTTAAGCCACTGTCAAAGTCCCCTAAACCTGAAAATCAACCCAAGATACAAGATCTTAGTTGGAGGTCCCTCTTTTCTGGGGAAGATCAACTCGTTAGAGACAATTCCAATAACAGGATAAATCATTACTGTTCCCAAAATGGTCCCTGCACATTTGGAAAACCTAGTAGTCACGATAAATCATGACGTACAGAAATCTGAAAAAATATTATATTTAGGCCTTAATAGTTAAACTTTTCCATTTATTCCAATTTACAAGTATTTATAAACTTCAATTTAACATCATTGTAGGTAATAAAACAGCAATGAGAGAGGTTAAATTATTGTCACTCAATCATATAACTATTGATAGTAAAACTGGTCTGGCATGTAGAGTATTACTTCTTTTATTTCTTAATCTGAGATTCTTACTTTAACTTAACTGAGGCCTACACTTATTTTACCCTGCAAAGGGAAACAGGAGACAAAGGGAACTCATTTATTGAGAACTTTCTAAGCATCAAGTTCTTTATATTCAGCATTCATTTATTTAAGTAATAACCTGGTAAGACTGTTGCTCTTGCTCCCATTTCTTTTTTAAGTGAGAAAACAGATGCTCCAAGAGGTTAAGTAAATTGCCTGAGGTTCAGTTAGTGAATGGTGAAGTGGGGACTCTAGGCCAGGTTTGAGCGAATGTAACACCATGTTCCCCCTTGTCCTATTGAGCTCATTTGCCAAGAATTTGAAGGTGTGGAGTTTACTCGTTCACCAAGTCCTCAAAAGGATTAAGGAATGAAACTGACTTTTAATCAACACACACAAGTTTGCTTTCCCTCCTTACAGGAACCAGGCTACCGTGACTCAAATAGAAATTTTTCTATTTCACCTAGGCACTGGGTCAAATGTTTTCTGATGTTCTGGGAGGATTCCTTCCCCGGTTTATATTCTCTGACTCTTCTCACTTGGACATAACAGTGAGATGTCTCACAATTTATTGAAAGGTCACCCACTAGAGAAAATATCTTCTAGACCTTGGCTTGAACTTGCTAGGTGAGTCAGGTCACATTTAGTCTGTGTTAAATTATTGTTCTAGTATTTGGGGTTTAATACAGCAACAGCAGCTTCTCACCAGAAACCTTCTCTTCCAGCTTTGAAATGTGTGTGTGTACTGCAGAGACAATTTTTCTGGTTTTGATGCCCTTACAAAAATTGTCAACATACTGTATCTTTTTTTCACAGCACTTTGATGTACTTGAAGGGGTTTTCTTCCTTGAACAAGAAGCCACAACTCCAAATGTGTTTAAAACAGAAGGCCCTAAACATTTGAAGTTCAGTTCAGAATTTCTAAGCAGGAACTTGGCAAGAAGTCCTAACTTAAATAAAAAATTTAAAAACCCAAACCCTCAACCTTACTCCCATCCATAAAGTATCAAATGTGCACTTCCCAATGTAAAACAGACTTCACATCCATAATGTTCTGGTCTGCTATTATTATTCACTGCCATTTCCCCGCTGAACTTAGATTTTTTTTCAATGCATTTCAAAGGCACAGTAAAGACCATTTGAATGTATTTCTCTCATTTCAAATTCAACAAGCCCATGTAATAACCTTTAATCTTTTTTCCAAGACAACAAATATCTCTTGTTCATTTTCCACCAAAGAGCCTCTAACCTACACACTAACTTGTCCAAGTGTAAACTTAGTACCATCAGGGTTGGTACACAGAAGATACTCAATAAGTACTTCACAACAAATTTGTTTGTTATCTTCCATTGCTCCTTATCCTTTATCCACTTTCTTTAAATGCCTACTAATGTAAACAGAAAATTTCAAAAGGCAGGCCAGGACGACAAAGCAAGATATTATAATGAAATATGCAGAGAGCTGGAGTCAGAAAATCAAAAGGGCCTAACTTGCTCAGCGTTTCTTAAGCTGAAGGAGCTGAAAAACAAATTCAAGCCACGGGTGGCAATACTTAAGGATACTTTGGGCAGAATATTAAATGATCCAGGAAGTATCAAGAGAAGATGGAAGGAATACACAGAGTCACTGTATCAGAAGGAATTGACTGACACAGAAGAATTTCATTAAATGGCATATGAGCAAGAGCCTATGGTGATGAAAGAGGAAGTTCAAATTGCTCTGAAGGAATTGGCAAAAAACAAGGCTCCAGGAGTTGATGGCATACCAATTGACAAATTTCAACAAACAAACACTGGCCTGGATGTGCTCACTAAGTTGTGCCAAGAAATCTGTTTATTGCAGCTTTGTTCACAATAGCAAGGAGTTGGAAACAACCTAAGTGCCCATCAACAAATTCGCACAATGGAATACTATGCTGCATTAAAAAACAAGGAACTCATGCAATATTACTCAAAATGGTTGACTCTGGAGAACATTATGCTGAGT
>NW_006399802.1:12532497-12544878 GCF_000299155.1 Elephantulus edwardii | reverse complement strand
GGCGAAGGAGAGGAAGACCTTTGATGAGATAGATCGATTCTGTGACTAGAGAGGTGGGAATAAGTGTGTTTGAGATGGCTAGGTTGGCACAGGATAGAAGAGTGTATAGAGCTCTTGTACATAGGGTTGCTATGAGTCGCAAGTGACTCGATGGCATATAAAAACAACAACAACAATTTGACTTATCTGACCTGGGGTATAATTTGCCTAAGATGCACCTTATCCAAGCCATGATTTTCTCTATTGTTTGCCACTCATCTGAAAACTGGATGACGGAAAAATAATACATGTCTTTGAGTTTTGGTGCTAGAGAAGAACACTGAACATCCAGGGACTGCCAAGAAAAAAACTAGTCTTTCCTGCAGAAAGGAAAACCAGGGTGCTCCATGGAGGCAAAGATGGTGAAGGTCCTTCTTGCATACATTGGGCCTGTTGTTAGAACAGGCTAGTCCTAGAAGAAGGACGTCATGCTTGGAAGGGTAGAATGTCAGCACAAGAGAGGAAGACCCTCAGTGACATGGATTGACCCAGTAACTGTGACAAAGGGGTTGAGAGTATCAGAGATAGTGAGGTTGGCTCATGAAAGGGTAAGATTCATAGCCATTATTCATAGGGTTGCTGTGAGTCATAATTGACTTTACAGCACATAACAACAACAAAAAAGGCTATTTACCAAAGCTTCTATTTACTTGATTCTCATTTGAGTCACACAACCAATCTATAATAAATCATTAGCCCTTTTTGAAGTTTAACTTATTGCCCAAAGGCTCCAAAATAGAAGAACGATTGTTGATTTTCTGCAAGTAGAGTTGAGAGCTCTGAAATAAGACAGCAAAATTGTATTGAATTGGCATGTGTCTAAAAACTCTTAGACACTCTGAGAATACATACAAAACTTATTCTTGCCTGACATAGTTGTAGGCACTGAGGATAAGGCAGTAAATTTAAATATAAGGAACCTTGGGCTATATATACAGAACCTTCAAAACCACACAAATTAAAGAAAGAGGGCAAAAAGGACATTTAACATTTTAAAAGATTTGTGAGAGCTGGTGGTTGATATGATTGGAAAATGCTAGAAAGTGAGTAATTAAGAGATAGTTTTCAAAAGGCTGGAAATAGCTACTGAAAACCAATAGGTGCAATTAATAAATCTCTACTAGCTCTAGGCTATAATAAGTTTTCTATGGCAATTCTAGATATATATACTCTCTATACATGAAAGCTTTTGTAAGAGAAGAAATACCTCTAAGCAATGAGTGTGCAAGAATTAAATTGACTATTATTTATCCAGTCAGTTAAATATTTTAAATTAGATAGACCCTTAAGATGTAATCTATTACAATCCCTCACCCCAACACTGTACAGATAAAGAAAGTAAAATTGGAATATGTAATAAGTGATGCAAGGTTATGCTGTCAATGGAATCAGGAATCAGATGTCCTAAGATCTTTTAACTACATTTCTGTCTATCTTTACCAGATCTCCCATATTCTACCACAGTGGAGAAATGACATACAATTAGTTCTTCAAATTAAGAACTTTGACATCTCTTCTGTAACATACAGTTGATATTAATAATCGTACTGCCATTTCCCCAACATTTAAAATGCAGTCTACCTCTCCAGAATTCTCACTGTCAATAGTGACTTAACATCTGCACTGTTATATGATTATGTCAGTTACCCACACCAACCCAAAGCCATCAACTGGATTCTGACTCAGACTCAATGACTTCGTTGGATTCCATAAGAGTTTACCAAGATTATAAATATTCCTCGAAGCAGAAAGACACATCTTTCACCTGATGGGCTCAAATCCCCAACATTTTACACATAGGAGACAAGCATTTTAAGCACTGTGATATCACAACTCCTTGGTTGTTGAAAAGGTCAAATTTTGAATTCCTCAATCACCTCAATCTATATCTCTGCAAGACAAAAATGTAGGACCCTTTACCAAGAGATGAGTGTTGTACCTCATTTATCAAAGGCATTGATTGATGCCTTTGAGTTATGGTATTGGAGAAGAGCACTGACTACATACTGCTTGAAGAACAGATATGTTTTGGAAAAAGTGTAGCCAGGGTGCTCCTTGGAGACAAGGATGATGACGCTTCATGTCATATACTTCTGGCATGTTATTAGGAGAAGTTATTCCTTGGAAAGGGACACCATGCTTATAAAAGTTGAGGGTCCCATTGAAAGAAAGGAAGACCTTTAATGAGATAGATTGCTACAATGACATCAGCAATGCACTCAAATATGTCAGAGATGATGAGGATGGCGCAGGATAGGACAGTTTGCATCTGTTTCTCATTGAGTCACCATGAATTGTCTTCAACTTGATGACACATAACAAAAACAACTACAAGAGATATTTACCCTGACCACACAACTAGACAGTTGTTACATTTTGGAGTGTTTTTCTCCTCTCTATTTATTTGCTTTCTATTCTAAGTGGTTTTCCATTTTCATTAATAATGAGCTTAACAATAAGTTTTGTGGCTTTTGAATTTTTCGAATTTATTGCTAATGAGGAGAGTTGATAGCAAGCAAGAGGGATGGTTTAACTTTTTCACAAATGTGAGTTCTAAAAAAAACACAAAAAAACAAACAAACAAACAAACAAACAAAAAACCAACCAGTGATTTCTAGTTCTTTTCCTCTATGGTTTAAAGAAAGAGGAAAATGTTTGGAAAAATTCTTCCATAACTTGACATTTCATCCTTATTCTTGAAAGAAACTTCAAGACTCAATCTAGTTATACCCTCTAAATTTTCTACCTCTAGATATCACCAACCATCCATCCATATTGTATTTGAGTCATTTCTTTACATCTTTTTCTTCCCTATAGGTTCTAATCTAGCACATGGAAAGAGGTAAGAGAATAAGAAAGAATATGCTTGATGTATATATTTTGCAAGCCTATAGATATCCTGGGAAATTTTTTCTTCGCTTCTAATTGGTTACTTTTAATGTCTATTGGTACTTTCATTTACTTCATAAGCACGTGAAAGCTGGACAATGAACAAGGAAGAACGAAAAATTGATGTCTTTGAATTGTGGTGGTGTTAATGTCACTTGATTATAACAAGTGAAACCAAGGTGCTCCTTAGAAACAAGGATGATTTAGGATGCTTTCACATACTTTTGGTATATTGTTAGAAAGTCCAATCCTTGAGAAAAGACATCATGCTTAGAAAAATAGAGGATCAATGCAAGAGAGAAAGACCTTCCACTAGAGTGACTGGCAGAGTGACTTGAGCATAGTAGAAATAATGAGGACGGTGCAGGATAGGGCAACGTTTAGATCTGTTGTTCACATGGTCACAAATGAATCAGATTAAACTCAACAACACCACTGGCAGCCACAATTGGTGAAGTATAATTTTAAGATAAATGACTTGATCACGGATATAGAATTTCATGCGACATATCTAGCATTTGAAGTACACCAGAAAATATGTTCTAAATTGGTTGTTGTTATATACATGGAACTGAGACCAAGTCATAGCTGACCCTTCAGCAGGTTTTCAGAGGCAGTAAATTGCATGGGAGGAGATTGCCTATTTCCCTACCATGCAGTAGCTGGTAGATTCAAACCACATATTTTTAGGTTGGCAGCACAATTCCTTACCACAAAACCATCCCCCAAAAAAGTCAGATGTCTGTTTACTGCAAACCTCGACAAATAAAAATATACAATTGGTGGCTTAACAATCTCCTTGACAAAATCTTAAACAAGCACATTTTGGTTTGTGCACTTTTGTGTTTTTGTATCACATATTTTTATGTAAGTCTTTTAATGAAATTATGTAGTGTGTATTTGGGGGCAAATACCACAAGTTGGCACCACAGTAGCTAAAGGCTCTAATTACCAGGGAAGGACAATGTTCCAGTTTTTATTCTTCACCAACAAAGTTCCTCCATTGTCTGTCAATTGAGATGAATTTTTGCTGTGTTTGTGTTTTTTTGCATTGTAATTTTCTCTCTTTATGTTAAATGCTTGTGATTTCATAGCTACATAGAGCTGTGGTGGCACATACTTCCCTGGTAACAATTTTTAGTTTATTTAAGCAAAGAAAAAAAAATATCTTGAGATTAGATGGCATGTAGCCGTCAATCCTGTATCAGCATTGGAGAAGTTGATTTATCATTTCCAGCTCTTTATATATTCAGTCTACCTCTCTATGTACTTAAGAATCCAACATTTGATTACTGTAGTTGTCATTAGGTGCTATCCAGTTGACAGTGACCCTTTTTTGATATTGACCTTATAAACAATGTATCTAACCTTGTTCTACACTGTGCCATCTTCATCATCTCTGATATACCTGAATCCATTGCTATAGTCATTGTGCCAACCCATCATCTTTAGGGTCTTTCCCTCTTTCGCTGGCCCTCTGCCTTTTCAAGTATAATGTCTTTTTTAAGGACTGGCCCCTCCAAATAGAGAAAGTTGTTGTGGTAATAGGTGCCATTGAGTGACTGGAATACCAATTTTTCTTCCATGCTATCATTCTTCTGGAAAATGCCTTTGGGAATATTTCATTTGGGTTGGTATCCTTTTTATGAATGCAGCCCCCAATCATATGAAGGAATATCTACACACTTAAATTTTCTTTCTTCTTTCTTTTTTTTTTTACCTCCAACACATAGGATAGTGGAATTATATGTTTGAGGAACATTAATCAGTGACAAGTCTCACCTTGGACAAATGGCTTTAAGGATACTTGGTATAAAGAAAAATTAATGTCAGATGTTTGACGTAGGATATTAATTTTCACTAGCATTTTATTAAGACCTTGAAAAGTTCCTGCAAACGGTGATATAAGAGAGGAATGTCCCAGGGCAGGTGTACACATGATGAGGGTACTATAAGATAGACAGGGGGAAATAATCCATAAATATTTTCTACAACTTACTATATATTGGATAGTTATATATACATATGTAGGTTATAACCTTTAGTTTAAAGTCATTTAAGCTAACAAAAGAAAATGGGGAGATACAATTAAGTGTCTGGTCACATCTTGGAAGAGACTAAATTCTTCCAGAAAAATGTGAGTTGCAGCAGAAGAATCAAGAGTTTTCACTTCAAATGTATTTACTGTTATCCTTCTTTGCATATAAAGATTTCAGCTCCTCATTAAATTGTCCATATAATAAAGTATTGGACTATCTGTTGTTGTTGTTGTTTGATGCCGTCAAGTCGTAGACGACTCATAGAGACCTTATGAACGAACAGCCTGAACACTGTTCATACATAGAGTTTCCGGAGGCAAGCCATTTCGGAAGTGGATGCCACTCCTGCTTCCAGGCTTGATGTAGTCGGGAAGCTCCAGCCAACACTGTCCACCATGGGTACCCATTACCATGATTGGCACATCACTGTCACAGTCTTCAGCATCACAGCAACCACGAGTTACCTCTGTACAACAATGCACAGACCAGTGCTATACCACCTAGAAGAATGTTTGACAGGAAGACAATTTGAACCTGGCCGAGGCCCACAGAGGAAAATCACTTCCTTTCCACTAGGACAACATAGCTCTCTCTTGGTTGTCATCATTGTTATTTGGACTATCTAGTTAACCATAAAAGACATTAGTTTTCCATTTGATGAGGTGGGGTTTGGTTTGTTTGTTGTTGTTTTTTTAAACACAGGCACACAGTTCAAATCCACCAACTTCTTCCAGGATCAAGTTGGTCAATCTCCTTCAGTGTTATTTGCTGCCTCTGAAAACCTGCTGGAGGGTCAGCTACCAGTATGTTCCAACCTGATGGCAAATGGTAACAACAATCCTGTTGTATATTTTTCGTTACTCCTTTCAGCTTTGTTATCTTAAATATCATTAAACTTTGTCTACAGCTTAAGAAAATGTTGGTCCAGGCAGGAAGTAGGACATGAAGTTTCCTCATTCCTACAGGAATCTCCATCATCATAGGCCATGTCACCTTCTTGGAAGCTATCATTTACTGAAATATGCTACAAATCAGACAATAGTATTTCCCTATGAATGTGGAGACATCATCCCTCAAAATGAAATGACACTAATTCTTAGGGAGCATTTGCTAGCTCTTTTAACTGCTTAGAACATTGTGTTAACCTATTTAAAAATCAAAAGTAGAAGCCTTTTCAAGTTTGCAAAAATCAAGCTTTTGAAAATGGAGCTACTAGCTCCCTCAGTAGCTCCTAGTTCTCTGCATTCCTCAAACATGGCTGATAGCATCTCAGCAATCTAATCTGCAGCTTTGCTCAACCCTCAGGCAAGGCTGCAATTCCATCTGGGCAGAGGGCACCATCTCCTTTACTGAAAGCTGATACTCTTCTGGCATCAACTTACCTTGCCTGGACTTCCCTATCCTTTCCTTCATGTTTGTTTCTCTCTTCCCTGCCTGTATTTGTGCTGATCTGCAGAGAAGTTGAGAGAGGCATTTTATAATTTATTCAGTTGGCAATTGATACTCTGCTCTTCAAGCAAGAAAAAAGAAAGAATAAATGGCATCAGTAGTATTATACCTTAAAAACAAAAGCAAACAAAAAAAGACCAAAAAAAAAAGCTAAAACTGATAGATCTGAAAGGAATTTAGAAGAGTAAAAAGATGAGAGAAACATATTTGTATGTATAGAGAGTGATTTTACTTGCAGGAATTCTCTACAGTTGGTGAACTTGTCAAGGTTAACAAGAAGGGTGGAGATCTTTCTCTCAAGATGATGTAAGGAATAATGGGGAGCAACCAGGTACTTAATGCATCTGCGAAGACCTGTGTTCCACACCTCTGTCTCCTCAGAAATCCCTGCCCTGTTCATCTGTCAGTGTAGCAGAGGCGGCGTCTGGGTTGACCAAAGCCTGGCGGGAAGTCAATACATTCCCCTCGAGACAAGGAAAATTCCGCAGGTCGGACTTGCTAAGCATGGAGACTACAGAGAGTGCATACAGATGGCATAGTAAATTAAGATAATGATATTGGCTGTTTATTGAAGATAAAACATAAATCTGTAATGGAAGCATCTAGGAGATTCCTGCGCTCAGTGTATCAACATCAGAAAGAACAGTTATGAGTGTTGTCAAGATGAAGGGGTGGGGGAAGTCCAGAGCCTGACTAACATTTAGAGATAGAAAGCTTTCATATCCTTCAGTCTTCTTTCCTTTGTGATTTCCACAGGATTTTCATTTCCAAAGATATTATACTACTTGCTTTCAAAGGAATTCAATATTTTCATTCAGAAAAGTAATTTCTCAGGAAAGTAACACAGAATGATGTCCTGGGTATTCATTTTCAGAGCCAATCTTACAAAGTCAATTTGTGCTGCAAGGAGCCAGGCCGACATGAAAAGGTGCAGATTCTGTGTGTTTAGGTTTCTTCAGCACTCTTCTCCCTGCCTGTTCATCCCCCCACATGCAGCATGCCTTATACACCCCATAAGCATTTGAAAATAATTGTCTGGTGTTAAAACAAAACACACTGGCAACTCCCTCAGTAACATCACCCAGTGCAACCCAAAGACATTGTTCCCCAGCCCAGGACTACATTACTGCTTCATCTTTTCTGCCCTGTAGTATAAGTCTTATCACCATGACCATCACAATCATTCTGTTTATTTTCTTCACTTTGTTTGAGAAATTAAAGGAGAAAGCAGCAAGTCTAAGGTGAAAGACGAGATGAGTTACTTGCTTGAGTACTTCTGTGCAGATAAAAAAGCTAATCCTGATAAAACCAAGGCTGAAATCCTTCCAGCCCACATAAAGTCAAGGTCAGACACAACATTAGCCAATCAAGTTGAAAGCCAACCGATTTTTCTGAAGTGAGTCAGAGAGACAGAGGTAGACAGAGAAGGGATGCAAGGGGGGATATCAGGGGAAGAAGGAGAAAATCAAGCAGATAGAGGAGAACAGATGGACTGACAGAGTGAACGAGAGACGGAGATGGAGGGGGAGAAAAAAGAAGTCGCTCCTTTTTCTATTCCTGTTCCTTGACATATTTCAAGATCACAAGATTTAAAAAAAATAAAAATTGTCAAGCTTCTCATCAGGCATTTGGGGTGACTGAAGAACAAGGTCCAGCTGCCAATGGATGTTTTTCCTAGGGTTTTCAAGTTCTAACCTTGAGGACAACATTGTTTATTCCTGGTGGAAAGATAAGCCAGCCAGCCCTGGCCCCACCCCCCCCATGGAAGCCGAGTGGGCATTACCGGTGAACAAAGAGAGAGTGCTGTACAGCAACAAGCATTTGGTTTTGATTAGAGGATATTCAGGGACTGTGCAAGTTCTATTAAAATAAGCACAAAACCATTTTAAAGGGCTTTTTCTTGTCTTTCTCTTTCCCCCCTCGGTTTATATTGTTAATCTTTCTTCCTGGACGGCTCCTCACAAATGCCTTTTGTTTTCTTGTGTGATTCTACGTGCCAGGACTCTAAGAAGGAAGGACGGAGGTCCTGTTCTGGCATGCTTTCAAGTCCCTTCCATAGGAGATGAAAGCTTGTTGCTGTGCCTTCAAGGGTATAAATTTAGAGGCCGCCAAACCGTCCGGAGGTAATTCAAATGCTGGTAAATGTTGGAACCCACCCTGGCCCCCTGCTCATGTGAATACCCTGGCACTTACCCCACTCAGAGGAAACGAAACCAATTTGGGAAAGGGAGGAGGGAATAAACATGCAATTAAAATGGCCATTTCTCCTGGTTTCTTCCTTTAGTTCTTTTTTTAACACTGCATCCCATTCTATAATCTGATGATGAAACGGGTCTGGTTAATTATAACAACATACAAAAGATCGCTGTCTTTTTCCCCACAGTGACTATACTGGCTTTGAGTTTTAGGGAGGGGAGGAGGGTGTCAGATAGTGATGGGGCGGGGGGAGAGGTGGCTAAACTTCAAGCAAAGCCGTCATTTCGGAAGAGCCGCTATTTTTATATTGTTTGCAAACCCCTTGCCAGAGTGAACATTACAGAAATGGCACTTTTCTTTCAATATATCTATCTCCCTCCTGTATACATAGATAGACAAATAAAAATGAATCTTTCCAAAGGCAGCATGCATGCCACTTCTATATATTCTTCAGATAGCTTATTTTTATTCTGCTTCAAGCATAACCTATCATTTTTATTCAAGATTCCATCCAGTGTCTCTCTCTCGTTCTCTCCAAGCAAGTCTTCAAGCCCTGCTGCACTGCTTTGTTCCAGAGGCCCTGTTAAAGGCCACAGGATGGCCATAGCACACCCATCTGGTTTGTTTTCACATCCTCGGAGGAGGGAGTCAGGAGAGCCCCCTCCAGTGGAAGGAGCAAGGTGGTGGAGAATAAGCATTACTGTCTCTCCTTTGTTTGTTTGTGATTAGCTTCTTGTGCTCATCTCTGGATGACTCTTAATATCCATGGGGAAATAACAACACTAAATGAAGCTCACCCAGCAAACGGGAGAATTAGTTGTCAGTGCTTTGAAATCCTTATGCTCACAGATTCAATTTCGGTATCGGAAAAACATAAGCATTCACTTCTCTCTCTTTTCATTCCTTGGTTTTATTTCCATCCTCCCCTGGTCCTTCTTTCACCTCTACTTAATTCTAAACAGTAGACAAATTTTAAATGTTATCAACCCTAATGCATCTGCTAGAAAATAGCAGCAAACCTGTATGTGAAATAGCAATAGGTTCCATGTCAGAGGAAAATGAAGATCTTGATGGCTCATCGTTTCCATAATATTACTACATACTTGGCGAATAAATACCAGAGGAATACCAAACAGTGGTTGAGCAAAAAAATGAATATTGAAATTTATAAAATGGCCAATGTCCAAAATAGTAATAGTCACAGGAAAGTGTTTTGACATCTGAGCTAACCTCCATTTTCTCTCCCCTCCAGAACTGAGCATGCTTGATTTGGTGGGACTGACTTGAACAAACATGTTATTACAGTGAATTTCAACCTGTTCTTTTTTTTTAGCTCTTCGACTTTACGCATCAGTCCAATTTCACACTATGGAGGGGCTTTGAGATATAAAGAAAAAAGTGCTATATTTTATTTAAGCTTTTTTCCATCAGTTTCCAAATACATAGTTTGGGGCACCTAAATTAACCTGAGCATTATTTGTTACCTATAAAATGGGGAAAATAAGAGACTCATTATTTTAGGGTGATGGTGAGGATTAAACAATTTTATATGTGTGTGTGTGTGTAATGAAAATTATTATTTATCATTGTTAGGAGCCATCACGTAACTTCCAAGTCCTGGTGGTTCTATATAAAGTACGACAGAACACTGCTCAGTCCCACACCCTCCTCAAAATGTTTGTTATATTTGAGCCCTTTGCTACAGTCATTGTTGATCTTTATCATTGACTATTTTATCAAGCATGATGTCCTTCTCTAAGTACCACTTCCTCCTCATAACATATAGAAAGTGAGACAAAATCTCACTATCTTCATTCAGGCCCTACTCCTTCTAAAACAGATTTTTTTTAAATTATTATTTTTATTCTGAAAGTCATGATATATTAAAAATTCTTTACCAACAGCATAATTCAAAAGCCTCAATCTTTCTTCAGTCTTCCTTATTTGTTGTCCAGCTTTCATGGGCAAAAAAGATGAATGAAGATAACATGGCTGGAGTCAGGCATCTTTTATTCTTTAAAAAGTGGCATTTTTTGGTTTTTAGCGCTATTGAAGAGTCTTTTCCAAGATCTCTTGCATGCAATGCATCATTTGATGTTTTTGATTGTGGATTTCTATGGACATTGATTGTGAAACCAGATAAAATTAAATTTTTGACATCTTTTTTCCTGCATTTATCATATTGCATGTTGATCCAGTTGTAAGGATTTCCATTTTCTTTATCTTGAATTGTAATCTGGCTTATATTTCAGTGCTTCTATGAATGGATTCAAATTACTAACCTTTTAGTTAATCATCAAGTGATCTTTATTAGCAAGTGCTTCAAGTCCTCTTTGGCTTTTTGTTGTTGTTATACCAGTTTATTTACAGAATTCAAATACATTGTCCTCTGTCTCCAGCCAAGAAAGTTGTATCATTTGCACATTGCTAATTCTTTTTGTAATTCTTAATGTTGTGTTCTTCTGAATATAATACTGGTTCTCAGATTATTTGCTCAACATATAACTTTGGTAAGTGTGATGAGATGATACAAGCCTGACATATATCTTATATAATTTTAAACTATGCAGTATGTCTTTGTTCTAGTTTCTGTTTGAACTATCTCTTAATCTGTGTACAGGTTCTGTATGAGCATAATTAAGATATCTAGAATTCTTATCTTTTTAATGCTATCTACATTTTGTTATGATCCATATAGTCAAATGTTTTGAATATTCAATAGAACAAAGTTAAAGAGCTTGCTGGTATCCTCTACTTTCAGTAAAGATCTATCTAACACCAATAGTGTATCTCTTGCCTTGAGTTTCTGTCTATTCCCTGTCAAGATACTACTCTAACTACTTTCCAACGATCTCCAGTAATATTTTACCTGCAAGTGGTATTGATGATACTGTTCAACTACTTCCATGTTCTGTTGGATCACTTTTATTTGGAAAAGCATAAGTGTATCTCTCTTCTGGTCTTTCATCCATAGCTGTCTCCCAAATTTCTTGACATAGATAGTTTCAGCACTGCATCTGTTTGGTGAAGCTTCTCAGTTGGTATTTCAACAATCCCTGAAATCTTGCTCTTTTAAGAATGCCTACAGAGCAACTAGTACTTCATCAATATAATCCGTTACTGTTCCTATGCTTCCTCCTGAAACGGACCAATTAATTCACATGGTTGATTTTATATATTATAGCTAAAATTTATTGCATACTTTAAATGTGATAGCATTGTTTTAGGAGTTTTACACTTAGAAGTTATTAACTATTATATGGGACTATTGAGAACATTAAATGGGTTCACTCATGTAAATGTCTAGCACATGCTAAATGCACTATAAATGATAGCTATAATGGTAATAATGTAATTTCTGCCATACCCTTCTAAGAAAGGAGTTGTTACTGGGCTTTTAACAAAGATTAGATACTAAGGCATTCAGATATTTGTTGACTTGACCAACATTCCAGATTAAGAAAATAACAGAGCCAGGACTCAATTACTTTGGTTCCCAAAGTATTTGAATAGCTGGAATATTTGTATATGCAATAGCTCATCATTGTCATTATTCTTAATTGCCATCAAGTCAATTCCAATTCATGGTTGACCACTACATATGACCCTAGAGAGTAGAATTGCTTTATAGGGTTTTCAAGGCTGTGACCTTTCAAAAGGAAACCACCTGGCTTATATTTCAGTGCTTCTATGAATGGATTCAAATTACTAACCTTTTAGTTAATCATCAAGTGCTTACCCAGGACTCAAAAAGTTCTTTAAAAACTGT
>NW_006399802.1:12449303-12532124 GCF_000299155.1 Elephantulus edwardii | reverse complement strand
TTATTTATATATATAAAACTTAGGGAGCTCTGGTGGCCTAGGGGCAAGAAACTATACGAACACAGTTGGAGGCCAACAGCTGCTCCTCAGGAGAAAGATAAACAATCTCCTTTACAATTAACTGTCTCTGAAATCTTGCCAGAGGGTCAGGTATGGGTCAGTTACAACTTGATGGTACACAACAACAAGTCCTTACTTAATAACTATTTCATTTTGCAACATTTCAGTTACAATCATATAAGTCAACTGTTCTGCACATTATGGGTGCACTCTGATAGTAATAAATACCACAGTACAAAGTGAGAATAACAATGGCTATTATAATTAAAGTTATGTGTCAACTTGGCAGGTCATAATACTTAGTGGTTTGACAATTCTTTGACAATGTGATTTGGGAGTCATATAATGATGTAGTCACCCTGGATTTTGTGATCTGATGTGGTTATCCTCCATTTTCTCACAGCATTAATTTAACATAAGAACTTGATATTTAGAAGCTGTGTTGATAAACAGTGAGTATACATTAATATATTGTACATTCATGTAAGTATGCACATATAAAAACACATATATACATACACATATTCATTATATATATATATACTCACAAACATGTATATACACATACACCATTGATTTCACGCATTAAAAAAATAAAGTATTCTGATTAAATTTAAACCCAGTCCAACTCTGCTGGTAAGAAATGGTAGTTGAGACTGGGGCCTGGTTTGATTTACATTTGAAAATCATTTATATTCCCCTCTCAGCATCCTTCCTGTCCATATTTTCCTTTCTGGCTTATGGGGTTGTTCAGCTGGGCTTTGCATGAGTTACAAAGCAGCAACAATTACATGAGGGAATCCAGGAGCATGTTAACCACAAAAAACTGTTGTCATAAACAGTATGCATCTTAATGCAGTCTTTCAGTCTTTACGTAAGATTAATTAAAGAGCAGATGTTCTGTCATACCCTGTGTTAGGTATGGTTATCTTTGAGATTCCAGCTCTTCCATTTGCTGAGTTTTAATTTGCATCATTATGCATTTTGAGCCTGGGGCATGAGTAGTCAAGTGGTAAACATTAGCTCTACTGCACTGTGTTTCCAACTGCACCTTCACTATTAGGCTGACTAATAGAATTCAATTCTATTTTCAGCCGAATCCTCTCAATTTTCATTTGCTTTTGACATGTTACATGGCAGGAGGAAAGAGCAAGGGAAAATGAGAGAGAGAGAGAGAGAGAGAGAGAGAGAGAGAGAGCAGCCACAGCACTGTTTGTGAACAGATCCTCAAGTTAGCAAGAGAGCCCCCTTCTGCTGAGCACTGACTTCATGCACAGAGTCTTCCCCCAACCTCACCTTCCTTTTATGCATAGCTGGAAAAGCCTTGACATTTTCCCTGTCATTCTCATCTTAGAGCTTGACACACCAGATAGTATAGAGCTCTTTGCTTTTGTTGTTTGGAATTGGTGGCACCAAAGTGAATTCTGATTTTAAAAATCTCACTCCTGGAAATTAATGTCTGAAAACTTTTCAGGCCATGATCAAAGTCTGATATGAATTAATTTGTCATTCTAGCACAGCCCTTCTTGCCAGGCATTTCAGGCCAGGACTTGGGAAAGGCAGCAGATATCTGGGTTGACAATTTCATTTAAAGGACAGAAATCTCTCTGCTTTCTTTTCATTGATATCTTGATTTAATGAACACACAAACAGACTATCGCCATATGCTCCAAATACCAGCTTGCTGTTCTTCAAGAAGCATCTTGGGAAAATGCCAGTGAAAGAAGCTTGGAAGAAACTTGAAAAGGCTTCAAGACATATCTTTGTAGTCTGGGATAGCAAATGCACTACTGATTAATTACGCTGGGATTGGATGTGAATAGGAATGTCAATAAGGCGTTCATAGCCCTGCAATTGGGAGCATGTTGGCTTGATAATAGAACCCTTCCTGTTTTATTTCCTGTGTTGCCCTTTCTGTTGGTAACATATTCACATGCAGGTCAGAAATATAAGATAGCGGCATCACGCCACTTCTCAAAACAGAATCGTTAGATCAAGTGTGACCATATTCACAGAAGAGGTATTCCTCTAGAAAAAAGAAACTTCAGGATTTGTGTCAGAGAATTCTTGGCTGAAGAGAAATCAGTCATCTCTCTTCCTGCAGAGATGATCTCCACCATCATGGTAGACACTTAAGACAGCCTAGAGAGTGGCTTTACTCTTGCCAAAATCCTTCATGTCATTTTACCTTAGAAGATGTTGAAAAATCACTCTGCCTTCAAAATCCAGAATTAGTTCATGGAGATTTGGAAAATAAGCAAAGTCTTTTCTTTCTCTTTCTCTCTTAGAAGAAAAGAATGAAAGAGGAGAAGGAGAAGAATTTTCATCAAGAAGAGAAAACTTATTTGAACCTGATGTTGGGAAAGAGCTTGTCTCAGTGATAAAATCCAGAAAATCTAATTTGAAAATATTGATATCAATTCCACCCTTGGATATTATGCCATCTACTTCCAAATTCAAACTATAGCTTTTTCCAGATTGGTCTGATAGTCATCATAGGCTTCTATTATCTATGCAATATATTCTAGAATGTTTTGGCTTATCTACATGGTCATTTATGGTTGTTGTTGTTCTGTACCATTGGGTCAGAACCAACCAGAGGCACATGGGAGGAAGATGTCCATCTAACCGCCCCCCCCCCCCCCCCCCCCCCCCCCCCGCCCAGAGAAGCTAGTAGATTCGAATTGCATGCCTTTGGGATTGTAGCACAGTTTCTTACCACTAGGCCACCAAAGCTACTTACATGGTCCTTTATGGTAGGACTCTACAATATTGGTCTAGTCTTAGCTTCTGTTGATCACACACCCTGTAGAAGGAGACTAAAAAACCCTGGCCTATCTCTCACCCTCTATCTCTTTACTTCTCTCCCAGCTATCAAGAAGCAACAGACTCATCATTCAACCTCCATGGAGTTTCCAAGGCTGTAAATCACAGAGGACGATATTGTCTATCTTTCTTCTAAGAAGCAGTTTGTGATTTGAACCACCAGAGGGGCTTAATCTTAGGGTTCACAGCAATATATCCTATGGACTGTGCAACCAGAATTTCCTTTTAACCTTCAGGCATTTACATAAGTATGTTGTTGTTGTTGTTATGTGCCGTCGAGTCAGTTGCGGCTCATAGCGACCCTATGTACAACAGCCCTAAACTCTGCTCTGTCCTGTGCCAATCGCACTGTCTCCGACACTCCCATCCCGATTATCCCAGTCACTGAATCAATCCACCTCATAGAGGGCCTTCCCCTCCTGCGCCGTCCCTCCACTCTCCCAAGCATGATGTCCTTCTCCAAGGACCTGTCTCTCCTCACAACATGTCCAAAGTATGTTACAGAGTGCCTCAGAATCCTTGCCTCCAAGGAGCCACCCGGTTTAACCCTTTCCAGGACAAATCTGTTTGTTCTCCTAGCAGTCCATGGTATTCTCAATACTCTTCTCCAGCACCACAGCTCAAAGGCATCAATTCTCCTTCTATCCTCCTTTGTCCAACTCTCTGATGCATAGCAAGTGATTGCAAAGACCATGGCCTGTATCAGACGCAACTTAGTCTCCAGAGAGACACCATTGCTCTTCAGTACTTTGGAGAGGTCCCTAACAGCAGACTTTCCCATGGCAATGCGCCTTTTAATTTCCTGGCTGCTGGTGCCAAGACTGTTGACTGTGGAGCCAAGCAAACTAAAGCTGTGTACAGTCTCAATCTCTTCATCATCCATCCTGATGCTGCCAATTGGTCCAGTGGTGAGAATCTTTGTCTTCTTGACATTGAGCCTCAATGCGTATTAGAGGCTACACTCCTTGACCCTCTGCAGCAGGTGCTTCAGGTCTTCTTCAGTTTCAGCAAGCAGGGTTGTGTCATCCGCATAACGCAGATTATTGATAAATCGTCCACCAATCTTGACCCCACATTTCTCCTCATAGAGCCCAGCCTCCTGGATAATCTGTTCTGCATATAGGTTGAAAAGGTAGGGAGATAGGATGCATCCCTGGCGTACGTCCTTCCCAGTTTTGAACGATGCAGTGTTCCCTTGCTCTGTTCTGACAACTGCCTCCTGGTCCAAGTATAGGTTTCGCATTAGAACGATCAAGTGTTCTGGGATTCCCATTCTTCTCAGAGTCAGCCATAGTTTGCTATGATCCACACAGTCAAATGCCTTTGCATAGTCAATGAAACACAGATAGACATTCCTCTGGTATTCCCTGCTTTCAGCTAAGATCCATCTAACATCAGCTCCAATACAATTGGAGATTGATACATAAGTATTGTCTTTTCAAATTATCCCACCTCCTCACACCTTCCCACCACCAGGGAAAAGTTATGTTCTAGAGTCGAGTGTCAAGTTTCTCACTAACTCTTCATGTATCTCAAATGTCTTTCCCATTAATACCTCAAACCAAAAGTATTCGGAATACAATTCATCTTCTCTTCCAAACATTATCTAGTGTACCCTCAATGTCTGTCAATGGAACCTTCGTACTATTAGTAACCCAATATTCAACACATCAATTCTATACTTGACCTTTTTTGTTTCTTCTTTCTTTCCTTCTCACCTTTCCTGTCTTCCTTTCCAATATCTACTTTCTAACTCCTGATGTATATACTTGCAGAATAATTTTTCTATCCAAAATTTTTACACCCAAACTCAGTTATTACCAAAGTCTCCTTCTCTACTGAAGCTTTCTACTTCAGAAATGTTTGCTTCCAGACTACGAGATGACAAATTTCGTTTTAGACCACATATTTGTGGTATTTTGACCATATTAACAGCAGATCTGCACCCTTCCCTGTCCTATGTCATCCTCATGATGATATGCTCAAGCTCATTGTTAGAAATCAAATGACTTATTGCATAATGCAAATCTCTTTCCAGGGACTTCTTTAAAGTACAAAAGAACAAATATGTCATCTTCAAAACTGAGGTCTACCTGACCCAAGTCATGGTATTTTCAATTGCTTCAGCATGTCAAAGCTTGACAATGAATCAGGAAGACTGAAGAAGAATTGATGCATTGGAATTGTAGTGTTGGCAAAGAGTATTGAATATGCCTTAAAGAAATGTAGGCAGAAGGCTCCTTAGAAGGACAGAGAAACTTCTCACATACTTTGGAGATGTTATCAAGAGAGGCCAGTCTGTGGAGAGGAACATCATGTTTGGAGAACTGGAGAGCTGGCCAAAATAAAAGGAAGATTCTGAACAAGATGACTTGGCACAATGACTAGAACAGTGAGTCCAGCATAACAGAAATTATGAGTATCATGCCAAGGTTTCATTCTAGGGCAGCTCAAGAAGCAGGGGATCAGAGTTTCATTCTGTTTAACATTAGGCAATGAATAGGAACAGAGCAATTCCCTTTTGAAGATGTTGTTGTTGTTAGGTGTCATCTAGTTGACAACAACACTATGGACAAGAGATAAGACTCTTTTCCTATCCACACCATCCTCAGAATCTCCAACATGCTCCAGCCCTTTGTTACAGACACTGGATCAATCCATCACATTGAGCTTCATCCTCTATCTTTCCCAGCACAATTCTTTTTCCCAAGGACTGCCCCCTCTTAAACATACCCAGAGTATGAGATGAAGTTTCAGATCCCCGCCTCTAAGGAGCACCCTGCTCACACTTCTCCCGTGACAGATTTGTTTGTTCTTTTTCAAAAATCTTTGCCAACACTGTCATTCAAAGGCATCAATTCTTCTTTGACCTTTCCCTTTATTGTACAACTTTCAAATGCATATGAAGCAATTGAAAATATCATGCATTGACTCAAGCATACCTTAGTCTTTAACATGACATCCTTGCTATTTTGTCAGAAAATATGACCTTGGTGACAGAACAAGGTCAGAGATCACCTGATAGCATTTTTACATTGAATAAATCATTCATTGTAAACATTTTTTAAATATATAGACAGAGACTATGCACATATACTTGGGAGTAATATTGATATTCTCTGTGGAGAGATATAGTAGAAAAACTGAGTATTATCAGTCAGAAAAAGAGTAGGGGTCGAATGTGAGACATATCATCATTTGTGTATATATAAGGTCACACTGAGGCTTAAGAAAATTAAACAAACCCAAAAGAGCTAAAATATGGCCTTAAGTATGTCCCACCTGAATTTAAAAACTATCTTAAGAATGCATTGTAGTGAACCTTGATAAATAAAGTACACATAAGCTGTAGTATGACATCAAGAAATACACCAAACGGCAAAAATGTTCATTGAAAGACAAGAAAGAAAAGAACAAAATGGTTGTCACACTGAAGATCAATGACTACAGCCTTCAAATATGGATTGTACCTCAATATTAAGAAAACAAATATCCTCTCCACTGGATCAATAAGCAATATTATGGTAAATGGGGGGGAAACTGAAGTTGTCAACAGTTTTATTTTACTGTGACCCAAAATCAACACCTAGGAAGCAGCAATCAAGAAGTTAAAAAGCATATTGTATTATGTTAATCTCTTGTTCAGGACCTCCTTAAAGTGCTAAAAAGCAAGGATGGCAGTTTAAAGTCCAACATGCTCCAGACCCAAGACAAGTTCCTGCTTAGAGGCAAGGACGGTGACAACTCTGTCTTACATACTTTAAATTTGCTTTCAATAAGGGCCAATCCTTGAAAGAGAATATCATACTTGGAAAGATGGATGTCTAAGAGGGAGAGGAAGACCCTCAATGAGATGGCGTCCCACAGTGATTGTACTGGTGGACTTTATGCACAGCATAAAGGGAATGGCACAGGATCTGGCACGGTTTTGATTTGATAATGACGCTTTGAGTGAGAGGTGACTTGAAGGAACCCTACAGCAGCTACAACACGTTTTAGACAACCGTTATATCTTCCTTCAGTCTTTTCCAGACTTACATGGTATTGGTTCACTCCCACTGGAAAAAACCTAGACAATAAGTCTATGATCTACTTTATAAAAATGATCATCCTTACCTTACAAATAAGGAAGTAGAGAATCAATGACAGTCAGCAATATAGACAAACTCATAAGACTAATAAGTCAAAGATTTTTTTAAAAAAAAATCCAACTCTTTCTATTATTAATTACTGCCTTCAACTTTCACAGGATGTATTTATTTATTTCATTGGATTTTCTGTTTTACCTTTAGGGAGCTCTGGTGGCCTAGTGGCAAGAAGCTGGGCTGCGGTCCCAAAGGCACACAGTTTGAGGCCACCAGCTGCTCCATGGGAGAAGAATGGACAATCTTCTCCTGTGTGATTAGCACTGAAAATCCATCGAAGGGTCAGCTATGGGTCAGTTCTGACTCAATGGTACACAACAACAATAATATTTTACCTTTCTAAATGATTAAGTGATTCAAAATAACACAAATTTAAATCATAACTTTAAATATATACACACAAAATATGCCATTGGATATTTACTTCTTTGGATTACCTATTTTCCCTTTCTAAATGATTAAGTGATCCAACAAACACAAACTGGGTTGCCTGGTGAATGATATGAAGATAAAATCATTGGAGGAGATTTATCTCTTCTCCCTGCCCATCAGGGAGTCTGAAATATCGACTTCTTCCTGGGCATGTCCCTCAAGGATGAAGTATTGAAAATCATGCCAGTGCAGAAGCAGACATGTGCTAGCCAGTGGACCAGGTTCAACGCCTTTGTCGCCATTGAAGATTATAATGGCCATGTTGCCTTGGGCATCAACTACTCCAAGGAGGTGGCTACTGCCATCTGTGGGGCCATTATCCTAGCCAAGCTCTCCATTGTCCCTGTGTGGTGTGGCTACTGGGGGAACAAGATTGGCAAGCCTCACACCGTTTCCTGCAAGGTGACTGGGAGCTGTGGCTCTGTGTTGGTGCATCTGATCCCTGCACCCCAAGGCACTGGAATCGTCTTGGCCCCTGTGCCCAAGAAGAATCTCTGTGCAGAGTTCTAAGGCTCCAGCTGTGGCTACCACATAGTGGATTTTCTTTAACAAATAAGGTGAATTAAGTTCTAAAATATATATATTTCATTTGTATAGAATATATACATAATTTATATATTATATTGAAAAATTAGAAACACATTTAAATATATGACACCTATATACACATGTCCTTATGCTCAATAAGGACAAAATAGCATTATATATGAAATGGATAATTATCCCTGATACCGGATAACATACTTGAGCACTGTGTTCAGCTGTGAATTTCCAGGCATTTAAGGTAAAAAAAAAAGAATGAAAGCTATAGTTTTATGGTTCTTATGAGTAATTTAAGAAAGTTGACTGGTTCATAAGAAGAGAGAATTTTATTTCCTGGCACTATATTCTAAAAAGAATTTATCACGTAATTGTGGAAAAGAATTCTTCACATAGATGTTGAGTAAAACATCAGCTAATGTCTTCCAGAGTGGCTTTGCAGAAGACGAAGTATGTCTTTCCACAGCTATTTCTTGCTTTTAGTGCAACAAGAATAAAAATTAAGTGCTCTGTGACAGCAATTATAAAAGGACTAACACCTGTGGAATAAACAATACATGCATACAAGAACAGAACCCTGTAATGTGTCCAGAATGAGTTAAACACTCTGAAAGGCTTACACAACTCTAGATAAGACCTACATAAAAAGAATGTCATCATCTATATGCTTTGATAGTCCGGATCTTTTTCCTTTTTTCTGACCTTTTGGTTTTGGATACCCAAATGGTTACTCCAGCCCCTCTCCTACTTTTTATCACTGTTTTCCCATGTTTTTAATCTCAACCTTTGGCACTGCATTTATCTAACGATAGATCTCCCTCCAAAGACTCTTTCACTTGATGACATCTAGGATATTCTTCTTCAGCTTCTGCTCCTGTCAGGGGCATAGAACAGCCCAGTAGACACATGGACAGCTTATCCCTTAGAGAATTTCTCTAAAAGCAATCGACTCCACTGTGCTTTGAGAGAGAACTATGGCAATCAATTCCAGACTGAGCTTTCTGGCAGCAGCAAGGGTGCAGTTATTCTGTGTGGCTGAATGGAGCAAATTCCACTGGCTTTTGATATGAGACATTCCAGTGGCACAGTTGACATTCTGTTAGAATGATTGTGGAATCTGACTTACACTTTCCCAGATGAGGGGAGAGGTAGTCCACATAAGTGCTTGCAAATATGGTCCAATTTTCACAAAAATTTAGATCTCCGTAAGGATATATATAAATCTCTAACTTCAGAACATGGGTGACGTTTCTCCCCTCAGAGTACTGTTCAAGTTAATACTAACAGAATTCTAAATACAAGAAATTACTTAAAATCCACCATCCACTCAACCCAATCTAGCTGACTTCTCTCCCCATTGTCTTCTAGGTTTTACCTATGTGCAGACATAACTTAAAATTACTGCATAGACATAATTTTATATTCTGGATTTTTTTTTCTAGTCAGCATTATAAATACCTTTCTTAATACATGGTTGCTAGACAGTTCTCATAATTAGCATTTTTATGGTTCTGTGTGTCCATTAAGGTACTTCTTCATGATTTATTATTTAATTACCCATTTCACTAGACACAGACATTTACATTGTTTGCAGTATTTTAGTTTCAGAGAGTCAAATTTCTTGAACCAAAGTATATAAATGTGATGATTTATATCATGTCAAATTGATTTTCACAATGATAGATTCCATGTATACACTCATCAAGAACATATGAAAATACCATCTATACTGCAGCCATCCTAACAAAGGAAATTTGTGGGTGTTAATGCTATGTAAAAGACACAGCATGGAAAGTATGCAAGTCTTTAATTGCTAATGAGTTGTTATGTGCTATCAAGTCAAAACAGACTCATAGCTGACCTTACAGCTGTTTTTCAGAGACTGTAATCCCATATATCCTTTCTCCATACCTATTCAATCTGTATGCTGAGCAAATAATTCACAAAACCAGACTCTGTGAAGATGAGTGTGACATCAGGATTGGAGAAAGACTCATCAACAACCTGCATTATGTTGACAGCACAACTTTGCTTGCTGAAAGTGAGGATATGAAATGCTTGCTGCAGAAGATCAAGGACTGCAGCCTTCTATATGGATTACATCTGAACATCAAGTAGACAAAGACCCACATCATAGGACCAAAAGTCAATATTATGATGTTGTTGTTGTTGTTTTGTTGTTAAGTGCCGTCGAGTCATAGGCTACTCATAGCGACCCTATGAATGAAAGTCCCAACAGTTGCGTGACTTTCATCCTTTCTGCATGTTCATAGGGTTTCCTGAGGCAAGCTATTTATGGAAGCAGATGCCACTCCTGCTTCCAAAACATGATAGCTGGAGAAAATATTGAAGCTGTTAATGATTTAATCTTGCTTGCATCAACAATACTCATGGCACTAGCAGTCAGGAAATCAGGAGATTCATTGTCTTGGGCAAGTCTGCAGTTAGGGACCTCTCCAAAATAGTGAAGAGTAATGAGTTTGCGGACTACGATATGCTTGATTGAGGCCATAGTCTTCTCAGTCACCTACCATACATTAGAAAGCTGGACAACGACTAAGGATGACAGAAAAAGAATTATTAATGTCTTTGAGATGTGGTGGTAGAGAAGAGTGCTACTATCACGTGGAATGCCCAAAGAACAAACAGATATGCCCTGGATAAGGGTGCAGCCAGAGTGTTCCTTGGATGCAAAGATGATGAAGCTTCATCTTTCATACTTTGGACATATAGCTAAGTAAGAATATTCTTTGGAAAGGGATATCATGGAATGATGGAGGGTCAAGGAAAGAGAGGAAGACCCTCAATGAGATGGATTGACATTGTGACTTCAGCAATGGGTTCTAGAGTCTCAGAGATGGAGAGGAAAAAGAGATGGTGCAGGATAGGGCATGTTTCAGGTTGGCTGTTCATAAGGTCATACTTGACTTAATGGCATTTAACAACAACAACAATCCCACGGGAAGACATCGCTTATCTTTTTCGTGCAAAGCACTATTAGACTTGAACCACTTGTCTTTGAATTGGAAGTGAAGCTCCTTCACCAATAGGCCACCAGAATTCCCTAATTCCTAGTGAAGTAGTCCAGAAATCTGTGACAATTATATTAACAGTAATAAAAATTGGAACAGAAAATAATGCTGCCATTCAAACTTTCCTCCTTCTTATTCGTTGCTGGTAGAACTCAAGTCTCTTTCTGCTTTTCATCCTTCCTCTATGTGACTCAGAACCATTGGTGAAATAGTCGATTAAGTTATGAGCTATTAATCAAAAGGGTAGCAGTTCAAAGCCAACAGCTGCTCTATAGCAGAAAGATAAGACAGTCTGCTTTCATGTAAATTTAAGGCTCAGGATCTCTGCTCTTTATTGATTGACAGATTGACCTCTCTTCTCAGTAGCCTCAGCCCCATCACTGAGACATGATGATGAAGGTCAGAGGAAAAGGATTTGGATGCCTTGGACACCTTGTCACCAGGGATGCTTTTAACCTTGGCAAAGTGCATGTTATTGCCACCAGTGACCTCTTCAATGGTCCAGTAAGGTTCCACCCATGGGAAGTCAAATTGCACCGTCAAGGCTGAGAATAGGAAAGTCATCACTATCTTCCAGGAGCAAGATCCCACCAACATCATGTGGGATGAGCTGGTGCTGAGCATATTGTGGAGTCCACTGGTATCTTCACAACCTTGGAGAAGGCTGGGGCTCACTTGAAGGGTGGTGCCAAATGGGTAATCATCTCTGCTCCTTCCTTCTACCAATGTCCCCATGTTTGTGATGGGCATGAACTATAAGATGTATGACAAATCTCTCAAGATTGTGAGTAATGCCTCCTGCACCACCAACTCGTTGGCCTCCTGTGACCAAGGTCATTAGTGACAACTTTGCCATTGTAGAGAAACTCATGACCACAGTCCATGCCATCACTGCCACACAGAAGCCTATGGATGGCCCCTCTAGAAAGCTGTGGCATGCTGGCCATGGAGCTGCCCAGAACATCATCCCTGTTTCCACTGGTGCTACCAAAGCTATGGGCAAGGTCATTCCTGACTTGAATGGGAAGCTTACTGGCATGGCTTTCAAGTTTCTCACCCCCAATGTGTCAGTTGTGGATCTGATCTGCCATCTAGAGAAAGCTGCCAAATATGATGACGTCAAGAAAGTAGTAAAGCAGACATCAGAAGGGGTCCTCAAGGATATGATGATATACACTGCTGACCAGGTTGTCTTCTGTGACTTTAACAGTGACACCTGCTCTTTCACATTTGATGCTGGGGCTGGCATTGCCCTGAACGATAACTTTGTTAAACACATTTCCTGGTATGTCAATGAATGTGGTTACAGCATATGGGTGGTTGACCTGATGGTTCATATGGCCTCCAAAGAATTAGAACCCCTTAGACCACTCCTACCCCAGCAACAGCACTAAAAGAAAGAGAAAGATACTCTCCGCTGCTGGGGAGTCCTTGCCACAATTTGAACTCATACAAAGTGAGAATCTCACATCCTTGACACAATTTCCATCCAGTCCCCCTGATAAAGGGAAAGGGCTTAGAGAGCCCATCTAGTCATGTACCATCAATAAAATACACTATACTCATAAAGCACACTGTACTCAGAAAAGAAAACAAAAGGATTTACAGTCAGAAGTCCTGTATGGCAGTTCTGCTCTCATAGGGGTTGCTATGAATTAAAAGTGCTTGGATGGCATGGGGTTACTGTGAGACAAAAACAGTAAGTGTTAATGATCAAAGACAACCTTAAAAATACATTTTCTTGGTAATGATACTTGCAAAGACACCCAGGAACTTCTAATTTTTGTTGTTGTTATGTGCTGTCAAGTAGAGTACAACTCATAATGAACCTATGAACAAAAGATCTGAAACTTGTCCTATCCTGTGCCATTTTCACACCTCCCGACACACTAGAGCCCATTACAGCAATCTCTGTGTCAATCCACTCTCTTGATGGTCTTCCTCTCCTTCACCAAACAACCACACATCCAAGCATCATGTCCCTCTCCAAGGAATAGATCTTTCTAGCAACATGCCCAAAGTATGTGAGTGAAGCCTCATTATTTTTGTCTCCAAAGAGCACTCCAACTGCACCCTCTTCAAGACATATCTGCTTATTCTTTTGATTGTCCATGGGATGTTCAGTTGCTCAAAGGCATCTATTCTTCCATCATCCTTATTCACTGTCCAGCTCTCAGAGGCATAGCAAATTCTTAGAAAGATCATGGCCTTAATCAGACAAACTTAGTCCTCACACTGACATCATTATTCCGCAATAATTTGGAGAGGTCCCTAACTGCAGATTTTCTCAGTGCAATGTGTTTCCTTTTTGTCCTGACCCCTTGTACCAAGGGTGTTAATTATGGAACCAAGTAAGATGAAGTTGTTGACCATTTCAATCTCTTCTCCAACATGATGTTGTCTATCAGTTCAGTGGTAAGAAAATTTGTTTTCTTGACATTGAAATGCAATCTATATTTAAGGCTGCATTTCTTGATCTTTTATAACAAGTACTTCAAGTCCTTCTTACTTTTAGCAGACAAGTTTGTGTTGTCTCCATAACACAGGGCTATTGAGAAGTCTCCCTTTTGAATAATTTGCTCTGCATATGTATTAAATTAGTACAGAGAGAATACAATAATGATGCACTCCCGTCTTAAAATCTCATTGAAACTTCTAAGTTTCTTTATTCTTTAAAAAGATGGAGGAAGCCATTTGAAAAAACTCTATATTCTCTGCTGAAATGATGACATAACTATGATCTTTGTCTTATCTAGCTTTTAATTTTTTTATTTTATTAATTTTAATGAACATTTACAGAGATTTGGGGTTTCTATTCATTGTTGCACTTTTCTCCCTGCCCGCCCCTCCCCCACAGTTTGCTCCTCTCTTTGAAAAGTGAAAGAAAAATTCCTTCATTGGTATACAATCTCCCCACTTCCCCAACCCCACTGACTACACTCCACTATTCAACCTTAATTCTGGACTCTTGTGATAACCATAATATCCTGTATCACTTTTAAACTGGTCTCTCACTCATCTGTTTCAATGCAGTATACATAATTTACCCAGTTTTTCTCAGTCTTATCCCAACCCTGATGTCAGTTCCAGTCTACAACATTGACACTATGCAGTATTTGACTTTTTATGACTGAAATATTTCGCTTAGCATAATGTCCTCCAGGGTCACCCATTTTGAATAATATTGCATCAGTTCCTAACTTTTGAATACAATGTTCTTACTGTATATGGTTGGTGTCTAAAACTAGAAGCTCTGCAAAAAGAAATCTTAACATTGTGCAAGGTTTTGTTTGCTTGTTTTTAATCTTAGAAATATTGGGTTTAATCATGAAAATATCGTTAATCATAAAAATGCTGGGTTTTTACTTTTAAAGTTATTTTATGCTTATTAACATATTGTTTAAGGAATCAAGATGTTAACAAGAAAAATGCAAGCATAAAGTAAAGCAAAAATCTATAATATTCCATTTGAATTATAAATACAAATATGAATTTAATATTATATTTGCATGTAGTGAAGATATTTTTAATTGTTCTTTCCATGAAAAGAGACTAGAAGCAATGGTAAGGCAGTATCAGAGAGTACACTCAACAACACGAGTTGGTCTGTAAGTGCTAATCCTCACTTAAAGGAACAGAAGATTCTTGCAGAAATGTCTAATTCCATGTCTAGGACAGAAAAGTACAAAGTGAATCTGCTATAACTTACTTCATTAGAAAGCAAAGAAGTACTCATACACTAAAAGGATAATGTCAAAAGCATAGAAGAAACATCTTGAAGGAAAACCCAGTGGGAAAATATGGTATAATTTAAGCATCAACAAGAGAAGTCATTGTAATTAATTAAGTTGTTGTCGTTGTTATATTCCATAGAGTCAGAACCAATCCATAGCTGACCCTCTGGTGGGTTTTTAGAGCCAGTAAATCACAGGGAAAGAGATCGTCCATCCTTCTCCTGCAGAGCAGCTGGTAGACGTGAACCATGTGCCTTTGGGATTGCAGCACAGCTTCTTACCACTAGGCCACCACAGCTCCCTAATTCATTATAACATATTGAATTTAAAACAAATGTATGCATCTATAACCAGAAAAAGCCCTAACCCTCTTTACCATTGAGTTGGAACTGGCCTTCCAGTGGGTTTCTGAGGCTGTGAATTGCATTAATCGCTATGTATATGAAATTCAAACAATGAATAAAGATGATAGAAGAAGAAGAATCAATGCCTTTGAAGTACGGTTTTGGAAAAGAGTACTGAATATCCATCCAATGGACTGCCAAGAAAACAAGCTTGTCTCTCTGTGTTTGAGAAAGTGAAACCAGGGTGCTCTTTGGAAACAAGGATAGTGAAGCTCTGTCTCACACACTTGGGGCATGTGGGAGGTTTTTTGTTTGTTTTACTGTGACTTTTTAAAAAAAATTTATTATTATACTAGTTTATTTACAAAATCTGAATACGTTGCTTTTCAGAACAGATTCTTCCAATTTCCCTCACCCTCCCATCTATCACATTGTACAACTCCATGATTAATTCCCACCTCCTGTTGCTCCCACTCACTGGATCCTTATATTCATTTGACAATAATGGTTTTATACAATATGTGTCCTTGTGGGACTAAGTTCACTCAGCATAATGCTCTCTAATCCCTCTCAAGTTAGGCAATAATTTACAAAATCATTGCTCCTGCATGCTGCATAGTATTCCATTGTGTGAATGTACCATAATTTCTTAATTCATTAATTTGTGGTTGAACATCTGGGCTGTTTCCTAGTTCTTGCAATGGTGAATAATGCTGCTATGAATATTGGTGTACAAGTCTCCATTTGTGTCTCAGTTCTCCTTTCCTCAGGGTATATTCCAGGTAGTGGAATAGATAGGTCATACAGAATTTCTACATTCAGCTTTGGGCATGTTTTAAGGAGGGATCAGTCCTTGGAGAAGGACATCATCTCTGAAAGGCAGAGGGTCAGTGAAAGAGAGAAAGATTCTTGACAAGATGGATTAGCACAGTGACTGTAGCAATCAACTCAAGTGTGTCAGAGATGGTGAGGATGGGACAGGATAGGGTAGGAAGATGAGAGACAGTAAAAAATAACACAACCCTTCACCATCCCAGAGCTGAAAGCAGGTCAGGAGCTCTTAGCCCTGTCCCATGGTGCCTGAAAAGCCTCACCAACAGCAAAATGGTTTTTTATTCATTGCTGACTCACAGACTCACATTTCTAGTACCAACAATGGGGTTTATTAGGGAAGGAAGCTGCAGAGTGGGGGAGGCAAAGAATATCACAATATCACCCAAATTAAGTCCAAGTTTTAGCCCAACAGTTCCTAGGCACAACTCCTGAGTTAGTCCAGTCTCCAGTTTCATTTAAACAGAATTTCCTTCCATCGTCAAAGGCAAGAACAGCAATATCCTTTAACTGTGGCCAGCACAAATGCAAGAAGCCTCAGGTCACACCTTCCACAGTTTCTCCACAGAAACGCCACAGGCTCTCCACCACCAGGGTCTTGCTACAAGCCTTGCACGCCTCATGTCTTTCTCACCTCATGTCTTGTTGCTCAGTGTGGAAAGCACTCTTTCAGTTATCCTCGTCCCACAGCTGAGACTGACTTGCAAGACCATGTCTCTGCAGTATATATATGCCAACTTTTACATTAATACCACAGCAGAATTCAGATCAGTTATTCGTAGAGTAGTCACAGTCAACTAGATGGCTCATAATAACAACAAATTGCATAGGAGGAGATTGTCCATCTCTCTCATGAGGAAGTGTTGATGGATTTGAACTGTCAGAGAGACATGATCTTTAAGTTATCAGTGCAACTCCCTATGCACTACCCTCCCAGAGCTCCTCCCAGAGCTCCTTATGAACTTATGTTGTTGTGTACCGTCGAGTTTGTACTGACCCATAGCTGACCTTCCAGTGAACTTTCAGAGAAAGTTAAACACATGGGAGGAGATAGCCCATCTTTCTTCCATGGAGCAATTTGGGGTTTTGTAAAGCATTTTGGTAGCACAACTCCTTACTGCTACGCCACCAGGGTTCACTTGAACTTACAGTAACATTTAAGTAAAAGGGTATTTCTTTACATAAAAATAGAAAATAATAAATATGAAAAGAATGACAATATTAGAATATTACCATTTTGTAATCACCAAATATAAGAAATCAATTCTGATAAGTATCGTCAAACCACTGGTTAAACCAGGTTAGTGACAATGTCAACTCTTTGCCAGATTAATTATGAACTTTATAATAGAGAGATATGACTGTTACTGTCTTAACCTGGTGATCGAATGTAACGATGTTATCTGCAGTAGGACACCCTGACATTGCTGCAATATGTAGAGCATGATGTCATCCTTGAAGGTATCTTGCCAAAAATATTTAACCTAAATCTCATGCAGCCACTAGATGTGGTGTCTGGATATTTAGTGAGTTCAAGAAAATGTTAGCTGACACTGTGAAGAAATAACCAGATAAACCTAGAATATATTATATATTACTAGATCTGAATGTTTCACAATATCAGTGTTATAAAACAGAGAAGGGATTGTTCTTAATTAGAAGAGACTCATGGGCAAATAGAAACAAAGTCATTGAATTCTATATTTTAAAAAGAATATAAAAAGGTATTTTGAATCAAGGAGTGTTTGAATATGTGCCAGATTTGAAATACTATGAAACTATTATTAATCTAACTAAAGTTTAATGATTGAATGATCCTGATGTAGAATGCTGTTCTTATTTTTAAAAAATAGAGGTTGAAGTGTTTGGGGTAAAGTGTTATGATGGCAGCAATTTGATATACTTGGGCCAAAAAGTCCACCATCCAATATTTCTGTATGCTTAAAATTTTTCAAAATAAAAAGCTAATGAAATGACAGAGACAAGAAAAACAAAAGCAGCCCTCTTACATAATAAGGAAAATTATACTGGTATATTGAAAACAAATAAATTAAAAATTGTATCCAGAATGATTACTTGAGCCACTGAGTTAAACTAACCTAGATTCATAAGATTTTGTGACTCATCACATAAAATTTCAATGTCAATTTATCTTTAAAACCAGTTAAGATTTTATCACTTGCAAATTAAAACATTTTAAGTAACACAAGAAGTAGTAGTTGTCATTAGATATGTAACCTAATGAAGTACTATAATTGTTTCTGGGTTGGTTTGGTTTTTTTTTTCTTCAGATTTGAAGAATAAGTAATAGTCTTGTTAAAGGTCACTCAGCCAGGAAATGATCCAGATAAAATTAAAATTTGATACTCTAACAATGCTTTTCCACTGAGATCCAGATGCTTGTATTTAATTGTCTATCCAAAGGCAAGTGGCTCTGATCCACCACCTGCTCTGCAGAAGAAAGGTGAAGAATCTACTTCCATGCAATTATTGTTGTTGTTATGTGCCATAGAGTCACCTGCAACTCATAGAAACCCTATGTATAACCGCTCCAAACCCTACTCAATCCCTTGTCAATCTTATTGTCTCTAACACACCTATCGCCATTGCATCAGTTACTGAATCAATCCATCTCATCAAGGGTCTTCCTCTCCTGCACTGTCTCTCCACCTTCTCATGCATGGCATCCCTCTCCAAAGACTGATCCCACCTTGCAACATGTTCAAAGTATGTCAGATGGAGCTTCAGAATCCTTGCCTCCAAGGAGCAGCCTGGCTTCACCCTCTCCAGGATTAACTTGTTTGTTCTCCTAGCAGTCCATGGTATATTCAATGTTCTTCTCTAGCACCAAAGCTCAAAGGCATCAACTCTCTTTCTATCCTCCCTAGTCATTGTCCAGCTCTCTGATGCATAGCAAGAAATTACAAAGACAATGAATGGCCTGGATCTGGTGCACCTTAGTCTCCAGACTGACATCATTGCTCCTCAGTACCTTGGCAGGGGGAAGCAAGGTTGGTGAAGCATTATCTTGCATACTTTGGACATGTTCTTGGGCTGGGCATGTTCTTGGAGTAGAACATTATGCTTGGAAAGATGAACGGTTAGTGTAAAAGAGGACCACCAACAAGGATTAATACAGTGACTGTAACAAGGCACTCAAGAATAGCAGGGATGATGAGGATGGCACAAGATAGAACAAAGTTCAGATCTGCTATTCATAGAATTGCTGTGAGTTACAGTGGATTCGATAGCACCTAACAACAATATGCATCTGAAAGTTGGAAAATGAATAAGAAAGACCAAAGAAGAATCAATGTCTTTGAATTGTGACTTTGGCAAAGAGCATAGAATATACCGGGAATTACAAAAAGAAAAAGCAGATATCTCTTAAAGCAAGTACAATTAAGATGCAGCTGTCTAAAGAGAACAAAGGAACATTCCTTAGAGGCAAAGATGATGAAACTTCCTTTGGGCATATTTTCAGTTGGAACCAATTCCTGGAGGTACATCATCCTGATAAAAGTGCAGAGTAAGTGAAAGAGAGGAAGACTCTATGTGATCAAGTGATAGAGTGGCCCCCACAAAAGCTTGAGCGTGACAATTTGTGAGGATGATGCAGGAAAGGACAAGATTCAGATCTGTTTTTTGTATGGTTCCTACGGGTCGTAGTTAACTTGGTAATAACAAAAACAACTTGACATCTCCATTTGGATCTTAAAAACCATCTTTAATTTAAATTAACAGGATCAAAACAAAATCATTGATTCCTTCTTCAGAATATGCTTCCTTGCGCATTTGCGCAAGACTACATTCTAGAGAGATTATATGGTCCCTTTAAAATATACAATTTGTAAACAAAACTAGACTCCTTAACCTCCCAAATACAGACCAAGTCTGTTCTCTTTTCCTATCTCAATGCTAGAATTCCCTACTTTTACTTATACAATGACACTAACCTCCCAACTGGTTTCCATATGTTCAGTCTTCATTTCCTGCATGCTCTCCATGCAAGAGCCAAAACAATATTTCCCTCCAAAAAAGTGATATGACTGATTCATTGCCATGATTAATGTCCCTACAACTTTTCCTACAAAATTTCTCCCCTATCTTTCTTCCAAACCTGTCTGGAATCAAACTTCTTCAAGCTCATTCACAGCCCAGAACACTTATCTTCTTCTGTTCTTCAATTATAGCAAGTTGATTCTAAGGTAAAGCTTCAGGAAATGGTTTTCTTCCTGTTTAAACACTCTGCTCCTAGCTATTTGCATAACTGTGCTCTGGAGGTCATGTAAGCTTTAACGCCTCTGAGAAGGCTCTCCTCATACCCAGAATACTCAATACATGTGCCCATAATCACTCTCAATTATATGTGTAAATGTTAATCGTATTTTAAATAAACTTATTTACTCCATTTTCTGCTTTATTTTATGTTGGTTTCTTCTACTTTCTTTTCCCCCTTTCCAACAAAAATATCAATTACATCAGAACTGAAATATAATTTTTCTAATTCACCACTATCTCAACTGTTCTAAGAACAATGCCCAAAAGGTAGTAAAGTGCTCATTAAAGATTAATTTATTTAGTGGGAAAATTAAAAATACAATGGAATTCAGACATTATACTTTGCTATCTCATATCTACCTTATCTTTTACAGATTAAATTCTGTCTTCAAAAAGATTGGCATTTTCTTTAAAAAGCTGAACATGAAAATCCCATATGACACCTTTCTAGGAACATAACCAAAGAAAAATAGAACTGAGACATAGAGATTTATACACCTATGTTCACACCTTTGCCTAGGGTGGAAGTCTGCTTAAAGGCGTTGGTTTTAAAACCCCACAGGGGGAGGGAAGGGACTGCTGGTTGAGGCCTGGAACTTCCACTCTGGGACTTTGGCTGTTTCCTGATGGGCGCATGACAGAGGTTTTTGGAGTTGTTTCCCCTCAATAAGCAGGCCCTGAGCCTTTTGCCTAGTGTGGAAGTCTGCTCAAAGACGTTGGTTTTAAAATGCCACAGAATGAATATTCCTTAAGTGAAACTGTAATCTTTTGTCTATTTACTGAACTTAACATCTTGGTTTTGCTGTGATGCTGCACACTGTTCCATAGTCTTGTGAAATACCATAATTGTTACCCATTATGTACAATGTTTGGATGAGCTTCCAGATTGATTTATGCTGGGAAGCAGGAGTGGCATCTACTTCCTAAACTAGATGTCTCTGGAAACTCTACAAACTCTCTAAACTCTATAAATGTACAGAAATGATGTTAGTTATAGAACAACGTTCAGGTCTTTTGTGCAAAACTTACTGTCAATCATATTCCATTTGACAACACTTATCCACTGCTAAATGAAATTAGTGCTGTTTATATCTAGAGAAACACTCTTCCACTTTGTAAATCACTCTTTGTCAATGTGCAGTATGAAGTAACCTGGGTAGCTGTGTGTTGAACTTTGTACCATTGGGGTATCAAATACTAAAATGATTTCCCAATGTAAACAGTGTTTGGTTGAGCTCCCAGTTGTGAAACAGGTTTGGAAGCAGGAGTGGCATCCACTTCCTAAATCACATGCCTCTGGAAATGATGAACTTGAAATTGACAATAGTTATGGAAAGGCATTAGGTTTTTGTTCATAGAGTCATTATAAGTTGCTTTTGACTCAACAACAATCAACAAACAGAAACATTATTCACAATAACAAGAAAATGAAAACAGCCCAAATGTCCATCAACAAATGAATGGATTGAGATATTATCGTACATTCCGAAAATGAAATATTATGCAACACTAAGAAGTAAGCTCCCCAATTAAAACAAGCTTGGAAGGAGGAGTGGCATCCACTTCCATAATAGCTTGCCTCCAGAAACCCTATGAACCTGGAGAGAGGATGAGAGACACCCAAGTGTTGAAGACTCTCCTTCATAGGGTCGCAATGAGTTGCCTGCGACTCGACAGCACTTAACAACAACAACAAGGAGTAAGGATTTTGTAAAATACTATATACAATGTGGGAGTCTAGATAGCGTTATGCTACATGAACTAACTCAAGTCTCATAAGGACAAATACCACATAAGGCCATTATGGTAGAAATAGAAGGTAAATGCAATCCCAGAGATGCATGGTTCGAATCCACCAGATGCTCTGCCAGGGAAGGAGGGACAATCTCCTCCTGTACCAGTCAGATCCGATTTGACGGTGCACATACACAAAAACAATAAAATAAGCATTAAAAAAATTAAAAAAGAAATAGAAGGTAAACTAGTAAGATGTGTATAAAAGTTCAAAGGGAGAAGGAGGTGGGATCAGGGGAGCAGAGTGTGGGGAGGAGGGAAACACTAGGATGATAGAGAGAGTGAAGGAATTAGAAAAGATACACTGGGAACCTAAAAAAAAATGAGGTAATAGTAGGCATAGATCAATGCTGATTAATTTTATAAAACACAGTATATGATTGTATAAAACACAATGTGGATGAAGGACGTGTGAAACACCGTTTGAAGAAATAAAGCACAATGTATAAAAAATTTGTATGTAAATCAATATAAATTTTTTTAAAAATAAAGTTGGACTCTAGCCCCTTGATGCTGTCCATTCACCAGCAACGAACAGTGATACCCTGATGAGAATAAGCACGACGGAGACACATCACTCTGGAAGTTGTTCAGAGAGTTGATCCAGCTCAATTTTATTGGAGGCTGCAGCACACTTATATACGAACAAGTCAACAAGAAGACAGGATAGGGTGAGCTTGCAGACGTGGTACATGTGGATTGGATAGGAGAACCCCAGCGTCTTGCGAACTACTGCCAGCTCGTCAGATGCAGCAGCCGTCTTCCCAGGTGGCGAGCTTTCTCAAGCTGGTATGGCCACACACAGGGGAGCTTTCTCTACCCCGTGTTAAAGGCCACTGGGAGGCTTGCACTTATCTGGAGCTAGGTGATCTGTCCTGGCCAGAGGCCTTCCCTTCCTTCCCAACATTCCCCAACAGCCCCTGTACCTATAAAGGTGACCCTAGTGAAAAATAGGATTTTCTTTTCTTACATTAATGAGATCATGCCAATATCATTGGTATATGCCTTTGAATCTGAACCAATTCATAACTGACACTACAGCAGATTTTCAGAGACTATAAATTGCATGGAAAGAGCTGATCATTTTCTCCCACAGAGCAGTTCGTGGATTTGAACTGTCTGCCTTTAGGTTAGCAGTGCAACTCCTTACCCACTAGTCCACAATAGCTCCTGCCAGTATAGGATGGGACATAACAGTAAATAATTCTAAGTTGCTAGAAGACCAGAATAGACACACAGGGAAAGAGGAAAACAAACAACAGCGATAGATATGGCTACATACTCAGGAATGCCAAAGATTGTTGGTAATTATTAGAAGTTAAAGTAAACAAGAGACTTATCATACAATCATGTTCTGAATGTAGATTTCTAGCTTCCTGAACTCAAGATATACATTTTTTTTCTTTACAGACACCAATTTGCGATATTTCTGTTAAGAAGAATGTGGTAACTATGATAATATTCATCCAGCTTGCTTTTCCTTAAATATGCTTGCAATGGTTTCTTAAAGTCCCTTTTACACCTATCAAATGAAGCCAATATACAATTCAGGAATTAGTTGAGATTGATTTTGAATTATCCACGCTAGAGACTTGCTCATTTTATCCTATTTCTAATCAAAAAACATACCTGTATCTATTTCACATGAGCTGATGCTAGGACAAATTTTATTCATTCTGTTTTTGTAAAAATGGCTTGAAGCTGAAAGTTGAAGCTGATTCATGGTTGGTAATTTTTTTGTTGTTGTGTTGCCAGCCAATATTCCTCTCTGCTGGGCCATTTAATCTGTCTTTTATGTCTCTGGAGTAAGAAAGCCTCCCAAGGCTGTATGATATGCAGTTTTGATAAGTATAACCTCTTTGTCTTTACCCACATCACTGATAAAAAACGCTGAAGAGACAAGAACAAAGACAAAAATTTGTTTCACTTCACTGGAGATAAAATATCAAGTGGTTAATCAATGAGTCATCAGTCTTTGATTAAATAGACTTACCTTAAGTCTACCCCACATCTTATATCCATTTGCTACTTGGTCATGAGCTTTGAAAAATTGAGAAATGTAATCATTCAAATATCTGTTTAACTTCATCTAGGCACTGTGCTATGTTCTGAGTATCTATTCTAAGTCTCAGGCACTTTGCTGTCAAATGGAGAGGACAGTAACAAGAATAGACTATTAAAACATGGCTTGATAAATTCAGGTACGAAAAAGCATGAAGTTCTTTATTAAACAAAAGAATGACAGCTCAGATTATGGGACTCAGGAAAGTCTGTTTAACTGAGTAAAATGAATGATGAGAAGATTTTGCCTGACTTAAAAACAGAGGGACAACACTCCAGAAGAAGAAAATAAGTTTTTAAGAAATTCTTTAAAATCAGAGCATGTGGTATCAGGATTGAAGGAAAATTTTTCAACAGCCTGCGTCATAGAGAAGACACTAATTTCAGCAAGCAAAATAAAGTGGAAAGGACTTGAAGCACTTACTGAGCAAGCCTCCAAGGAACAGCCTGGTTTAATCCTCTCCAGGATGAATCTGTTTATTTTCTTGGCAGTCCATGGTACATTCAATATTCTTCTCCAGCACCACAGCTCAAAGGCATCAATTCTCCTTCTATCCTCCCTAGTCATTGTTCAACTCTCCGATGCATAACAAGCGATTGCAAAGACTATGGTCTGTATCAAACACACCTTAGTCTCCAGAGTGACACCCTATGTTTTTGTACATTGTCTTCAAGTCAAGCATTATTCATAGTGACTGTATGAACAAAAGGACTGAAGCCCCTCTACAACTATCGACATTTATGAAAGTTCATAGAGTTTCCAGAGGTATGTTATTTAGGAAGTGGATGCCACTCCTGATTCCAAACCTGTCATAGTATGTTATTGTTTTCATGTGCCATTGAGTTGCCTATGATGTATAGTGACTCTATATTGATATAACACATAATATCATAATGTAATATATTAATATCGTATAATAATATATTAACATACCAGTAAAATATTGTTAGATATTAAATATTTTAAAATATAAATACATTAATATCATATACTAGTAAACTCTTATTGGATTTTATATATTTAAAAACATATTATATTATCTATCTATTAATACATATTATTATTTATTTATTATATGTTTTTGTTGTTGTTATGTGCCCTCAAGTCACCTGCAACTCATAGCGACCCTATGTACAACATCCCTAAACCCTGCTCTATCCCTTGCCAATCTTATTTTCTCCAACACACCTATCCCCATTACCCCAGTAATGGTATCAATCCATCTCATCGAGGGTCTTCCTCTTCTGCGTTGTCCCTTCACCCTCCAAAGCATGAAGTCCCTCTCCAAGGACTGGTCCCACCTTGCAACCTGTCAAATGTCAGACAGAGCTTCAGAATCCTTTCCTCTAAGGAGCAGCCTGGCTTCAGCCTCTCCAGGACAAACTTGTTTGTTCTCCTAGCAGTCCATGGTATTTTCATTACTCTTCTAAAGCACCAAAGCTCAAAGGCATCAACACTCCTTCTATCATCCATAGTCATTGTCCAGCTCTTTGATACATAGCAAGTAATTGCAAAGACAATGAATTGGATCAGGGGCACCTTAGTGTCTAGATTGACATTGTTGCTTCTCAGTGCCTTGGAGAGGTCTCTGACAGCAGACTTCCCCAGTGCAATTCATCTTTTAATTTCCTGGCTGCTGGTGCCAAGAGTGTTGATTCTGGAGCCAAGCAAACTAAAGCTGTCAACAATTTCAATCTCTTCTTTATCTACCATGATGCTGCCCAATCGACCCAGTGATGAGAATCTTTGGGGTTTTTTTCAATTTTTTTTTTAGTTTTTTATTATTTTGTGTGTGTGTACCATCAAATTGGATCTGACCGGTACAGGAGGAGATTGTCCCTCCTTCTCCAGCATAGCATCTGGTGGATTCAAACTGCATACCTCTGGGATTTCAGTGCAGCTTCTTGCCACTAGGCCACCAGAGCTCCCTGAGAATCTTCGTTTTCTTGATGTTGAGCTTCAATCCATATTGAAAGCTGTAGTCTTTGACCCTCCGCAGCAAGTGCTTCAGGTCCTCCTCAGTTTCAGCAACCAGGGTTGTGTCATCTGCATAAAGCAAATTGTTGATAAATCTTCCACCAATCCTGATGCCACACTTCTCCTCATAGAGCTCAGCCTCCCAGATAATCTGTTCCACATATAGATTGAAAAGATATGGAGATAGGACAAATCTTTGATGCACACGTTTTCCAATTTTGAACCATGCAGTGTTTCCTTGCTCTGTTCTGATGACTGCCTCCTGGTTCAAGTATAAGTTTCACATAAGCACAATCAAGTGTTTTGGGATTCCCATTCTTCTCAGAGTCAGCCACAGTTTGTTGTGATCCACACAGTCAAATGCCCTTGCATAGTCAGTGAAACACAAATAGACATTGCTCACGTACTCTCTGCTTTCAGCCAACATCCATTTGACATTAGCTATAATATCCCTAGTACCACAGCCTCTTCTAAACCAAGCCTGCACTTCAGGCAGTTCTCTCTTGATGTGTTGTTCCAATAGTTTTGGGATAATCTTCAGCAGAATCTTGCTTGCATGTGATATCAATGATATTATTTGATAATTTCCACACT
Source organism: Elephantulus edwardii (assembly GCF_000299155.1). NCBI lineage: Eukaryota > Metazoa > Chordata > Mammalia > Macroscelidea > Macroscelididae > Elephantulus > Elephantulus edwardii. The sequence continues at coordinate 12,505,472 of NW_006399802.1, read as the reverse complement.
CTGTTGGATCAGCTTTCTTTGGAATGGGAACAAATAGAGATCTCTTCCAGTGAGTTGGCCAGGTGGTTGTCCTCCAGATATCTTGGCACAACTTTGTGAGCACATCCAGCACAGCATCTGTTTGTTGAAATATGTCAGTCGGTATGCCATCAACTCCTGGGGCCTTGTTATTTTGCCAATTATTTCAAAGGAATTTGAACTTCCTCCTTTATTACCACAGGCTCTTGCTCATATGTTGTGTCATGAATTCCTCTGTGTTCACCAATTCCTTTTGGTACAATGACTCTGTATACTCGCCATCTTCTTTCTAAAGCTTCCTGGATCACTTAATATTCTGCCCAAAGCATCCTTAGTATTGCAACTTGAGCTTTGAATTTTCTTCAGTTTCTTCAGCTTAAGAAATGCTGAATGTTTTGGGCCCTTTTGATTTTCTGACTTCGGCTCCTTGCACTTTTCATTGTAATACTTTACTTTGTCTTCCTGTGCTGTAAGCATGTGTAAATCAGAGGTATGAAAATGTTAATAATTTTATCGAGTAACCTTCAACCAGTGGGAATGGGATTAATTTAGAAACACTCTTCTCTTTCTCTGAATAAACAGTTGATTAACAGATTTGATAAGTATTCTATGAAGAAACAGCATGTTGTTGTTGTTGTTGTTGTTGTTATGTGCCTTCAAGTCAGAATCAATGCATAACTGATTCTCTAGTGTATTTTTAGAGACTGAAAATCTCACGGGAGGTGATTATATATCTTCCTCCTGTGTAGCAGCTCATGAATTTGAACCACATGCCCCGGGATTGGCAATGAGACCACCAAACGCTTTAAAAAAAAAAAAAAAAGAAATACAGTTTAAATAACTATAGAAGGATACACACAATACTTAAAAAACTGTGATTCAAGGATGTATCACAAACGTGACAGTCTTACTTGCTGGCATCAGAAGGTAAAGTTGGGAAAGGAGAGAAAGGTACATTCCAAGTAGAGTTCCACTAAGAATGGAACTATGTGAAGCAAGTATTCCATAAATCTGTGCAGGAGTCCCTTAGAGGTTTTGGATAAACATCAGTGTTTGCATTTGTACAATGAAACCTCACAAGATCGGAAAAGAATAACTTCTGAGGAAAAAACAATTACAGAGCAGTTGTAAGACAAACAATTCTCAGAACTCACATAGGGAAATGAATTGTTTAAGTTCCCTCCAGACAAAGAGGAGAGACTCCATTGAACACGTGGAACATTCAGCAGAAATATCATAAGGGCCATACATTAAAAAATGCAGTTAAATAAGACCTAGAATAAAAGTTTCTTTGGATACACGTACATAAAAATCTTAAAAACAATCTTATAAAAGATCCAAACTAATCCACAAGTAAATTAACTACTTACAAAAATACCCTCAAAACAAAAAGCTAATGAAATAATTTAAAAAAAAAAAAACACTACCACCTCTCTCAATACTTCTAAAAGGAAAAACAAAATGCAGCACACAACATGGTAAAGCTCACAATATATACCAATAGATACTGTTAGAAACCATCCAGCTGGAACCGGCTCATAGTTGGTCCACTAGCAGAGTTTCAAAGGTAGTGTTTCTCCCACAGAGCCTCCGGTAGTCTCGAACTGCATACCTTTGAATTGGCAGCACAACTTCTTACTATAGAATTACTAGGCATATCAAAAGAAAGTATGCCATCCAAAACCAGGAGTATCTATATATGGAATGGGTAGATAATTGTCTTCAAATAGGTATTATAAATATGTTCCATACAGCTCAATATCAGCTGTGAAAACTGGAACAGGTGCTGATTGTGGGACAGACCACCAACTATTCATATGGAAGTTCAAGTTGAAGTTGAAGAAAAGTAAACCAAATCCACGGGAACCAAAATTTGATCTTCAATCTATCCCACTCGAATTTCAAAACCATCTCAGGAACAGGTTTGAGGCCTTGAGCACCAATGAGAGTAGACCAAATGAGCTGCGGGTGGAGAACAAGAATATCGGCCATGAAGAATGCAAAATATCATCACAAAGACCAAAGAGGAAGAAAAGACCAAGATGGATGTCAGACGAGACTCTGAATATTGCACTAGAGTGCCGAAAAGCCAAAGCTAATGGAAGAAATCAAGAAATTAAAGAGCTGAACAGAAAAATTCAAAGAGCAGCTTGGGACAACAAGGCAAGGTACTGTAAAGAAATGTGCGAAGAGCTGGAGTCAGAAAATCAAAAGGATCGAACTCGCTCAGCATTTCTTAAGCTGGAGAAGTTGACAAACAAATTCAAGCCACGAGCGGCAATACTTAATGATGCTTAAGGTAGAGTGTTAAATGATCCAAGAAGCATTAAAAGATGAAAGGAGGAGTATACAGAGTCACTGTAACAGAAGGAATTGGCTGACACAGAATTATTTCATGAAATAACATATGAGCAAAAGCCTCTGCTGATGAAGGGGGAAGTTCAAGTTGCTCTGAAAGTATTGGCAAAAAACAAGGCTCTAGGAGTTCACAGCATATCATCTTACATACTTCAACAATAATACACTACCCTGGGTGTGCTCACTAAGCTGTGCTAAGAAATCTGGAGGACAGCCAGCTGGCCAACTGATTGGAAGAGATGGATGTGTATCCCCATTCCAACGAAAGGTGACCTGACAGAGTGCGGAAAATATTGAACAGTATCATAAATATCACATGCAAGCAAGATTCTGTGGAAAATTATCCAGAAACGACTGGAGCAACATGTCAACAGAGAACAGCCAGATGTGCAGGCTGCATTTAGAAGAGGCCGTGGTACTAGGGATATCATAGCTAATGTTAGATGGGTCTTGGCAGAAAGCAGAAAATACTACAGAAATGTCTATCTGTGCTTCATTGACTATGCAAAGGCTTTTGACTGTGTGGATCACAACAAACTGTGGCTGACTCTTAGAAGAATGGGAATTCTAGAACACTCGATTGTTCTTATGTGAAACCTATCCTTGGACCAAGAGGTAGTCATCAGAACTGAGCAAAATTGGGTAGGGGGTCTGCCAGGGATGTATTCTGTCTTCATACCTTTTCAATCTATATGCAGAAGAGATCATCTGGGATGCTGGGCTGTATGAGGAGGAATGTGGCATCAGGATTGGTGGAAGGATCGTCAACAACCTGCGCTATGCAGATGACACAACCCTACTTGCTGAAACTAAGGAGGACCTGAGGTGCTTGCTACAAAAGGCCAAGGACTACAGCCTTCAATATGGATTGAAGCTCAACATAAAGAAAACAAAGATTCTCATCACTGGGCCAATTGGCAGCATCATTATTGATGGTGAAGAGATTGAGGCAGTTAACAGTTTTAGTTTGCTTGGCTCCACAATCAGCACTCTTGGTAACAGCAGCCAGGAAATCAAGAGATGAATTGCATTAGGAAAGTCATCTTCCAGGGACCTCTCCAGAGTATTGAAGAGCAATGATGTCAGACTGGAGACTAAGGTGTGCCTGATTTGGGCTATAGTCTTTGCAATTCTCTATGCATGGAGAGCTGGATGGTGACTAGGAATGATAGGAAGAGAATTGATGCCTTTGAGCTGTGGTGGTGAAGAGTATTGAATATAACATGGACTGATAAGAGAACAAATAGGTTTGTCCTGGAGAGGGTAAGGTCAGGCTGCTCCTTGAAGTCAAGGATTCTAAAGCTTCATCTGACATACTTTGGGCACGTTGCAAGGAGGGACCAGTCCTTGGAGAGGGACATCATGATTGGGAGAGTGGAGGGACGACGAAGGAGAGGAAGATGCTTAAGGAGATGGATCAATTCAGTGATTGGGGAAGTGGGAGTAGGTGTGTCAGAGACAATGTGGTTGGTACAGGTTAGAGCAGGGTTTAAGGCTTTTGTACATAAGGTCACTATGAGTAGCAAGTGACTCGATGGCACATAACAACAACAACATATGCTCAATGCGGAATAAAGTATAAATACATTGAGAGTAGAAATATAGGAATACGAAGAGATGAAAAATACACTATTTTGAAATAGAAACTTCAATGGAAGAAAGAAACACTAAAGAAGAAAATATCAGTGAACTTGAAGACATATCATTTAAAATTACCAAATTGAAATATCAAAAAGAGAAATAGAAAACTTAAGTCCAAATTAAGTAAGGTTAATTAACTGATGGCAATAATAAGAAGAAATGTAACACAATGCAAATTTAATGTATCTATGAAGTAAAAATATTTTTTTGGTTTTTTTTAATTTTTTTAAGTAAAAATATTTAAAAAAATAAAGGCTAAGCAAAAAACAAAAAAAATTTAGGTGAGTAAAAGCTGACCGAGTGCTTTAGAAACAAACTTGAATGAAATTGTTAAAATTTTTAGACATAAGGAAGTTGGCTACAGATAAAATGCTAAATGGCTAGCGATAAACATGAAAACAAACAGAAAAAGGAATTTTTTCATAATTTAAAGGGGAAGCATAATTAATTGTGTAAACTAAAAACTGTAGCAATGTATTATAATATTTATAAAATACATATTAGCACAATGTATCACAACAATAGCTCAAATAAATAGAATACAGGTTAAAGTTGTAAGAGTCAACTTATTTGTGATGTTATAACATTATTTGAAGATAATACTTTCATTTACATACTTCAAACTCTAGAAGAACCACTAAAGTGAAATTATGATGAATAAACTATTGTTGTGTGTCATTGAATCACAATCAACCCTTAATTGACCCTCCAATGAGTTTTCAAAGGCAATTAGTCACATAGGAGGAGATTACCTATCCTTCTCCGCTACATAGAGGATTTGAGCCACTGCCTTTCTGATTGCAATGCAGCTTCTTACCACTAGGGCACTAGGGCTCCTTTGTTGTTGTTAAGAGCCGTCAAGTTGACTGTGACTCATAATAATCCTGTGAACCTTGCCCTCTCCTGCATCACCGCCTAATCTCTAATATGCTCGTGTTTATTGTCGTAGTCGCTGTGTCAATCCATCTAGTTAAGAGTCATCTTCTCTCTGACCTGCCACATTTCCCAATCATGGTATGTTTTTCCAAGGACTGGCCCCTCCTGACAACATCCCCAAAATATGTGAGACAGTTTCACCATCCTTGCCTCTAAGGAGAACCTTGGTTGCACTTCTGCTATAAGTAGAAATGAAATATAAGAAAAAACATAAATAAAAAGGAAAAACTCCAAGCATTAACGGTATAAAAACAAAAACACTGAATTGTACACATTAATAGGTTTAACTTTATGGTATATGAGTTATGTATTCATTAAATTAGTATTAACAAAAGTTTTAAAAAAAGGAACAAAATTATATATTAAGAAAATTTTCAGAGAGCTCTGGTGACAAGAACCTGCACTGCGATCCCAGAAGTACTCCATTCAAACCCACTAGATGCTCTCCTGTACCAGTCAGATCGGATTTGACGGTACACACACAAAAATAACAAAATAACTTGTTTTTTTAAAAAAAAGAAAAATTCTCAGAAAATTAGAGTGGTGGTATTAACATAGACAAAATAGATTTTTATGCAAAGGATAATGAAGAAAAATTCAAAAGGATAAAGGAGTTGAGTATCTATGGAAAATATCCTCAATGAATAGGAAAATTACAGGAAGCAAACTATATGAAACAACAAAAACAAACACAAAATACTAGAAGTGAATGGGAAAATACATAATTGGAATTAGCATTCAAGATTCTACTACTAGAAACTTATACCAAGTAGACAGAAAATTTGTAGAACCTATGAGATAGGTATAGTAGCATAATAGTAGTATAGCATAGTAGTATAATAGTAGTATAAAAACTAGAAATAATTATCATTTATAGCATATTTAACAGCTAAAAAAGACACCATCTTTTGAAATGCCAACAAAACAATCAGCAAGAATGACAATAGTCTGGACCACACAATGAATCTAAACAAATTTGAAGGGTTTGTTCATTACAGATCATATCCTTTGACCATAAAATAGTGAGCTGTAGTAGCCTAGTGGTAAGGAGCTGTACTGCCAACCCAAAGGCACCTAATCTGATTTGCCAGCTACTCTGTAGGAGAAAGATCAGCATTCTTTCCTGTTAGAAATTAGGAGTAAAAATATTGGGAAAATATGCATACATTGATAATTAAATGACAAGCTTTATTAAAGATAATGATACAATTTATTCTTTTTACTTCTACATTAGAAATTAAAATAAACTGAAAATCAGAAAGAAAATGCAACTTCATGAAGATTATGAAGTAATGGAAGTACCCATTGAAGAAGGTTAAAAGGGACTTATCTGTAAGGAGTGCAAAGAGCTATACATACAAAGGTTTTCAATAGTAGCGTCTGCCATATGTAATTTACATACCAATGGGAAGTTTAAAAACAAACAAAGATGGAACATTGGCTACTTCTGACCTCTTAACCAGAGTATGATGAAAAGGCCTCAAAAATGCATAAAATCTCCATAAATTTGGATTAACAAAAGTCAAGTTTATAAAATTAAGACACTTCGGCATGTTGAAATTTGCTCTTGAAAGGAGAGCCCCATCATTTTATGATGTTTGAACACATTCTTTTTCCTGCTAAAAGGTTTATTTTGAAAGGAGAGTATTTGTTTTGTTTTTTCTTTCTCTTCAGTATTAGTTTTCTTCAGTTTTGATCTACCAAACTTCTCCACTTGGACAAGTCTGGCTGATCACTCATCTTGCCTGAAGGCTTAAGGATCCCTTATAAGTCAAGCTTGAGACAGCTTCTGCCTCTCACTCAGGGCAAGGTACTAAATGATAGTGTGGTTCTTGTTGTGTACTGTAGAATCAGAAACGACCCATAGTTGACCCTGTGGTAGGTTTTTCTGAGGAAGTTAATCACATAGGAGGAGATCGCCCATCCTTGTCCAACAGAACCGCTTGTGGCCTTGAAACACATGCCTTCAGGATTACAGCACTGCTTCTTGCCACTAGACCACCAGAGCTCTCCACTAAATGTTGTTGTTATTGCTGTTGTTATGTTCCATCTAGTCGCCTGCGACTCATAGCGACCCTATCTACAACAGCCCTAAACCCTTCTCTTTTCTGTGCCAATTTCACTGTCTCCGACACTCCTATCCTGATTACTCCAATCATTGAATCAGTTCACCTCATAGAGGTCTTCCTCTCCTACGCTGTCTTTCACTCTCCCAAGCATGACGTTCTTCTCCAAGGATTGGTCCCTTCTTGTCCAAAAGTATGGCAGACGAAGCTTCAGAATCCTTGCCTCCAATGAGCAGCCTAGTTTAACCCTCTGTAGGATGAGTCTGTTAATTTTCTTAGCAGTCCATGGTATACTCAATACTCTTCTCCAACACCACAGCTCAAAAGCATCAATTCTCCTTCTATCCTCCCTAGTTATGGTCCAGCTCTCTGATGCATAGCAAGCAATTGCAAAGACCGTGGCCTGTATCAGGTGAACCTTAGTCTCCAGAGTGACACCATTGCTCTTCAGTACTTTGGAGAGGTCCCTAACAGCCAACTTTCCAATTGCAGTACATCTTTTAATTTCCTGGCTGCTGGTGCCAAGAGTGTTGATTGCAGAGCCAAGCAAACTAAAGCTGTTAACAATCTCAATCTCTTTACCATTCATCCTGAAGCTTCTCACCCAAAGGTGAGAATCTTTGTTTTCTTGATGTTGAGCTCCAATCCATATTGAAGGCTACAGTCCTTGACCTTGTGCAGCAAGCGCTTCAGGTCCTCCTCAGTTTCAGCAAGCAGGGTTGTGTCATCTGCATAATACAGATTGTTGATGAATCTTCCTCCAATCCTAATGCCATACTTCTCCTCATATAGCTGAGTGTCCCAGATAATCTGTTCTTCATGTAGGTTGAGAAGGTACGGAGACAGAACATATCCCTGTCATACTCTCTTCCCAATTTTGGGCCGTGCAGTATTCCTTGCTCTGTTCTGACGACTACCTCCTGGTCCAAGTAAAGGTTTCACATTAGAACGATCAAGTGTTCTGGGATTCCCATTCTTCTGAGAGTCAGCCAGTTTTTTGTGATCCACACAGCCAAACACCTTTGCATAGTCAATAAAACACAGATAGGCATTCTTCTGGTATTCAATACAATTCTAAATAATTCACTAGCCAAAGAAATAAAGTAAAATATAAAAAAGTCACTTATAATAAAATTAAAATGAATGAAAAATAAGGTAAAAAAGTTTCAGTATGAAGTAAAGATATTATAAAATGCTAAATATGAAGTTCTGGATACTTGATTGGGAAAGAAGAACTATCTCACACAAATGATCTTAACTTTCACATTATTACTCAGTGCCACTGAGACTAATACCACTTAGAGTAACAGATCACGAGCTCCGGTATGCTCAGGCCCATAGTTACATTTAGAGTATCAGTAAAACTCGTTGAGGGTCATCCTCTCTTTCTCTGATACTCTACCTTCCCAACTATGCTGTCTTTTTCCAAGCACTAGCCTCTCCTAACTAACTAAATGCTCAAAATGTGAGATGAAGGTTCACAATTCCTGCCTCTGAGGTACACTCTGCGGATTTGTTTGTTCTTTTGGCAGTTCGTGAGATGGTCAATACTCTTCACTTAATACCACATTTCAAAGGCATCAATTATTTTTCTGTCTTTCTTTTTTATTGTCCCGTTCTTAGGTGCATATAAAGCAATTGAAAATACAATAACTTAGATGTGGTGATCGTTGTGTTGTTGTTGTCATTGAGTACTATCCAGTCAGACTCAACCCATAGCTGACGCCCAGTGGGTTTTCACAGACAGTTAATTATGTGGGAGGAGATTGCCCAGCCTTCTCCCACAGAGTAGCTGGCCGATTTGAACCGCATGCATTCAGGATTGCAGCACAAGTTTTTACTATTAGCCTGCCAGAGCTCACTATGGTGATCTTTAGTCTTTAAATTTATATCCTTAGTTTTGAAATTTATGTCCTTGCTCTTTCGCACTGTGGAGAAGTCCTTGACAGCCGATATCCCCAACACTATCCATCCTGCAACAGCCTCTTCTAAATTCAGCTTCAATTTCTGGTAGTTGTCTGTTAATGCTGTCAATGCATGATGATATTATTTGATAATTTCCACTTTCTGTCAGTTTGATTACCTTTTTTTTTTTTTTTGTAATGAGGATAAACATGGATCTCTTCCAGTCAGGTGTTCAGGTCATCCAGCTTTCTTGGTATATGTTAGTGAACACTTCAGGGCTGTATTTGTTTGTTGAATTCCTCAGTTCATGTTTCATGGGCCTTATTTTTTGCCAAGGCCTTCAGTGAAGCTTAAACTTCTTCCTTTGTTACCAATGATCATATGCTACTTCCTGAAGTGTTTCAGTGTCAACCAATTCTTTTTGGTACAGTGACTCTGGTGTATTCCTACCATCACCTGTCAATGTATCATTTTGATTTATCATCCAATATTTTACCTATAGAATCCTTCATTATTACAACTTGAGGCTTGAATATGTTTTTTAGTTCTTTCAGCTTGGGAAATTGTGAACATATTCCTCCCTTAGTTTTCTAATTCCAGATCTTCGACTATTTCATTATAATACTTTGCTTTGTCTACCAGAGCTGACTTTTGGAATCTCTTCAGCTCTATTAATTATTTCTTCCCTTTGTTCTTGCTTCTCTACATTGTACTGTAAGTTTCAGAGTATCTTCTGACATCCCTTTTGGTCTTTTCTCTATTTTTTTTTATCTTTGTAATGACCTTTTACTTGCTTCATGGATGTTGTCATCCCACAACTCATCTGGTCTTTGATCATTAGTGTTCAATGCATCAAATCTGTTCATGAGATGGTTTTAAGTTCAATTGGGATAGGCTGACCATACTATTTTGGTTCTCTTGGACTTGTTTTCAGTTTCTTCAACTTAAGTTTGAACTTGCCCATGAGTATTAAATGGTCTATTTCACAGTCAGCCCCTCTCCTTGTATTTACTCCTGATATGGAGCTTCTTTATTAACTCTATGTATATATAATCAGTCTGATTCCTGTGTAGATCATTAGATAAGGTCCATGTGCATAGTTGCCATTTATGCTTTTAAAAAATAATAATTCTAATGAATAAATAATTCACTGTACAAAATTCTATTATTTTACTTCCAGCCTCATTTCTGTCACCAAGTCCATATTTTCCAAGTAGTAGTCTGTGTTACATACTTTGGGCACATGGCCAGGAGGGACTGGTCTTTGGAGAAGAACATCAGGCTCGGAAGGGTGGAGGAACACTGCAGGAGAGGAAGACCCCGGATGAGATGGATTGATACAGTAACTGGGGCAATGTCAGTAGGTGTGTCAGAGTCAGAGAGACTGGCTCAGGACAGGGCAGGCTTCAGAGCTGCTGTATGTATATGTATGTATAGGGTCATATACTGTATGTATATGTATGTATAGGGTGACTATGAGTTGCAGATGACTTGATGGCACATAACAACAATTCTAATTCATTTCCAACTTTTTTATTAAATAAATCTCAGACTTCAAAAGCTGGTAGAAGTACACAATTTCTGAAGCTTTGTCATTAGTGGTTGGTGCGTACATTTTAATAATTAATATATTAAACAGGTATTTCTTATGTGAGTTTGAAAGTGTCTTATCCAAACATATGTTATTGTACTTCAGGACCAATCTTGAAATGTTCTTTTTTTAAAAATCCTAGGTCACTTCTAAAATCCACTAGGTAAATAGGTGAGTCTAACAAAGTGGCAGAAGAAGTCGTTGGCAGCATATTTGCCCAATGAAATACATCCTTTATTTCTTGACTGCTAGGTCTATGCCTGTTGATTGTGGATCCAAGTAAAACTGTATCATTGACTTTGATCTTCCCTGTTGATCAAGATTTTGCTTCTTATTCAGGTATGAGGATTTTTGTTTTCTTTATGTTGAAGTGTAATCTATAATAAATAGTGTAAATACTTTGTTTGCTTGGTTTCTGCAAGCAAGGTTGTGTCATCTGTCTATCCCAAGTTGTTGATGAGTCTCCCTTTAATCCTGAAGCTACATTCTTCATAAAATCCAGTTTCTCAAATTATTTCTTCAGCATGCTTAGTGACAAGAAATTGTCCTTCTGTCTCGAAGTCACGTGGCTCAAATCCACCAGCTGTTCAGCCAGGGGAAGATTAACCATCTCCTCCGGAGTGATTAACTGCCTCTGTAAACCCATGGAGGATCAGCTATGGGTCAGTTCCAACTCCAACAACAATACTGATTTAATAGATGTGGTGAAAGGAAACAACCATATAAATACCTTTCCAGATTTTAAACCATGTAGTATGTCCTTGTTCTACCAGAACAACTGTTTCTTGGCTTGTCTATGTACAAGTTTCACATGAGCACAATTAGACAAAAATTTGGATAAATAGAAAGGAATGATGAGCATAAGAAATGTTAAATGTGTAAACAAATATAAAATATACTTCTCTTAATTTCTTTAAAAGATATAACAACAAAACATTGTACGGTGGAATTTATAACATGGAACTTTAAAACAAGTGTCAAAAATAGCACAAATAAAAAATATAAATTACATAACTTTATACAATTCTGATATTTTATGTCAAGTGGCACAATATTAAGTATACTATGATAATCTACGGACATACAATGAAAACTTTGGAGTAACTACTAAATATGTAATACAAATAAATGTCTATTAACCTAGTTGAGAAATTGCAATGACAAATTAGAGGGAGGGAAATGCAATAAATTAAAAATACCGAAAGAGAATACATATACAACATATGGAACAGATTGGAGGGGAATCACAAAATGATAAACCTAAAGATACATAGTTTAATAATTTTATTAAACATAAATGGACAAAATAATTAAAAATCAGAAGTTATTAGACTGGCTTAAACAGTAACAGGCTGTAAATAAGTGACATATTGTCAACATAAAGACAGACATGTGGAAAGTATGAAAAAATAAAAAAGATATCTGTGCAAAGTCTTAGTGCAATAATTCTTGAGAATTGAAATATATGTCTCAGGTTTATTTTCTTAGACAACCTGACCTAAGATAAGATCTTAATTTTGACATCATTTCTAAATTATTCAGAAGTTCTATTATTGCACTGAACATTTATTTATCCATAAGTAACTCATTTTAATTTTTTCAAGACAGCACATGTAAGATATCTTCCGATTTGCAAGTGGTTCCTGCAGTTTTGGGGGGCATGTTTCAAAATTATGACTATTTTTGGCCTGGCCTGAAGGTAGTGAGGTGGTGAGTTACTGTCATTAAGTCACACATCACGTGCCAGCACATCTGTGTGTTTAGAAATAAATTAGCTACAACTTGAGCTTTCTTCTGACTCTAATGAATATCCAAATTTCATTCTGATCCTGTCACCACTTGGTTTTTTTATTGTCTTAAAAGCATGTTTCAAATAGATTGGGCTGGCACATTGCCCATTGAGACTTTCTAGTCATAAATAAGCTGCAACTTTGGGACACCTATCAGAGAAAATTCTTAAGAATCTTTACAGACATGACTGTGTAATATCTTCCTCAGCTTTTATGGAGAAAGTCTCCACTGCCCAATTGTATATGAAACTAGGATATATAATACATTCAGATTGCCTTTCCCTAGAAAAAGTAAACAGATTTACTCTATAATTTATTTTACTTTTTAACTTAGGAATAATGCACACATACAACTAAACCATCCGGGTGGGGGGGAATAAAATATTTAGTAATTTTAGTAATTTACCCATATATTTACTATTCTGAAATTATTTTTTCCACTATATTCAATTTTTCATTAAATATACATTTTCATTTTATAGTATCATTTAGCTTCAATCTGAAAAAAAGTTCATTTAGTATTTCTTATTGAGTAGATCTGTTGGTTACAAATATTGCCAGCTTGTATTTATCCGAAAATGTCTTACTTTCCCTTTTCTATTTTTTTTACACTTTATTGTGATTTGAGTGAAAGTTGACACTGTAGAATATTTTACTTTTCAGTGCATCACTCTTGTGCATTTTGTTCCATAACTTTCATTACAGCACACACAATGTCTGACTGCATTTCCTTCCCTTCACTCATCCTATTATGTATTTGTTCTCTATCAATAAATGAACCTTTCTTTTATTCAGTATACTTTTTCTCTTTGGTATAATTGGGTTTGTATCTTAGATTCTAAATGATGTAAATAAGGACAAGATCTATACCTTATTCTCAAAATGAGAATGAGTCAAGGCCAAACTCTAAAAACTAAATCCCTGAGTAGAATCTCAACTAACCAACCACCTCAGTGATATGGGTAGGAGATTTATTCTAGCAATGTCCCAATTTTGCCGTCTCAGTAAAATGAGAATAATAACAGTATTCACATTATAGGATTGATGCATTTGCTATTATACATAAAGTTCTTAAATTATGTCTGGCACATAGGAAATAGTGTAGGTTGTTATTTCCAGGTGCCCTGTTTGCTGTTGTTGGGTGCTGTACTGCTGTCTCTGATTCATAAAGACCATGTGGATGCCATTGTGTGCATACATCTCAGTGAGGATCTTTCTCTTTTCTACTGATTCTCTATTTTATAAAGAAGTGTATCTTTCTCCAGGGACTGCCTATTTTTGATAACATGTCCAAAGTATATGAGACAAAAGTCTCTTTGTTTTTTTTTCTCCCAAGAAGTATTCTGATTATACTTTTTTTAAAGTGGATTTATTTTTTTTTCTAGCAGTCCATGATTATATTTCTTACTCTTCACCAATATCATATTTCAAATATGTCAATTCTTCATTGGTCTTCTTTATTAATTATTCTTCTTTTTCAACCTTTCTTTTTGTTATTGGTGCCATCAAGTCAAGTAACACTCACAGCTACCCTATGAAAGATCTGAACCCTATTCTATCCTGTGCTATCCTCACACTTCCTGACACACAGAGCCCATTGTGGCTGTCACCTGTCAATCCACCTGGTTGAAAGTCTTCCTTTCCTTTGTCAACCCTGCATCCTTCCTAGCATCATGTCCTTCTTCAAAGAATAGCCCCTCCTAGCAACATGCCCAAAGTAGGTGAGGCAACGTTTTATCATTCTTGTCTCCAAAGAGCATCCTGGCTGTACCCTCTCCAAGACATATTTGTTTGTTCTTTTGGCTGTCCGTGGGATGTTCAGCATATTACTCAATTCAAATTCAAGTGCATTGTCATCAAGTCAGAACTACCTTGTAGCTTACCCTTAACAGAGTTTCTAGGCTGTAAATCACACAGGAAGAGATTGTTCAGCTTTCTCACGTGGAGCTGTTGGTAGATTCCTATGGCCGCAGATGTGCTGTGTTTTAGGTGGCAGGACAACTTCCTATGAAAGTTGTTGTTTGGTGCCATTGAATCGCCGACTATTCATAGCGACCCTATAAATAACAGAAGCATGTCCTATCCTGCCTCATCCTTAGGCTTTCTGCTCAAGCTCACTGTTAAAGTCATTGTTTCAATCCATCTCTTTGAAGATCATTGTCTTTTTTGCTGCCCTTTCCCAGAATGATGTTTTTTCCAAGGATTGGCCTTCACCTGATCACATGCCTAAAGTATGTGAGACAAAATTCCACTGTCTTTGCCTCTAAGGAACACCCTTGTTACACTTCCTCCAAGAAAGATTTGTTTGTTCTTTTAATCGTCTGTAGGATATTTCTTATTCTTCACTAACACCACAATTCAGAGGCATTCATTCTTGCAACATGCTAGTTCTCTGTCCAGTTTTCAGATGCACATGTTGTTGTTGTTAAGTGTCACTGATTCAAGTACCTACCTCATAATGATGCTGTGAAAAATAGACCTGACCCCTTTTCCTATTTTGTACCATCCTCATCATTCCTGACACACTTGAGTCCGTTGTTACAATCACTGACAACACCCGTTTGATTTCTTGATTGTTGTCAGCACTGTGGGTGCTAACTGTAGATCCAAGTAAAATGAAATTGTTGAAAACTTAAATCTTTCCTTTCTCTATCAGGATGTTGCCTATTGGTCCAGTGGTGAGGATTTTTTGTTTTCTTAATGTTGATATGTAATCCATACTGAAAGCTGTACTTTGCTTTCTTTTGCAGCAAGTGTTTTAAGTCTTCTTTACTTTTTCCAGTGGGATCAAGTTACTGAAAAAACTGTTGTTTGGGTCAGATACACTTTAGGTAGGGTACTCCTGACTCAGGTACACCTAAGATGACACTTTTGATTTAAATTTGTGAAAAGATCTTTTGCAGAATACTTGCCCAATACAATATATTGTTTCTCTTCTTTTTCCTTTTTTTACCTTTTTACTGTGGTTTAAGTAAAAAATTAGAGTGCAAAATTGTTTTCCACTCAATCGTGAAGACTTTGTCGGTGACGTTCATTATAGTATCCACTTTGTTACATCACCATTTTCTCCTGATCACTCTCAATTCCATTCATGGTTCCTAATCCTTCCTGCCATCTAAAATTTCTCCCTGGGTAAATACTGTTCTTTTGATCATGTGCTACTGATTATTCTAAGAAGTGGTCATTCAATAACTTCACTGTTGTTTCCATAGATGTTGATGAAGGATCCAAATAAAATGAAGGTTTTTATCACTTCAATATTTTTTAAGTTTATCATAATGTTGTTTTCTGTCCACTTGGGGGGGGATCTATGTTTTCTTTATGTTGAGGTATAATTCATACTGAAGAGTGTAATCTTTAATGTTTATCAGTAAGTGCTTCAAGTCCTCTTGGTTTTCCCCGAGCAAGACTGTATATTACAGGCTATTCATAAGTCTTCCTCTAATCCTGATGTCACATTATTCATCCTGTAGTCCAATTTTTCAAGTTACTTACTTAAAATGCAGATTGAATAAGTAAGGTGAAATGTTAAGTGGTGCACTCACTTATATTAATTTTAAACCAACCTATATGCTCTCGTTTTAAGAGTTGTCTCTTGGTCTATGTAAAGGTTCTGGATTAACATAACAAAATACTGTGGAATTCCTAGTTTTCACAATGTTACTCATCATTTGTTATGAAGAACCATGAAGTTAAATGACTTTGTATGATTTTTATTGACTTTTAACCATTCTTCTCCTGTTCTCATTCACAAAGACCCATTTTACATGAACAATTATTTCTCGCATTACACTTCCTCTTTTGACCAGTGTGTTCCCTGCACCTGTTTTCGGACTATCTTTGGCAAAACTTAATATATGTATGATACAAATAATTGTTAAATGGTTTCTACATTCTGTTGAGTCATTTTAGAATGGGCATAATTACAGATGTCTTCCAGTTAATTGGTCAGGTGGTCTTCCTCCAAATTTCCTGACATTGAGAAGTGAAGATTTACAGCATTCCGTTTGTTGAAGCATCTCAATGGGTATTCTGTTATTTCCTAAAGTGTTTTTTGACAATGCTTTCAGTGCAGCTTGAAATTCTTCCTTCAATGCAATCAATTCTTTATCTTTTACTGTCTTCTGAAAGGTTGAATATTAACCAGTTCTTTTTGATTCAGTATCTATTCTGTCCATCTTTTTTGATGATTCCTACATCACACAATAATTTGTTCATATTGATGCTTCAGCCTTATTTATTTCTGCCTTCACTTGTGTCAGCTTGATAAACACATGTTCTCTTTTGGCTTTCTAACTCTAGGTCTTTTCATATTCCAATATAATAGTTTTTCTTTTCAAGCAGCTCCTGAAAATTTTATTTCATTCTTTTTTTTTCATCATTTCTTACACTCATCTTAGCTATTTCATGTTCAAGTGCTAACTTGAGTCTTTCTGACATTATTTTGCACATTTCTTTCCTTCCTGTCCTTTCAATGACCATCTGCTTTCTTCATGTATGATATCTTTGATAACAGACCACAACTTATCTGGTCATATGTTGTTAGTGTTAAATGTATCAGATCTATCCTTGAAATAGTTTCTAAATTCATATGGGATATACTGAAGTTCATACTTGGGCTCTTAAGGATTTGTTTTCCTTTTTTCTTTTTTTTTACTTTAGCTTAAAATTTCATATAAGAAATGGATGACCTGTTCCATAAACCACCTCTGTTCTTGTTCTGATTGGTGATATTAAGCTTTTCTATCCTCTATTCCCTTAGATGTAGTTGATTTTTTTTTTATAATATAGATTCTATCTGGCAAGGTTGACATTTATAGTCATTGCTTATTTTGTTGAAAAAGATATTTACAATGAATAAGTCAGTGGTCTTGTAAAATCCTTTCATGTAATCTCCTGCATCATTTACATCACCAAGGTCATCTTCTCCAA
Source organism: Elephantulus edwardii (assembly GCF_000299155.1). Taxonomy (NCBI): domain Eukaryota; kingdom Metazoa; phylum Chordata; class Mammalia; order Macroscelidea; family Macroscelididae; genus Elephantulus; species Elephantulus edwardii. The sequence goes on along the minus strand of NW_006399802.1, from coordinate 12,488,235 downwards.
CTTCTAGTCTTCCTTCTTTGTTTCAAACATTTGCATTTCAATAAGTAGTAATTACCAATGCATCTTAATTACATGTTTGATCAATTTCAAACTGCAGAAATTGGTAAAAATCTTCTGTTTCTTCATGAAGAAATTGAAGCAGTATATAAATGCTTGCTTGTTTTTGTTTTCGTTGTTATATTCCATTGAGTCTCCTGTGACTCTCTGTACAACAGCCCTCAACCCTGCTCTGTCCTGTGACAGTCTCACTGTCTCAAACACACCCACCCCCATTACTCCACTCACTGAATCAATCTATCTCATAGAGGGTCTTCCTCTCTTGTGCTCTCTCTCCACCCTCACAAGCATGATGTCCCTCTCTAAGGACTGGTCCTTCCTTGCAACATGTCCAGGTATGTCAGACAAAGCTTCAGAATCCTTGCCTCCAAGGAGCAGTCCAGTTTCATTATGTCCCATAGTAGCTAATAGAGTGTTTACATCTTAATAAATGTTGTTGGGTAACTGAGCTCTTTCAAGACTATTTCAAAACCTTTGAATTGAAGAATCATAATCACCCAGAAACTCCCATATTATTCTTTTATCTTAATTTGTTCCTGAGATGCTATAACCATAGGAACTCTCTTTCCCTGCTCAAAAATTCATTTTTCTCTTTTGAATATGTATTGATAACAGCCCAAAGTGGGTTCTTCTGTTTGCACAATGGACTCTTTCTCTAAAAAAATTAGTTTGCTTAGCAAGTTCATATACATTGTTTTTCACAGTACTCTTTGTTTACATTTTGTTTCACACAACCATTCACAGGTGTTATGTTTTATAAAATTAATCACTATTAAACCTTGTCCATCATTACCCCGTCTTTTCAGGTCCCCTCAATATCCTTCCCATTTCCTTTATCTCCTACCTCCACCCACCAAATTGTGCAACTGTGTGATTTCACCCTTACCCGTCCTCACCCTCTGCTCCCAGCCCTTCCCCCCTTGGATCCCTGTATATGTTTTACTAGTTATCCTTCTATTTTTACAATAATGGTCATATGCCGTATTTGTCATTATGAGACTGAGTTAGTCCACTCAGCATAATCCTCCCCATCTCTCTCAAGTCATGTAGTATTTTTGTAAATAGTTGCTCCTGAATGCTGCATAGTATGGAATGAGAAGTTGTGGTACATTCACACAATTGAATACTATGCAGCACTCAGGCGCACAGCAGACTCTTCCTCATTTTAGTCCAGATTATCTCCTCTCTTCTTTTAACTTTTCATAGTCAGACAAATATTTGGGATATTCACTCTCCATTATCCTTTCTAAAATTCCCAAGTGAAATATTCTCTCGATCTTCCACAGCTCTTAAGTGCGTATCTAATCTTTGTCTTATGAACTCATAGCACTTCATCCCAGACAATACTTTTTCAGACACACATCATCTACTTATGTTTCACCATAATGAGGAAAGATTAAAGAAGTTCTGGGCCAGTCCCTTTGGCCCTGAGGGCAAATATTTAAATTTCTGCTTTAGACCCTATGCTTTAGTCCCTGAGATGGTAATCACTCTAAAATGTAGGCCTTTTTGTCTTCCACATTCAAATTGATGATGCCCTGTTACTGGTGGCACCATGAGCAAAGATCCTGTGGCCAGACTTTATTCTTTTAAATCAACTCAACTCACCCCATTGGGATTCTGATTCACAGCGACTCTCAATCAGGTTTCATTGGTTTTGAATATTAATGGAGGAGACTTCACATCTTCTTTGGCAGAAATGGAGGTCTTTTAAATAGATATCTGAAAATGAACGTTACTTGTCCCTGAGACTTGTATCCCCAATTTAGTCCCCAAGACTGTTTTTGGCATTCCAATATCATCCCCCACCAATCCCGTTCCAAGGCCTTTATGTTCTAGCTGAACACCTCAGCATTACCGCAAGAGTTTTTGAGGAGTGTGGGAGGGTGACCTCTGTGCATGCACTAACTTTCCCCTCATAATTTAAAAACAATATCAGTTACTCTTTAAAATCCTCCCCAGTCATCATACTTAAATCGCCAAGGACCTGTCTAAAAGCTAAGCTAGAGCCTATCTTTCTACTACATATACTCATTAGTGAACAGCTTTGCAAGTGAAAACCTTGTGCAAAAAAAAGAGGATTTAGCAAGACGGGATTTAACAATGCAGCTGTGCTTAGTCATGCCAAAAAGAGCAAAGAGTGTATGAGCTTTTTATTTCCTAGTTTTAGCTCCAGTTTCTCCTTGTGGATCAGTGGGCTTTCTGTGGATGTGAACCTCTTCAGAGTTCTAGATCTGCAAGTACACAAGCTTTGGTTAAAGTACACACTTCTACTAGCATCGTCCGAATCTTTCTAAGTTATACTCACAGGCAATGCATGTTTCTTAGTGTAAAGCTATTGCCCAAGAGGCATAAAGGAACCAGGGAAGAATGATTGCCCACAAGTCATCACAGATCCAGCCCCAGAGCAATATGTTTTTCTATTAAAGGAAGCCTTGAGTTACTACAATTCATCATGAACCTTTATGAAGTCTCTTCTCTTCAAATGCTCTTTGGTGCTACATCTGACCAGCCCCTCACTTTTTCAAGGAAGTGGCTTGATAATTTCTCAATTCTTGGCCCTAGCTTCCCTCAGTATAAATGAGGCAAGACTTTACAAGGGCATCAAGGAATTAAGGCTGACTTCTCCCTGAGTCCTCATACACAGCTTTTATCACGATATTAAATAAGATTCTAGGTGGTTGAACACACCTAGTGACCAACTAGTTAAAGTAAAATCCCATGTTTCTATGGTGCCCAGATCTTCCAAGCAGTGATTTGTTATCAATAGATAATTGCATCTATTGTCAGCATAAGGTGGGTGTGAATCTTCCTAGTTTAAAGTTGCGAGGGAAGTGAATGAAAGCATGGAAAGGATGACGAGGGCTTCTGGTTTCAGGCAAAGGAAAGTGGCACATCGCAGGAGGGAAAACTGTCTTTTTTTGTGGGTCCTCTTGCTTTCTAGCTGGGAAGATGCTTTTGAGTCACAGTTGTTCCTGTTCCCTGTTTGCTCCATCAGCTTATAATTTGCTCCTTAGAAACTGAAAGACACATTTGTCACCTGGAGGCTGAGATTACTGCATGAAGTCAGTCAATCAAGAATTCAGACAATCAAGAAACCTAAATTCTCTGAGTTTGAGAATGTATGCTAAAAAAAAAAAAGAGAATGTATGCTAACAACAGTGATATCTCATTATTTGTGAGCAGAGATTTGAAGAATCTTTTCAGAACTACTACTATATGTATAGTGTAGAAGATATTTAATAGACACAATTTCCTTTGATTCTCACGATCCTGTGAACCAAGTGCTATTGCTAATAAATAATAAAGTGATAAACTGAAATTCAGAAATAGTTACTTCCCAAAAGTATATCAAATATGAACAGAAGGGTTGAGTTTCAGATTTAATCCCATTGGTATGAAATCTGTGTTCTTTGTCATTTTTCCATGTGGTTTACTATCATTACTTCAGATGTCCTTAATGTATTTAGGTCTGAGAAACTTTTTTGACCTGTAGAGTGAAGTTTTTTGCTGAGACCTTTTGAGGGTAGTAGATTGACAGTTCTCAGTTGTTGAATTGCTGGCTGATGATTCCATCTTAGAGAGAGCAAATGCAGGAGGAACAGGGGTGTGTGAAAAGGAATTTGTACCCAGCTTACCTCAAATCTTTGGCTATAGGAGAACTACATATGGCCTGTACAGAAGGAACATAAATGATGGCACCAAAGCCCACTTGACTGCTTATGAAAAACTTCACAATAGATACTTTGTGGACTGAAAATTTATATGGAGATTCCTTCAGCCATTTCCTCCAGACAAAATCCATTATCTAAAACATTTCTACATTTCCTTCCCCCCTTTCCTTTCTCTCTACTCACTTCTTTTCTCTTTCTATTTTTCTTGTAATTTCTTTTCAACAACATATTATTATTAAACACTTCCATGCACATGGAAATCTCTTATAACAGAAATCAATTTTGCTCAGATGTGACCATCTAGAATCTTACAATCTGACTAGGATACTAACAAATGAAAATATGTAGGTAAGAAGTATTACCTGTCTTAAAAGAAGGTCACTGGAAACAAAAAATATACTGCAATAAGGTTTCATGGTAAGAGGTTGGAAATATGTCTTGAAACCTGAAGGGAAAGGTAGGAGGTGAAACTTGGATGGCAGAAAGGTGCTGGCCGTGAAGAGGAGATGGAGACACTGAAGAGCTTCAATTCAATGACATGATTAGATTTGCACTTGAGGATGATTATTGCAGTGTATGCAGGAGAAATGGGGAGGGGGGTAGTGATAGAGATTAGTTAGGAAGCTTGGGCGTTATTGAGGCAAGAGGTGACACAGTTTCATCAAGGGCAGTCAGTGGCAACAGAAGAAAAGCCGTTCAGCAAAAAAATGTTTTGAGTGTCTGCTGCATACCAGGCATTGCTGTAGTCACAAGATGTGTTGGGGAGCTCACAGTTTCCCAGACCCTCTTCAGGATTTAAGCATTTGATGAATATAGAGAAAGTACACAAATAATGGCATGTTAGGAGTGATAAGACTGTGGCAGAGGTGGCCAGGGCTCACTCTTTTTCAAGACGCTTCATGGAAGTCCTCTCAGAGAAGACAATATTTGAAAAGAGTTCTGAAAGAAGAACGACAGAAGCAAGCAGGTGTCTGGGGCCCAGCCTTCCTGCAAGAGGACAGCAAAGGTCAGTCACTGTAAGGAGAAGAGGCAGTGTGGATGGAGTGAGATGACCAAAGGGGTGTTCCGTGAAGCTGAGCTCAGAGGCATGGAGCTGGAGTATCTCATGGAAGCATGGAAGTACTCAGATCTTTGCACAGAACAAAATGGACTCAAAATGGAACAAAAAGACATTCTGAATTTAGAATTGACAGAATTAAGAAGCTGTTGAGATGGAGGCCTAGAAGGCCAATTAGCAGCTTCATGATGGAGGGAGAAGAGGTTGAGATTGTTCCACAATCAACACTCATGGTACCAGCTGTCAGAAATCAAAAGATAAATTGCATCAGGTAAATCAGCTGTCAGGGACCTTTCCAGATTACTGAAAAGCAATGATGTTAGTCTAGAGACTAAGGTGCGCCTGGTCCAGGCCATGGTCTTTACAATTACTTGCTATGCACCAGAGAGCCAGACAATGACTAGAGATGATAGAAAGGGAATTGATACCTTTGAGCCATGGTGCTGTGGCAGAGTGTTGAACATACTGTGGACTGGCAGGAGAACGATGAAGCTCTGTCTCACATACTTTAGGCATGTGGTCAGGAGGGACCAGTCCTTGGAGAGGGATATCATGCTTGGAAGGGTAGAGAAACAGCACAGGCAAGGAAGACCCAGGATGAAATGGATTGAAACAGTGACTGGAGAAATAGGATTAAGTCTGTCAGAGATGATGAGAATAGCTCAAGATAGAGCAGGTTTCAGAGCTAATGTACATGGGGTCACTATGAGTCGCAGGTGAGTCGATGGCACATAACAACAACAAACAACAACAGGGGGACTATGCATAAGAAACAGTCTTTTCATGTTGTTGAGTTCCTGTTGGAGTTTCAACAACTCCAGTTGTTGAGTTCATTCTAAGTCACAAGGGTCCTCTCACACTCACGCAAAGGAAAGTAGTCAACACATAGACACACTGAGCAACACATTGAGCACCTGCTTATCATCCAGATCCAGGTGGACTGCAACACAAGTACTTTGCATGAAAAAAATTTCCATCTTGCTTTGCATGCTTTCTTCATGGCTTAAAAGCAGACAGGGAAGTACACTGAGAGAGGAAATTTGGGTCCCAAAACAGGGCACATTTGCCTGGATAGAAAAAGACTTCGAATTCTCTTTAGCTGGTAATTAGCAAAAGTCCCACAGAGATGTTAGTGCCACACATGTTGGGATGAAGATCCTTTTACCTCTGTAGGTCTCAGTTTCCAAATTTATGAAAGAAGAATTCTTCCCTTTCCTAGAGGTCAGCTGACCTCTTCAAGGCTCTTTTGGCAAAAACCCCCCTATGGTCTTTCTGAAACCAAAGACCTCAAAGTCATTCAGTAAGTAGGCAGGCAGACAAAAGAGGACAAAGCAGGAGTCTTCAGGCTTTGGAATCTTATGTGACCTAGTGTTTCAATATAGAGTAGAAAAAACATCCCATTGTAGTAATAAGAACAAAAACTTGTGTTTTAATTTCAGCTCCATCTCTTCTTAGTCATGTGAACCTTTTCAAATTCTCTTGTAATATAATGTAGAGTATAAATAACCAAGTGCATAGTAATAGCCAAAAGACTTTTAGCTCATTTTTTTTCACCTCTGAAGCCTAGTTCACTTATCTGTAAACTGGAGATATTAATGCCTTCACTTACAGTGTTCTTGAGAAAGTTAGCACAAAAGCATGGGAAAAAAATGATAACTAGGTCCTTTACTGTTTAAGCATGTTATAATGGGGAGGAACCTATTATTACTGTTTCTTTTAAAAGAATACTTTCATTAGAAGTTAGAATGTCCTGAGAAGGAAGAATATAGACACTAAATGAAGAGAAAGGGGGTTTCTTTCCCCACAATTGTCCCTAAGGAGCCAAAAGATCTCAGATGCAAAATCTTTCACAGTTTGCTTTGAGAATTGAAGGAGAGCTTTTCTTGTTCTGTAATCCTTGGCTCCTATTCAGACCCCTTATTACCTCACTAGGAATCTCCTTACCACCCAAAGAGAACTACAGCCCTGAGGGAAAATCTGCAATTCTTTAAATTAGCACTGATTTGAATAGAGTGGGAGTCCTGGCAGTATGATGCTCAGCATTTTGGGCTGCTAACCAAAAGGTCAACAGTTCAAACCCGCCAACCACTCCACTGATTTTTTTCAGTCTCAGAAACCCAATGGAAGGTCATTAGGAGTTGGCCATGGTCGATGGGGTGGGTTTTGGTGTTTTGTTTTCATGTACAGCCCTCAGCAATCTCCAGTGAGAGAGGGACATGGTGGCCAATAGAATCTTTCCCTTGTCTTTTACCACATCTGCTCCCTATAACCAAGTGGTTGGAAGTTTGGATTCACCTGCAGCTACCTTGGAAAAAAACTTGGGCAGTTTCCTTCCAGAAAATCAACTACCAAAACGTTTGGAACACTGCTCTTTTCTGCCCTGACCTTGCCATAAGGCAGGGACAATTCAATAGCAACCAGTTTATTTTGATGCTTGATATGTTATCTAATAATTTGATTCTTTTTTTATGTTGAAATTGAAATATTCAACTCTTCAGATGTGAAGTAACCCAGTTCATCCAAGTTATGTGTTGTTTTTGTTATTGTATACAGTCAGGTGAGAATAGATCCATAGCTGACCCTCAGTAATATGATTCTTAAAATAAAATTTGATTTCTTCAAGTTTTTGTTCTAGAGAGGGATGGATACAAGAACATCACCCAGGGACATCCTACTAAACCAGTTATAAATAAGACTTTTTAAAAGTCCTAATCTGTAACATTCGACAACTTCTGTTGTTGACTCCCACTGTGGCTGATTTTAAGCCACTACAGCGATGTCAACTGACTTTCAGAATTCTTGATTAATTAGCAGTCATCTCTCACAAGCCTTCTCTAGCACATGTCTGAAACAGCCACCATCATTCTTGCAAATAAGCCACATAGAAATTCAGGGAAATTCACCTATGCCTAAAATTTTATCTGTGGTTTTTCTCTGTTATGGAGAAAGATTCTTACCACTGAATGTATTTCACACAGAGATTATGTGTGTTTATTTGCCTGTTTATTTATTTATGCCTTCTTTGTTCAAGAAAGGATTTAAGGTGGATTACCTAAGCACATCCACTATAAAAATAGATAAAATTGAATTTAGAATAAGTAGATGAGGAAAGCGGGACAAAGAGTAAATGAAAGTTTTCATAATAAAAGAGAGACAATGAAATCAAGATTGATTTTTGCACACAAAATACCTGGGATAAAGCACATGCAGAAAAGGCTCGCCAGGTACCCAAGGATAAACCATTAACAGATATTGTGTCTAGGTTCTCGGGGATCTGGCTATCGCTGCACAATGAGGAAGCAGCTGAGCCCCACCAGGTAAGTCTGAACATCCCTGCTGTACCCAGGAGTTTCCTGGAAGCTTGTTATGTGGGTCTAGTGTCCCACTTTCTGCCTATGGAGTCACTTGGCAGTCTAACAGTCTCCCATTGCCCTGTCATTTTGTCAGCATTGCTGTTTTGGAGCGAGCCCCAGCCTCCTGGAACAAGCTCACCAGGGACACTCAATGGATGGTGGATTCACCAAGCCCTTCCAAATCAGCCTGGCAGCTCCTGAGATCTGCAATCCAGCTCTGTACACACAGTGCCTGAGAAGCAGAATCGTGGCCCATGTTTTCCCCAGTGGCCAATAACCCACAAGGGTGAGAAAAACAACTCTTCAGACATGGGTGAGCAGAAAGGCCAGAGAATAAGAGAATCCATCAAAATGATCATATATCCTGGCTTCAGTGAATTAGGGTCACTGAATGTCTTGGTGGACTTTCCACTTGTTTTTAATAAAGTTCAAATATAAGCCCCAATCTGCTTAGCCAGTACTCTTGGGGAGACCCTTGAATATCACTACCACGCAGGGTTCTTTGGCCAGGTTAACCAAATAAAGAATGAAAAGGGGAGAAGAAAGAAATGTACGCAACATGGCATGGGGCCTGGCATTGAGTGATGAGTTTAATGGTATTACCACAATTTGAACCTTCCGGGCATTCCAGGTCCCCAGTGCTGTTAGTAGGAGCTTTATAGTGAGATCTTACTATTGTTGGCATTGTGTCTGGGTTAGCAAGGTTATAACCATGAGACTCCTAGTGCCTCTCATTCCCGTATCCCATACCCTGTGCTCAGCCAGGCTTGGTACATATCAGGCTTGCCAAATGTCTGGGCTCGGTGCCTTCCTGCCTGGCTGCACGGCCAGAAACAACCTCTGGAGTCAGGACAGTTTCCTCAAGGGTCCTCACTACGTGCCAAACCTATCTCATTTTCACACCTTCTCTTAGTCTAAATCTTCAAATAAGACCACCAGAGTGATGTGTTTGAGGAAAATGAATTCATTAACCAGGCATTGATCCATCAACCTTTGGGGTAACAGCTCTTGATGGGAGCAAATATCCAGATTCTGGGAATTCCATGTGTTAAAATCAGTGGGAATTGGCAGAACTTGTCAGTGGTGCTTTCCCAGTCCTGAGAGAAAATGTACCTACTCCTATCTCCATCCAGCAACATTCCATCACATTTTTCCCATGAACAGACTATCAAAGCCACCCAGGCCACATTTTCAAGGCCAAGATTCCCTCTGGAGGCAGTTTTGGTATTGTGAGGAAAGTAGAAGTCTTGGTCATTGTGGTGTGCCATCCAGTTGCAACAGACCCATAGCTGACCCTCCAGCATGATTTCAGAGGTAGTTAATCACACAAGAGGAGATTGCTCATTTTCTTCTGCAGAGCAGCTAGTGGAGTCGAACCACATGCCTTCGTGATAACAGCACAGCTTCTTGCCACTAGGCAACGAGTGTTCCCTACAGTGAACTTAGTAGCTGGAAGTTAAAAGAACCAAACACAGATTTCAACTGGTACATACCATAGAAAAGTTAGTATTTGGAAATTGAGTTAATTTTATTGCCTTTGAGACTATAGACTGCTGATATTCTTCACAGGAACATAACAAAGTGCTGAATCACTGCAGCATGTCATTTTCAACGTACAAAAGTGGTAAAACATTAGAAGCTGTGCTACAATCCCAAAGGCATGTGGTTCGCATCCACCAGCTGCTCTGTGGGAGAAGGACGGGCAATCTCCTCCTGTGCAGTTAACTGCCTCTGACAAACCACTAGAGGGTCAGCTATGAGTCAGTTCTGACTCAGCAGTACAACAGCAACAACAACAGACATACAAGTACCAGAAACAGGTGAATTAAACTACAGAGCAAAAGCTGTCTTCTCAAGAATTTAAATGAAAATTTTATCAAGTTATCTGACAATAATTGTTCAGATCTTCTTTGTTCTTATCCTTTTGTTGATTGGTTCTATTAATTACTGAGAGAAGAACGGAAAAAGGTAAAATAATTATTAATTTCTCCTCCCTTCTGGGATTGGAATAGGAGGGTTGTGTCTCTGCCTTGCTTGTGTCTCTGAGGAGGGTCAGATGAAACTGGTTCTTTAAGTATTGGAGAAGTTACATGGAGCTGCTGATGTAGAAACAAATTGCTGTTGCCTGGAAGTCTGCTGTAGGAACTTCTCCCAAATACTGACAAGTAATGATGTCAGTTTGAAGACCAAGGTACACTTGATTCAGGTCATGGTGTTTTCAGTCACTTCCTATGCATCTGAGATCTGGACAATGAAGGAAGACGACAGAGGAAGAATGAATGCCCTTGAGTTGTGAAGCTGGAGAAGAGTACTAAATAACCCATGAACTGCCCAAAGAAAAAGTGCAACCAGAGTGCTCCTTGCAGGCAACTACAGAGAAATTCTCCTCCCATACTTTCCCCTCCCCCTTCTTTTAAAATTGTGATTTTTAACAAAAGTTTATAAACAACATGTCTCTGGAAACTCTGAACTTTGAGAAATGATAGTTATTGAAAGGCTTCAGGTCTTTTGTTCATAGGATCACTGTGAGAAGCACTCAACTCGAGAGCAATAAACAACAACATAGAAAAGTTAGATTTTCATTCATTCATTGTTGCACATTTCATTTTTTTTTAAATATACATTCCTTCTTGCACAATTTCCTCTAGCCCCTCCTTTCCTCCTCACCCAGTCCACTTTGTAATGCACCTCTTATTCTGGACTGTTGTGATATATAAAATGCCTAATCATATATTCCTTTTAAATAGGTCTTTCCCTCATCTGTTCCAATGTAGTGTTCATTATATATTCATTCTTTTCCTGGTTTCCTCACAATTCCCCCATGTTAGTCTTGCTGTATAACAGTGGTATTATGCAGTATTTGTCCTTTTGTGTCTGAGATCTTTCACTCAGCATAATGTCTTCCAGGGTCACTCATGTTGTATAATGTTTTACAAGTTCATTGTTTTTCAGTGCTATGTAGTATTCCATTGTGTGAATATACCATAGTTTTGGTATCATCATTTGTTGATGGGCACTTGGGTTGCTTCTGTCTCTTTGCTATTAACATGGGTATGCAAACATCTTTTTGAGTCATGGCTCTGATTTCTTTAGGGTATATTCCCAGTAGTGGAAATATTAGGTCAAATGGTATTTCTATTTCCAATGTTTTGAGAAAACGCCAGACTGACTTTCATAGTGGTTGCACCATTTTATACTCCCTAAAGTAGTGAATAAGAGTTTCAATCTCTCCACAACCTTGCCAACCTTTGCTGTTTTCTGCTCTGTTGAACTTTGGTATTGTTGCTGGGTTCTCTCTTTCTTTGGCATGTTGCTGAGACAGGCTATTCCTCGGAGAGAGACATATTTGCACATCATGATGGAAGGTCAGTGAAAGAGGGAAAGATTTTCGGTGAGATGGATGGACACAGTGACTGCAGCAATGGGTTCAAATGTGTCAGAGGCTATATGGATGGCACAGGATAGGACAGGGTTTTAGTCTGCCATTCATTGAGTTGCCATTGAGTTGTACTCAACTTGATGGTGCTTAACAACAACAACAAAACAAGGAGTGAGGAAAAGAACCTCTGGTCACTCACAGAAAGTCCACAGAAAAAAAAAATAACGTCTACAGGAAGTAAGCAGGAACCCAGCAACAATAGCAAAGTTCAAAAGAGCAGCACACAACAAATGCTGGCAAGGTTCTGGAGAGACTGGCATGCTTAGTCACTGCTGTTGGGAGTGTAAAATAGTGGAACCAATACGGAAGACAGTTTGGTGCTTTCTCAAGTCATATAGTTTTCTCCTACTATAGCAGAACCTCTCCTGGACCACTTGACAATGCAGAAACGAGATTTGCAGGTTCCTGTCAACAGCACCACAAAGTAGTGTGGAAAGGAGACAATTTGGGGCCAGATACAACAGTTTAATTTCTGGCCCAGATGGACTCTGATATTGTCACTAGCCATTGTTGGGCTGCGTCCTTCAAACAAGTGACTTGACTGGCATTTGGAAAGAAGTGCTTTCCTGGAACATTTGGGAGCTGACTGAATCTTAGTGAGCATGCCAGTGCCACATGGTAGAAAGCCAGACTTGGTATCATGACAAAAGGGACCATGGAGCTAGCTATGGGAGATAAAGCTACAAGATCCTATTAAATATGAACATATTGTAAGGTAGGAACATAAATCAAGTAAATAAGAAAGGGTAGAAAGTCACAGAGCCTAGATGTCTAAACTCTCTCTAAGCTTTCTGAGATATATTGGAGGAAGTTTAAAGACATGTTTTGAATTGATTGCTGTAAGTTGAAAAAAAGAGCAAAAGAACTTAACTTGCCCCAATATTATTTATAAATCAGTTTTGTTGTGCATTTTAGAGTATAAGAGTCATGTAAATAAGTTCATGAGTGTGTGAGCACACATTTATAGGGGGTATTCTAGGAGGATTGTTCTAGAAAGACTTCTAATATTGATGCATGGACAATATGATAGGTATTTATTATAGCTGGTGACAAAAATTGGATCTTAATGGAGAAAGTGATTGTTATTCATGATTTTCAAATGGTTAACTGGATCCAGAGGATTTGCATTAAACCAAGTCATTCTCCTTCCATGCTTGCTGGCCATGATGGATGGAAATGTCAAGTCTCATGAGATCTCTGAGCTCACAGTTTCTTTATACTAGAATTAGGACTATTTTGTGTTGGAGAAGGAGTTAGAATTGGTCTTTTTTTTCCCCTCCCCCTTACTGTTTCTGCTTTGTGTCTCATTTCCTCAAATCATGCTGGTGCTACTGCTATGGATTTGGTCTTCAATTTCTGACTTCTTTCAAAGGGCATTGTCAGCCCACAGCACAATTTCTATAGCAGATATTGTTCTGGCATCCAGAGGGGGGAATGGAAGAAAGGCAAAGAAAAAAGGTGAGAAAAAGCAGGTGACTAAATGTGAAATACAAGATTTCACAGAATCATGGATTCTTCGAGATGGAAAGTACTTTAGGGATTACTGCTGCTAGTGTGTTAAAATTGTTTTAAACAGAACTCTTTACATTAGACTTTAGAAGCTGGTAACAATTCCTTGAATAAGACCAACAATATTGCAGAGATCTTTGCTGGTGGAAGCAACAAAGATGGAGGAGGATTGTTGCAGCTTCCTGGAATTCAACATTATGAAGCAAGAGGGGTGAAGAGATGGAAGGTGACCTCTTTTCCCGTTTCAGTTTGATTCGTTGGCTAGTAGCTAGCTGAAGGCCCAATGATTGGTCTCAAGCAATAGAGATGCATGATCCAACTGGAGTTTAAACAATGTTGCTTCATTGTAAAAGCAATGAATGGGAACCAGAAAAGAAATATTGCAATTGTCAAAATAAGTAAGATGAAATTAATCCTAAAATTCAATTGAGAAATTGAGAAAAAAAAATGATGGAAAAATAAATCCAGATATATTTAGGAGACAGGCAGTTCTAGGTGGCTTGTGAGAACAAAGAGAAGATAAACGGGGGCAGAAAATGGTCTAGGTCTCTATCATGTGCTCCTGAGCCAAAGTTGGTCTTCCCTACACTGAAGAATACAGGAGAAGATTTAGGCAACAATTTTAGTTATAGATACATTGAGTTAGACTCAAAGTGGGAACCTAGAAAACAACTGAAAATATTAAATATCAGAGTTAAATACTGGATAAATTTTGGATTAGGTGAGAAGAATTGCCTTTAGAATATACTCACTGGGAAGCAGAACCAAGAAAGGAAGTAAAATACAGGTAGAACCAAGTATGGCAACCTAGATTTCAGGTAAATCCAGTGTCAAAGTCAGCAGGGATTAATAAGAGACAAGACTCAGAAATCAACAAACATCCCATGAGTTAGAACCAATTTCCACAGAAATACACTAAAGGCGTTTCTATCATCCTTCCAATTAAAGGTTTAAAATTCCAAAACCAACTGTATCAGAGGACAACTAACAAGTCTCAGGGAATATGAGCAAAACACAGCTTTATCTATTGCAGTGCCTCTGCATTCTACATCCAAGGATGTATATAATCATTAAGCTGGAAAAGGGTGTCTCCATCTCAGGAAAGATGGAACTGTGTGGGTAGTGACTTTGGCGAGCTGTCCAACCCCAGAAAAGGAGTGTGAATGACTGCCCGCACACACAGAGTGGCTCTCCTCATCTGCCTGCCAAGGAAGAGATGGTTCTCAACCAAATCAGTCTGTGGCTGCCAAAAGCACTTGTGAGGGCCCAGTTTTCCAGCAGGAAACATAACCTGAATTGGAAAACATGACTGTAAGCTGGAAAACAAACAGCTCAAAATATCTGTGTCCTGAAATGAACCATAAGTCATTCTGTCTTCGGAAGAGAATCCATATAGCCAAAGGAGCTGAGGGTGAGGGGTGCCAAGAGAAAGGAGGGACAAGGAAGGATGTATTAGTTGATGGAAGAAAGGAAAGAAAGAAGGAAATTCTAAACAAGGTGAACATTGAGGCTTTGTTATATGCCAAGGTCTGTGGTAGTAGAACACATTCATTTCCTTATGAAATTTCTCAGCAATTCATGACATGGGGAGAAGCTGGAGCTTGTAAGGGTAATGAACTTGCCCAAGGTTACATAATTATAATGGAGCAAATATTGAATTTGAACTCAGACTCAGTTAACTCCAAACTGGCATTCTTTCATTAGATTCTTTTGTGCCCAAAAAGAAGGAAAAGAGGAAATGGAATTGAAGTCCGCCTCTGAGGAGACTTTCGGCTGTAGGGTAAGATAAGAAAGACTGAGGGTTTAGAAATGACCAACATCAGAGAATTTCTAGTGTCTGAGCTGGATTTTTAGAGAGCAAATTGTATAATTAATTAGAAGGCTCTAAGATCCAACCCGTCCCACTTGAGCATATTTTACGTGCAGTTTCTCATACCATACTAATACATAAAACTCTTACAGGGTCAGCAAATTTAAGCTTTATATCAAGTAATCCAACTAATGAATGACATAATTGAGCTTTAAACCTCAGTGTTCCAACTCCTCATTCTAAGCAGTTTTCACTGCACAACAGCTGCCTATAACAAGAATCTTTAAGAAGGAGGTGTGAGATAAACATTGACTATCAATTTGTCAATTCCAGCTACTGGGATTTTTGATTGACAACTAATCTATTGTTTCTGCAGAAAGATCAGCCCGTGTCAATGAAGAAATGATTATTAACACATTTTTTAAACTATAAAATTATGATTTTAAGAATGTATTCTCTTTGCTCAGTATTTAAGCTTATAGCTGTTAGTTCCAAGGTGACAGGTAGAAAATACTGCAGATATACATCTTAATAAATTGGTTTCGAACCTCTGCCTCTTTTAAAACCTGTTGTAAATATTAGCTGACTTGTCTAAGGTCTCGCAAAGGATGGTTAAGCAGAAATACAAACCCAATCAATTGGTCTCCAGCAACTAAAATTGATACAACAGCTATGTCTTTTTTGAATATGTACAACAATCCAATGAGATGGTTAACATCATTGTCCTCATTTTTAAAAATAAGTCAATAAGTTTCATTCCCTTTGAGCTCTGGTGGCCTAGTGGCAACAAGCTGAGCTGCAATCCCAAAGGCACATGGTTCAAATCCACCAGCTGCTTCGTGGAAGGATGGGCAATCTCTTACAGTGTGATTAGCCATCTCTGAAAACCCACCAAAGGGTCTGCTATGAGTTAACTCCGACTCGAGTGCACACAACAACAACATGCAAAGGATCCTCAGTCAATAAGCAAGGCAGGTGAGATTTGTGTTCAGGTGATCTGATTGCACAGTTGATGGAATTAGCCAAGCTGTAGGTGCTTCCCTATATGGAGGCAAAAGGGAAAATAGAAAGTTTAAGAGTAGGAAGTTTAGATATCTTTGTAATTTGTAAAATAGTAGAGAATTAAAAGGTACTAATGTGAATATCATCAATTCTGTTCATTCAGAGTCATCCCTCAAGTCCACTTTCAATCTTCACTGAAAACTTCATTGAGGGTCATCATGTCTCCCCTAAAGGAACTCTCATAGCCTGGTGGTAAGGAGTTGCACTTCTAGCCCAAAGATGTATGGTTCAAATCCACAAGATGATAGATATATCAGGGAAAGATGGTCAAGCTCCTCCCATATGATTCACAGCCTCTGAAAACTCACTGCAGGGTCAGCTATGAGTCAGTTCTGATTTGACAGTACACAACAACATCTCCCCAGTTGGTTAGTGTATCCCTGACTTTAGTCCTTTCCTATACACTTCACCGTTCAACGCTAAACCAGTTAGCCTTTTCATCTAACCTCCTTTGACTTGAGCCTCTAATCTTTTGGTTGCCAATGTTAATCATTTATACCACCCATGGACCCTTCCACTGTACTGTCGTGGAAAAATGTTCTTTTAGAAACATGGAGCCAATCATGTGACTTTCCCACTGGAAAATCCCTACTGACTTCTCATTTTCTCTAGGAAAAGCTTGTGAGTCCTAGTGAGGTGTCCTCAGCCCTCCACTCTGACACATGACTGCTTTTAGGTGTCATGACATGCTGTCGCCTGCCGCCCCTCACACTTCCTGCTCTGTGGCCATAGACCACCACCAGTTTTGAGATTAAGAAATGCTGCTTCCTACCTTTGTCTCACTGCTGAAGATTCTCTCTCCGGTTGGAATGCTTTCTCTAGCTGAGAAATTTCCCAGTGAAGACATGCTGCTTTGACATGCTCTCTCTGTGTCTTCCTCTCCTCTCCTCTCCTCTCCTCTCCTCTCCTTTCCTCTCCTTCCCCCTCCCCCTCCCCTCCCCCTCTCCTCCTCCTCCTCTTCTTCTTCTTCTTCTTCCTCCTCCTCCTCCTCCTGCTCCTCCTCTCTAGCTCCCTCCCCACCCCGTGACGATGGTGTCAATAGAATTAGTATTAACCAGCATAGAAACTCATGGAATCACTTGGCTCATATACCAACTCTCATATCAGATTATGCAGAATCCTTGACTTTGCCGTTTGCTGTTGTTATCAAGCGAATCAATTCATAATTGACCCTCTAGAGGGTTTTCAAAGGTAGTCGATCAAATGCAAGGAGATTGCCTGTCTTTCTCCTACAGAGAAGCTGAAGGATTTGAATCATCCACCTTTGGGTTGACAGTACAGCTCCTAGTTGCACTCTAGTGCCCATAAGTAGTATTTATTATCAAAGTTAATCATCAAATAATATGTGATGTAATGTTGTTAATTGTTTGAATGAAGTATTTCTTATATGAACACTAACACTGAAATTATCTTGTAGCCTTTCCACATTGAACTAGAACATTTTGTTTTGTGAAGTCCAAATTCAAATTATCTGTAACTGAGCAGAAGTTTCTTGAAAATTTGTCTCCTTCTTAACCTTTAAGTACTACTTCATTCTCTAAGGAAGTTAATGATTTACATTCACAAATACTACTTCCTGCAGTATGATAGCTAAAACACTAGAAAATTTGACAAAATAAGAAGGTGGAAAAACACCATTGTGCACCAGCAAAGCAACAGCACTTGCTTGTAGCACATACAGACAAGGCCACATTCTTCAAAGCATCATTTTCATTAGGTAATAACAACAACTCAGATTGATGTGCAACAGAGGATTTAAAGAAATGAGTTCATGTAGAGTTCTAACCTTCTAGGTATACTATTCATGTAAACTTGCTGTTGTTGTATTCTGTGGAGTTGGAAGCAACCCATAGCTGACCCTCTGGTGGGTTTTCAGTGTTAATTTAATGAGAGGAGATTGCCCATCCTTCTCCTACAGAGTAGCTGGTAGCCTCAAACTGTGTGCACTCGGTATTGCAGTGCAGCTTCTTGCCACCAGGCCACCAGACCTCCCCTACATGTCAACTAGACTTAGGAAAAATGGTTTCAGGAGAGTTGATGGCTTTGAGCTGTGATGCTGAAGAAGAGTATTGAATATACCATGGACTGCTAGGTGAACAAACAAGTTCGTCCTGGAGAGGGTGAAGCCAGGCTGCTCCTTGGAGGCAAGGATTCTGAAGCTTCGTCTGACATACTTTGGGCATGTTGCAAGGCGGGATCAGTCCTTGGAGAAGGACGTCATGCTGAAGAGGGTGGAGGAACAGGGCAGGAGAGGAAGACCCTCAGTCACTGGGGTAATGGGGATAGGCATGTCAGAGACAATAAAATTGGCAAGGGCTAGAGCATGGTTTAGGGCTGTCGTACATAGGGTCGCTATGAGCCTCAGGCAACTCGACAGCACATAACAACAACAACTCTAACTAAACTACTTACTCATTGCTATCAAGTCAAAAGTCACTTAACAGGTGACCCATCATTGGTTTTCTGAGGCTTCACTTGCATGGGAGGAGATCGCCCATCTTTCTTGTTCAGAGCCTTTGGTGGATTTAAACCTAGAGAGAGGTGTAGCCTTTGAGTTAGCATACAACTCCTTGAGGACTAGGCCACCAGTGATATCTTTATAAAACAGAATAAATTTCTGCTGAAACACTGTATAAAAATCTTATAGCTAGTCATTTGGTGTCACTCCACCACCTGACAGTATCACCTGGGGTAGTTCCCATACCCCATGCACCTTAGTGGCCCTCCCACCCTGAAGAATCCATCATTCTGTACTTGGTGCTGCTTCTATGTTGAATGTGTCTTGTCATTTACATGGTACATACATCAAAACTAGAGCAACTCCAGGGTATAGACCCCATTGTAATTCTCTTCGAACTCAGAGCCTGGCCTAGTGTCTCAATAAGTGTTTGTCGAAATGAATTGAGCTGACTTCTCTGCTTCGTTCTTACTAGTCCTCAATCAGGATAATAAACTGCCCTCTAGGGTAGAGAAAATGTGTTTTCCTTTACTGCCTCCCTCCCTCCTCCTTGTCTCTCTCCCCACCTCCCTCCCCTCCCCTCTTATGCACTCTGAAAAGATGAGAAAGAAGGAGGCTGGACAAAAAAAAGTAAACTCAAAAGCTTCTTCCAAATGCCAGCTTGTACTATTTCTTCTATGACTGTGTATAAGAGAAAGACAGAGGAGCAGAGAGAGAGGGGAGAGGAGGGTGGAGGGCATGCAGCTGGCAGTGGGTAAAAGTGTCCCTACTGGGCAGGAGCTCACACTGTGTTTAATGGCAAGCCTACTTTGGGGGACGAGGGGGACGGGGAGCAATAGATTGACCGCTGTGCGTACCAATTTCAAATTGCTAGCTATACCCTTAGCTAACACTAGTGTTTCATGTTGCAAATCCAATGTTACCACATCAAATAGGCAGCAAGTACACCTCTGCCAGAGCCGCAGTAATTTGTTATCGGCTGGAGAAGCTGACACAGTTAGCTCACAGACACGCTTTTATTCATATGCACAGCCTTCCTCATATTAACCATGACTGTCCCGGGTCTACTTGGCAACATATCCTCACAGCATTTGGCAACAAAACCAGAGCTGCTGCCAGTGGTTTTGACCGGGTCCCCTATCTGCTGTCCAACTAGTTTGTGACTTTCCCTTCTTAGCTGTTCCACAGCAGTGGTGTGAAAAGGGGATTTCTAGAAGGGTAGGGACAATTTTAAAAGGCAAATCTCTGTCTCCAATCTTGTCTCCCTCCAAACCACCCTCTATGCAGTTGCCAGTATGCTTTAGTACAACTCCGACTTAAGCATTTCCCTATTTAAACTCTCCTGGAGCCCTCTTAACCCTCCTAATGTAGTTCCGGTTTTTGGGTCTGGCATGGAGGCCGATATACAGCCTGGCCTCCCCTCACTTGTCCACTGGCAACCTTAGCCTCTGATGTTTGGGTCCTATCACATCAACTTCTTTGACATTCTCTGCACGTACTATTTTTGTCTCCATGCCTTTGCTCAAGTAGTTCCTTCTGCCTAGAGTGCCCTTCCCTGCATCTCTCATCTTCGTTCCCTAACAAATTTCTGATGATTATTTAAGACTCGGCTAAAGTATCAGCCCCTCCAGCTTTCCCTAACTCTCTGTATTAATGAATTCTCTTCAAGCACTCAGAGACCTTTTACCACCATGTAGGAAAGCAAGTAGAGGATGGGGCTTAAGAGTAGGGCCGGAACCAAGGAAAAGAAATAGTGATTTGCCAGGGTGCAGGCAATAAATGATACAATCTGTGTAAAAATAGGAAAACAATTTTTAAAAAGACTAAAAGTTTTATGTGTCTGCAATTCCAAACAATAAAAGTGATGAAATTAGACCTCCCTATCACCTACTTATCTCCATATCTTTTCAATCTATATGTGGAACAGATCATCTAGGAGGCTGGACTTTATGAGGAGGATTGTGGCATCAGAATTAGAGGAGGATTCATCAACAATCGCTGTTCTGCAGATGAGGCATTTGCTGCAAGGACTGCAGCCTTAAATATGAATTGAAGCTCAACATCAAGAAAACAAAGGACCAATTCCTAGCATCATGACAGACAGAGAAGAGATTGAGATTGTTAACAGCTTCAGCTTGGTTTGTTCCACAATCAACACTCTCGATACCAGCTGCCAGGAAATAAAAAGATGAATTTTATTTGGAAAAATCTGTGTCAGGGACCTCTCCAGAATACAGAAGAGCAACAATGTCAGTCTAGAGACTAAGGTGCATCTGATCCAAGCCACGATTTTTGCAATTATATGCTATGCATCAGAGACCTGGACAATGACTAATGATGATAGAAGAAGAATCAATGCCTTTGAGTTGTAGTGCTTGAGAAGAGTATTAAACATACCATGGACTGCTTAGAGAACAAACAGATGTATCCTAAAGCTGGTGAAACCAGGCTGTGCCTTGGAGGTAAGGATTTTAAAGCTCTGTCTTACATACTTTGAACATGTTTCCATGAAGGACCAATCCTTGGAGGACATCATGGTTGGAAGCATAGAGGGACAGTGTAGGAGAGGAAGACCTTGGATGAGATGGATTCACTCAGTAACTGGGGTAATGGGAGTAGATGTGTCAGAGACAATGAAATTGGCTCAAATAGAGCAGGGTTCAAAGCTGTTGTACATAGGTTTATTATGAGTCACAAGTGATCTAACAGTGAATAACAACAGCATTCTCCCCAACAGGGTAAATTGCCTCCACTCTCACCCCTGGTTAGATAGTTCAGGGTCTAGAGTCAGAGCATGCAATGTTCCATCTTAATAACTGTTTGATCTTGGGCAAGCCATTCCTTTTGTCTGTCCCCTCCTCTGTAAAACAGGAACAAGGGAAATACCTGTGTGGGTAGTATGTGTGTTGATTGCATGAGACAATGTATGTAAAGCATTTAGAGCAGTAACTGAGACTAAGTAACCATTCCTTAAATGATAACCCCTATTTGTTGATGAATTTGTCTTCCTTGTTTAAATTGAAGCTCCCTCATTAGATTAACACTCTTGGTAATCTATGTTACTCAATATTGTATCCACTCTGAATAAATAAGTATTATTCATCTCTGTGTGCCAAATGCATAGTAGACTAAGTGAATTGGAAAGAGGTGTTCAGTGAATGTTTGTCAACTAGATGGACAACTAAAGGAAAGAATGGCTCATAAGGCACTTGTAAGAGGAATATTGAAGAGATGCTGAAAACAAACAGAGCACATAGGAAAGTAAAAGGTGAGAATGAGAGAGATCAAGGTTTAACTGCCTTAAATGACCCCTCAAGGCTGAGACAAATAAAATGTAGATCTGTGAAAATTGAAAAGGCATACCAATCTATTGCTTGTCTTTTGGACCCTTTAAGAGAGAAGGAGAGGAAAATCTGCCACATCACAAACTTCACAAAAATGGTAGCAGCAAAAGGGAGATGAAAGGGATTTTGGAGGCTGAGCCCCACATTACACCACTCATCTGTCAGCGTGTCATAATGCGTTGGTGTGTGTTCTGCTGTGATGCTGAAAGCGATGCCACCAGCAAGTCAAATGCTAGCTGGTCACTTCTGATGTCCTAGGTTTTAGTAGCACTTTCAAACAAAGACATACAGGGAAGAAGGCTATGGTAATGTATTTCTAAGAAAATTAAAAAGTGTGCAACTCATGCATATCAGTGGAACATAGTGTGATATAGTGAGTGCCAGGTGACAAGCCCTTCAGATTGGAAGGTTCTCAAATTATGCCTTGGAAAGGACTGGTTCCTTCAAGTTGGATGGACCTCAATGATGTGGGTGGAACAAAAGCTTCAATATCTTCATTTGTTATGTGGTGTAACTCAAAATGAGAAAATTGCAAACATCCATTAATTATCAGAACATTGTACATACAAAGTGTGAGTGTAAGAAAATTGCAAGTCATCCAAAAGAAAATGAAACCCATTAAAGATCAATATCACAGACATTAGGGAGCTGAAATGAACTGATACTGGCCATTTTTAATCAGTCAGTCATATTGTTTACGGTATTGGGAATGACAAAAGAGGAATGGTGTAGCAAACGTGATAAAAAAAAAAAAGAACATATTATGGTGTATTCAGAAGCACAACACTGCCAGTAAGGATAACAGCTACACAATTAGAAGGAAGGCTAGTTAATACAACGGCTACTCAAAGTTATCTATCAATGAAAATATTAAATTGGATATTTATACCAACTCTTCCATCTGAAATTTATCAAGCATGAAATCAAGATGCATTGAAAATATTGGTGATTGCAATGTGAAGTTGGAAACAAAATTTAAAGATCTAGAGTTGTAAAATATGGCCTTAGTGATAGA
Source organism: Elephantulus edwardii (assembly GCF_000299155.1). Classification (NCBI taxonomy): domain Eukaryota; kingdom Metazoa; phylum Chordata; class Mammalia; order Macroscelidea; family Macroscelididae; genus Elephantulus; species Elephantulus edwardii. The sequence continues at coordinate 12,465,457 of NW_006399802.1, read as the reverse complement.
AATTATACCAGAAATCCTATGATAGAATTTTGTAAGACCAGTGACTTAGTATTTGCAAATACCTTTTTCCAACAACAAATGGTGACTCTATACATGGACTTTATCAGAAAAAAATTTACTGGAATCAAATTTACTATATCTGTGGAATGACCACAGAGAATATCATCAGTCAGAATAAAACAAAAGCTGACTGTGGAACAGACCATCAATTGTTTTGTTTGAGTGTAAATTCAAGTTGAAGCTAAAGGAAATTAAAGATGGTGCCTAAGAACCAAAGCACAACCTTCAATAATTCCTACCTAAACTTAGAGACCATCTTAAGAACAGATCTGATGTGTTGAACACTAATGACTGAAAGTGAGATTAATTGTTGATAACATCAAGAACATCATACATGAAGGACAAAAAACTCTATCCTGGAAGAAGTACAGACAGAATGTTCCTTAGAAGCCAAGATGTCAAAACTTCTCACGTATTTTGGACATGTTATCAGGTAGGCCCAATTCCTGTAATAAGAACATACTATTTTTAGCTAAAGAAAGACCTTCAGTGAGAGGAATTGACAAAGTGGCTACATCTTCAGATTTAACAAAGCAACAATTGTGAGAAGAGTATTAGACAGTATTTCTTAATGTTGTGCATAAGATAGTGAAGTTTTCTGCAGGAGAATGTCTACTTTTTCCAGGATCATTTGTCCAAAAAAGGCTTCCATTTTTGCACTTAATATGTTTTAGTTGTTTGTTGTTGTTGTTGTTGTTATGTGCCGTCGAGTCGTTTGCGACTCATAGCGACCCTATGTACAACAGCCCTAAACCGTGCTCTATCCTGTGCCAATCTCATTGCCTTTGACAAACCCATCCCGAGTACCCCAGTCACTGAATCAATCCACCTCATAGAGGGTCTTCCCCTCCTGCGCTGTCCCTCCACTCTTTGTTAAATATCAGTTGATCATAGGTTGATGGATTGGTATCTGTATTTTCCAATCTATTCCACTGATGTGTATATGTCATATCAATACCACGCTTTTTTGATTACTATTAGCTGTGCAGTAGGTTTTAAGATCAGGACGTCAGATGCCCCCAACTTCATTTTTGTTTTTTTAGATGAGTTTTGCTTGTTCTGGGTCTCTTTCATTTGCAAGGAAAAGCTGAAAACTGCCTTTTCTATCAGCTTGAAGAGTGTGTTTGATATCTATATTGAGATTGCATTGAAATTGTAGATTGCTTTTGGTAGGATTATAATTTTCACTGTGTTGAGTCTCCCTGTCTATGGACAGGGAATATTTTTTTCCATTTAGTTAGGTTTCTTATTGTTTCTTGTAGAAATGTTTTGTAGTTTTTCTTAAAGAAGATAGGTTTCACATCTCACACTATACATAAAACCTAACTCAAAGTGGATCAGAGACCTGGGAGTAAAACCTAAAATCATAAAGATCATAAAAGACAAAATAACAAAATTAGCAGTCCTGGCCTATGGCATAAATAGGCTTGTGAACATAGCCAAAAATTCACAGCCAAGAGAAGATAAAATTGATGAATGGTACCTTTCTAAAATCAAATCCTTGTGCACTTCAAAAACTCTAATAGAGTAAAAAGAAAGCTCACATATCTGAAAAAAAAAAAGATGGCAAAAATATCTCAGATAATGGTTTCATAACCAAAGCTTACAGAATATTAAGGGCCTCCAGGAGTGGCTTCCACTTCCTAAACAACATACCTCTGGAAACTCTATGAACTTTGATAAATGTCGATAGTTGTACAAGGGTTTCAGACCTTTAGTTCTTAGTATTTCTATGAACGTGCTTGACCAGAAGGCAATCAACAACAACAACAACTGGAAAAAGACTGATCATCCAATCATAACATGGGCAAAAGACATAAAAAGACTCTTCAGAAAGGAAAACAGTCAGATGACCAAGAAGCACTAGCAGTCAGAAAGATGCAAATCAATACCACAAGATACCATCTCACTCCAACAGCAGCAGCAGCAACATTCAACAGAAGAGCAAACTATACATGTTGGAAAAGATATAGAGTGATTGGAACTCTTATATGCTACTAATGGGATTGCAAAATGGTACAACCTCTATGGAAGGTGGTTTGGTGTTTCCTCTAAAAGTTGAGCATAAAAATCCCATATGACCCAGCTGTTCCACAGCTAGGAATATATCTCAAGGAAATCAGAACTGAGACATAAATGCACATTTATACACCTATTTTCATAGCAGCATTATTCACAATAGCAAGGAAACAGCCCAAATTCCCATCAGCGAATGAATGGATTGACAAATTGCGATAGATTCCCTTTACAGAATACTATGCTCCTAGTGTAGATTTAAAACATATTAACTATATAACTTAGAAGACTAGAGAGCATTTTATTGAGTGAAATACCTCAGTCACATAAGAACAAATTTTGAATAAGGGCACTATTGTGCAAATAGAAAGATAACTGAGTAAGATATGTTTAAAGCTTGGAAAGAAAGGGGCAGAAAAAGAAGGGAAAAGGGGAGAATTCACTGGGACAGCAGAAGTTAGTGGGTGGCAGTGGGTGAAATAATGGAGAAGGTAGAATGAGGGCTTTAAAAGACAGGGTGAGAATAGCTAAAGAGTAGTGATAATTATATAAAATATAATGTCTATGAATAATTGTATATGTACAAAACATGATGTATATGAATGATTATATGCTAACCAATACTTTAAAAAATATAGTGAAGCTAACAGTAAAAACATTAGTTTCTTCAAAAAAGAAAAAGACTACTTGCCTAAGGAAAGTTGCTGTCAGGAGGCTCTCCAGAGTGCTGAAGAGCAACAATGTCAGTTTAGAGACTAAGGTGCACCTGATCCAGACCATGGTCTTCTCAATCACTTGCAATGCTTCTGAGAGCTGGACAATGGCTAAGGATGACAGAAGAAGACTCAATGCCTTTGAGATGTGATGCTGAAAAGGAGTACTGAACATATCATGGACTACTAAGGGAATAAATAGGTTTGTCCTGAAGAGGGTGAAACAAGGTTGCTTCTTGGAGGCAAGGATTCTGAAGCTCCATCTCACATATTTTGGGCATGTTTCCAGGAGGGACCAGTTCTTAGAGAAGAACATCATTCTTGGAGGGTAGAGGATTAGTGCAGAAAAGGAAGACACTGGATGAAATGGATTGACACAATTACTAGAGATATGGGGGCAGATGTGTTAGAGAGAGTGAGGTTGGCTAAGGATAGGGCAAGGTTCAGCGCTATAGTTCATAGCGTCATTATGACTCTTAGTCTACTAGATGGCACATAACAACAAGAGGTTAAAACAGACTTGATGGCACCTAGAAACAATAGGTTCACCTGAAATTCAGAAAAAGGATTGTAAAGAGAGAGGTAGAAAACTGTACATTTCTTATCTATGCTCTATGTTAATGTTAAATGCTTTAATTTTGCTTAACTAAGTTCACTGCTATAATAATTTGTACATAGTGCTTACAAATTATATGACTAAGATATGATTGCTGTTGTTGTTAAGTGCCATCTATTTAAATACAACCCGTAGTGATCCTATGAACAATAGAGCTGAACAATGTCCTATCCTGTATCATCTTCACACCTCCTGACACACTAGAGCTCATTGGAGAAGTCACCATGCCAGTTCACCTGGCTGAGGGTCCACCTCTCCTTTGTCCACCCTCCACCTTGCCGAGCATCATACCCGTCTCCAAAGGATAGCCCCTCCTAGCAACATGCACTGGTAAGGGTGAAGGGTCAGCAAAGAAGAGAAAGACCCTCAACCAGATGGATCATCACAGTAACTGCTGCAATGGGCTATTGTGTGTCAGGAAGAGTGAGGATGGCACAGGATAGAACAGGGTTCAGATCTTTTGTTCATAGAGTGGCAATGAGTCTTACTTGACTCAATAGCACTTAACAGCAACAACAACAAGCAACATGTGAGCATGTTTCAATATGTGAGGCGAAGCCTTATAATTTTTGCCTCCAAAGAGCACGCTGGTTGTACCCTTTCCAAGACATACATATTTGTTATTTTGACAGTTCATAGGATGTTTAGCACTCTTCTCCAACACCAAAGTTCAGAGACATCAATTTGTCTTCTGTCATCCTTATTCGTTGTCCACTTCTCAGATGCATAGCAAGTAATCATAAAAATTATGGCCTAAATAAGACACATACTAGTTTTCAAATGGACATTATTGTTCCTCAGCAATTTGGAAAGATCCCTAACCTTCCCAGAGTAATATGTCTCCTGATTTCCTCACTCCTGTTACCATGGTGTTAGTTATAGATAGAAGCAAGATAAAGTTGCTGACAGTTTAAATCTCTTCTCCATCTATCATGATGTTGCCTATTGATCCAGTGGTATGAATCTTTGTCTTCCTGACATTGAGATGCAACCCATATTGAAGGCTGTATTCTTTGATCCTCTGCAACAAGTGCTTCAAGTCCTTCTCACTTTCAGCAAGTTAGGTAATGTCATCTGCATAACACAGGTTAGTGATAAGTCTCCCTCCTATTCTGATGCCATATTTCTCTTCCTAGAGTCCAGTTTCTTGAATAATTTGCTCAGCATACAGATTGAACAGGTATGGAGAGAGAATACAACCCTGACACACTCTGTTCCTAATATTAAACCATGTAGTGTTCCCTTGCTCTGTTTGCACAACAGCCTTCTGATGGAAGTACAAGTTTTGCATGAGTTCAATTAAGTTATCTGGGATTTCCATTTTTCTCAATGTTCGCTATAACTTGTTATAACCCACACAGTCAAATGTTTTTGCATAGTCAATAAAGCATAAATAGACATCTTCTGGTGTTCTCTACTTTCAGCCAAGATCCATCTCACATCAGCAATGATAGCCATGGTGCCATGGCCTCTGCTAAATCCTGCTTGTATTCCCGGCAGTTCCTTTTCTATGTACTGTTCTAGCCAGTTTTGAATGATGTTCAGCAGTATTTTGCTTGCATGCGGTATTGATGAACAGTAAATCCTATGAACAGTAGAATATGTTATTTGCATGTGGTTACTGTCAGATTTTCCAGGGTGTGATGGTTATTAAACCCAAGGAGATAGCCACAAAATTCTAAATTGTAGTCTACAAGAGAGATGAAGATTAAGTTTTCAAAACCTAGTGCAATGAATGTTTGGAATTTCCCTCCAAAATTGTACTCATTAATGATTAGCCTTAATAGGTACGAAGAGTGGGCCATGTCTAAGTTTTAGGAATACTAACAGACATGACCAATATTCTAAAGGAACTTACTATATTGGTTTCAGATAGATTTCAAATGGATTAAATAAATTAGATTCAAAATAATATCTAATAAAAAAGTCCAAATATTAGTTGATGTGTATATGGGTGGTTAAAAAAAAAAGTCTGCTGAGACGCTAGTCAAGTCATGATTCTGATGTTTCTATCCTCTGGTCCAAAATTGGCACTTTGAAAGCCAAGAGGAGTCATTTACTTCATGTGTATCACATCCCACCCACTCTTTAAGAGGTTTTTCCAAATGCTGTCATCCGTTCTGTGGGTTATCTTTTCCGTGGGTAATCATCCTCAGTTTCTTCAGCTGATCTTCACATAACATGAATTTCTATCTCCAGTTGAAATTTAAGTCAGAAAATAGTTCTGAGATGCATTAGACTGGCATAAACTCCTCCCAGGATCATAAAAATATGTTGTCAACTGGAATGTAAAGAATCATATAGGACCTTTTGTCTGATCACCTACTCAATGAGATATATCTCTTTGCAGTACTTTGAATCTCTCCTGCTAATGGGACAGCAAAATCTTGCCAAGCATTTGAAAGACAGGAAAAAAAGGAGCAGATGAGTTACTGGTCTTTTGCTTTTACAGAAAGAACATATTAGTAGCTTTAATGAGATAGAGGTTTACTTTTCTGGGTTGGTCGTCTAAATTTGATAGAGCATTTCAACAATCATTAGAGACTCTACACCAGGGATGTGTCCTATATCCATACTTTTCAACCTATGTGCAGAACAGATTATCTGGGAGGCTGGGCTCTATGAGGAGAAGTGTGGCATCAGGATTGGAGGAAGATTCATCAACAATCTGCATTATGCAGATGACACAACCCTGGTTGCTGAAACTGAGGAGGACCTGAAGCGCTTGATGCAGAAGATCAAGAACTGCAGCTTTCAATACAGATTGAAGCTCAACATCAAGAAGACAAAGATTCTCACCACTGGGCCAATTAGCAGCATCAGGATGGATGGTGAAGAGATTGAGATTGTACACAGCTTTAGTTTGCTTAGCTCTACATTCAACACTTTTGGCACCAGCAGCCAGGAAATTAAAAGACATATTGTAATGGGCAGGTCTGCTGTTAGGGACCTCTCTAAAGTACTGAAGAACAACAGTATCAGTCTGGTGAATAAGGTACCTCTGATACAGGCCATGGTCTTTGCAATCACTTGCTATGCATCAGAGAGCAGGACAATGACTAGGGATGATAGAAGGAGAACTGATGCCTTTGAGCTATGGTGCTGGAGAAGAGTATTGAATGTACCATGACTGCCAAGAAAACAAACAGATTCATCCTGGAGAGGGTTAAACCAGGCTACTTCGTGGAGACAAGAATTCTGAAGCTTTGTCTGACATACTTTGGACATGTTGTAGGGAGGGATCAGTCCTTGGAGAAGGACGTCATGCTTGGGAGGGTGGAGGGACAGCGCAGGAGAGGAAGACTCTTGAAAAGATGGATTGATTCAGTGACTAGGATAAATGTGGTAGGTGTGTCTGAGGCAGTGAGATTGGCACAGGATAGAGCAGGGTTTAGGGCTGTTGCTATCAGGTCACTATGAGTCACAGACAACTCACCAGCACATAACAAAAACAACAGCTGTGTCTATTCTATCATCTTCAAACTGTAGCTTCCGACTCACAGCCTATAGCTTTTCAATTTCTATAACTTACATGCAGATAGAATAATTGATGCCTTTGAGTTGTGGCTCTGGGAAAGAGTATTAAACATACCACAAAATGCTAAGAGAACAATCATGTTTGTCCTGGAGAGGGTGAAACCAGACTGATCCTCGGAGGCAAGGATTTTGAAGCTCCATCTCACATACTTTGGCCATGTTGCCAGGAGGTACCAGTCCTGGGAGAAGGACATCATGCTTGGCAGAGTGGAGGGACAGTGTAAGAGAGGAAGCCCCTGGATGAGATGGATAGACTCAGTGACTAGAATAATGGAGACAGGTGTGTTTGAGACAATGACTTTGGTTCATTTAGATCTATTGTACATAGTGTTGCTATGTGCTATCAAGTTGTTTGTAACTTAACAGTATATAATAATAACATATTCTCACTGGAAAGAGAAGTACATCCTTTCCTTAGAAAGCCCAGTCACAAAATGTACGCTTTATTCCTGTTCAAGCCATTTGAACAGATCTCAGGCATATTCCACAAGTGACTTAGAGGAAGTCTTTATTCTTGGTCACTAGAAGTTTGCTTTTAAAAAACAAATGAAAAAATAATAACATTACTACAATGAAAAGCAGAATGGATATTGAGGGGGAACCTGGTAGCTTTTGTCACACGTGGTTCAAACTGGAAAAAAAAAACCCTCCTCATTGCTGTTGTGTCAGAACCAGCTTGTATCTGAACTTCCAGTTGGTTTCTGAGATTATAAATTGAACAGAAAGAAATAACCCATCTTTCTCCCTCAGAGTGGCTGGTGGATTGGAACGGCTGGGGAGGTGTTATCTTTGGGTTAACAGTGTTTCTCTCGAAGAACTAAGCCATCAGAGCTCCCGCACATGGTTCAACTCTTCCTAAGATATAGATATTGACTGTCTATTCTTTTGTAATTAAAATGTAATTTTTTTTTGGAGCAAAAATTTTACCCTTTTCAAAAGAGTAATTCCAACTGTCATGGAGTTGCCCTTGCTAAGTGGTTTCCTTGCTAGGAAAAACAACCCCATTTCTTTGCTTCCCTTCCCTCAATATTGTGGTCCTTGCATATTTTTACATACTCTTTACATTACTTTTATCTCTTTTAACCAATGTTTTTCTCTCTGTAGTTCAGAATTTTTGTTCTAAAACCACATTGCAATTTTAACGTTCACATTCCACAAACATGTATGGATATCTGATATTTTCCAGAAACTGCTTGGCATTTGTGACAGCTCAAAGAAGACATGATTTTAATCCACTCTATCCGCCCCCCCCCCCGTGTGTGTACCATTGAATTGGATCCAACTGGCACAGGAGGAGATTACCTCTCCTTCTCCAGTTGAGCATCTGGTGGATTCGAACCATGTGCCTTTGGGATTGCAGTGCAGCTTCTTGCCACTAGGCCACTTGAGCTCCCGAAAACATGATTTTAAACATTAAAGAGCTTATAGTCTAGTATTGCATTAAACTATTGATTCATAATGACCTTATAATTGACTCCATCTTCCATGATATTTTTCAAAAGAGCAGCATTTAAAGCTGAACCATCTCCATTTGGAATCTTGCTATGTCCGTTCATATTATGACATCTTTTGTTATGATGATAAATATTTTTTGCTCAAAGGCATCACAACATAAGTAATTTCTGGGAATCAAGTATGGTTCTAACACTTAGTTCTTCTTAGGAATTCGGTAGACTAAAACCATGTTCCTTTTTTCAAAACTGGAATTTTTCTTATGTTAATTTACATTCATTTCCCCCTTTTAAAAAAATACAGTCTTTTGTTAAAGATTCTGAAAATTGATCCAGACTGCATGAATGACTCTGCAAGTAACTAACCAATGCCAGCTTCATGCAACCCAGAAGCCGTCTAAACCCAGTGCCAAGCTGGTGCCAGTGCTAGTCCATATTAGTAGCTGGTAATGTTGTCACACATCTAAAAAATATGTGAATCTATCCTATATTATGAGTTTAATCCACATCAACAGAGGCATCCTCCATGTTCTTCAGCCTCTTCTGAAAAGTGATGTAAATCAATGTGATTTATAACTGAATGGTTTCATACCCTTTAAAAAAATCAGCAAAAAAAACATTTCTCTTGTACTTAGACAGAAGCCAACCAGAAACTAAAATTTTCTTATGTTAAGAGCTTCTTTCTTGTCAGCAATCAGGCAACCTCTGCTATGGTCTAGTGGCAAGAATCTGCTGCAGTCCTGAAGGCACACGGGTTCGAGGCCACCAGCTTCTCTGTGGGAGAAAGATGCGTAATCTTCCTGTGCAATTTGCTGCCTCTAACAACCTGCTAGAGGGCCAGCTCTGAATCGTTTCTGACTTGACCACACATAATAACAATAACATACAACAACGTATAAGACTCATACTAGGAGTAAGAAACAACTTAATGACAGGGGTTTTGATACAGAAAGGATGATGGTGATTCTGATCTTAACAAAGGGAAATTCTTTGTGAGTTTAGATCACTATATGTAAAATGGCACCTCCTTCTCCACCAAAAAAGTAAACCAGCAGGAAAACAATTCCTTTCATTATATTCCTTTGAGCAAAATGTAGAATACAGCAGGAAATTATAAAGTTTGAGTTGAGAAAAGAAGATGAAAGAGAAAGAAATAGAATATCACAGGGCTAGACAAGTGAAGAAAGAATCGGTTCCCTCACTAATAAGAGAATGAGAAAGACACTTAGAAAGAACATTCAGGCAAACATGCATGCTTCACAACAGCTCTGCATTCATATGACCTCTGAGCAGTTAAAGACACAGAGAATTACTTCAAATCTAAATAAATGCCTCTTAGAAGAAAGTGACACACTAGAGCAGACTGGCTTGGATCAACACAGCTGAGGACACACAATATACTTGGTTATTGTGGTTGTGTACCGTAGAGTCAGAACCAACCCATAGCTGACCCTCTGTCATGAAGACAGTAACAGGCTGAAATCAACAACCTTGTGCCTCACCCATCAGCCCCAGGATGACTCATTCATACTGATCATCTACTAGGTGCCAGGCGCATATTTGTTTCTAGTATCATTTCCATGACTAGAAACCTTCAATTACGGAGAAATAATTCTCTTCACTCATAAATATTACTTCCTAATTTCTATCCCTCTTCTTATGGATAGTTTGGAAATATGCTTTGGGGAATTAAAATTTTTAAAATGAGCAACATTATTAACCATCACAAGAACATGGAAAAAGCCCAAATGTCCAACCAGAAATGAATGGATTAAGAAATGATGGTACATTCACACAATGAAGTACTATACAGCACACAGGAGCAATAACTTTGTAAATTATTACCTAACTTGGGAGGGATTGGAGAGCATTATGCTGAGTGAACTAACTCAGTCCCACAAGGATAAATATTGTATAAGACCATTATTGTAGAATGAGTATAATGATCCAGGAGGGGTGGGAGAGGCTGGAAGCAGAGGGATGGGGGGGGGGATTATATTTGCAGAGGTAATCAAATGAAGATGATGTCATGATAGAGTAAATCCTAAATACAAGGACTCATTTTCTTGTTAGAAGGTTGTGCGAAGATAGGAAAACAGAGAGATACACAGGAAGAATAAGACCTAACAATGGAGGGATATATTGAAGGCATCAATTGAAGCAATCTAAGTCAAGGAATGCCAAGGCATGCCAACAACTACCAGAAGCTAGAACAGGCAAGAAAAGATCATTGCCTGTAGATGTTAAAAGAAACATGACCCTGATTACCCTCAACCTTAGGTTTCTAACTTCCAGGTATGTTGCTGTTGCTTTGTGCCATTGAGTTGCTTACAACTCAAAGCGACCCTATGTACAACAGGATGAACCCTGCTCTATGCTGTGCCAATCTTATTGCCTCCGACGCACCTACCACATTACCCCAGTCACTGAATCAATCCAACTCACTGAAGGTCTTCCTCTTTTGTGCTGTCTCTCCACCCTTCCAAGCATGATGTCCTTCTTCAAGACCTGGGTCCTCCTTGCTACATGCACAAAATATGTCAGAAAAAGTTTCAGAATCCTTGCCTCCAAGAAGTGGCCTGGTTTTACCTTCTCTAGGATGAACCTGTTTGTTTTCCTAGTGGTCCATGGTATATTCAATACTCTTCTCCAACACCATAGCTCAAAGGCATCAATTTTTTATCTATCATCCCTAGTCATTGTCCAGCTTTTTTATGTATAGCAATTATGAAGACCGTTGCCTGGGTCAGGTGCACCTTAATCTCCAGATGTCATTTTAAGCCATCAGTTGTGTGGTACTTCGTTACAGTAGCCTAAAAAAATAAATACAGCATTTATCAAAGAGAATTCACTCTACTGTGGTCCAGGATGGGTTGATTTTATTATACGGTGCCTGGCACCTAGTAGATGTTCAATATGAATGAGTCATCCAGTGCTGATGGGTGTGGCACAAGGGACGAGTTGTGTGTCAGGAAGTGTGTGTCAATGTTGAGGCCGTTTGTGGAAATAATTTTGAATTTGTCCCATTGTATAAAGAGGCTCAATTCTCAAGATGCGTTGGCAAATAGGAAAGAAGATAATCTGTTTTCCTGAATAGAAGACATATAGGAAAAAAACAGCATTATCAGTAACTCTTTGACCAGAAAAGTAAAGTAAAATAAATAAATAACAAATCAATCAATCAATCAATCAATCTTTTCTCTTTGATTTCATTTAAAAGCCTAAATATCGCCATTCACGGACTGGGATTATGTCACTCATTAAAGTGCATTGGACCATGAACCTCAGAATAACCTAGGAGTCATTTTAAATCAAGATAGGAGACAGAAAACCAGTGAATGTGGGTGAAGGAAAAATTCAAGTTTTTAACTTGTTATGGGCTAGTTAACCTACAGTCAGCTCAATTGCAAACATAAGAACCCATTATATCAGGTTTAAGCAGAAAGAAGGATATTAGAGGGTATTAGTAGCTCGTATAATTTACTGGGTGGTCAGGGCAATGAAATTGAATGCTACCCAGAATGGACCAATATAACCAGTAAAATGTGTAACCACCTCCCATGCTGCTCATCAGTTATGATGCAGGGTACCTGAAAGTGGCACCTCCACCGCAGCTGCCCCAGGGGAACCCCAAAATTCCACAATTAAGATTGATCTCACACGTGGCTGTTAGTTCTACACTCAACGTCTCCCAAAATTGTTTCTGCTTAGCCGAATGCAGGTTAACTTGTGGAATTTTTTTTAGCTGTACTCAGGTTATTATAAATGTAGCATTAGCTTTCTAGTTCCTATAGAACAGAAAAATAAGGCAAGGGAAGAATTGGTGGTGGAGATTGAGTAAGCTAAACTAGCTCACCTACTACACAAACATCAAGATTTTGGAGACTATTTTTTAAGGTATCTGGTTATTAAATCTGAGAATTTCCTGTTATACCAAGTGTCCTGGGACTCTTTTCAGACTGCTGAGTTACCTCAGAAAACCAGTGTTACCACCAACTTGACTGACAAATGTCCAGATAAAAGCATAGCAAGTCATTTATTTCCTGAGTTTAGGAATCCCTAATACAGATTCCACTGGGTTTTTAAAACTGAAAATGGCTCACACATTAAACCTACTGGGAGTCTCAGGAGCAAAGAGTGGATCTAGGTTAGTGGATCTTGTTGCATGCACTTAGAGTACTCAGATTCAGCCCATTTTGCCCAGCAAAGTATTGTGCAGGATGGAAGAAAAATAAACGTTATATATATATATTTAAAAAATAATCCCCTAGTCAAGCTGTGTGTCTTTATTAGAGTATGTGATTAAGAGGTAAGGTAAAGAAGCAAGAATACAAGTAAAACCAAGGAGAGTTTATTGGAAAAATATGTTCCAAAAGCCTAGATAGGGAACTCTAGTGGCCTAGTGGTATAAGAAGTCATCCTGCAATTTCAAAAGCAATTGGTTTGAATCTGCCAGTTGCTCCACTGGAGAAGGACGAGCAGTCTCCTCCCCTGCAATTAAGTGAGTCTTAACCCCCCCTGGAGGGTCAGGTATGAGTCTGTTCTGGCACACAACAACAGCAAAGATCTGGCTAGGCCGTTCTCCCCTACAGTATGGAGGTATGGCCCCCAAAGCACTTTCTCTGCACAGCGAGGGACTTTTTACTCTGGACAGTTTGGGTTCAGCATCTTTAAAGTCACTCATGGGCCTCACTTTACCTCTATCTGACTAATACTCTTTTGACCCTAACAGATTTCAAAACACATTGTGCATAGTATGATCCTTCCTCAAATCTCTTCTACAAAATATCCAGGGAAGTTCATATGAACCAGAGTTTATTAGTGCTTACCAAGGGTGAATGGGAGAAGAAAATAGAAAAGGTTGAGTTTCTGTTGTTTTTGTTGTTGGGTGCTATCAAGTAGACTACAACTCATCAACGACAGATTGAAATCTTGCCCAAGCAGGATCTCTCCTCTACTCAAACCCATTTCTCAGTCACTGTATCATCAGTCTATCTCCCTAATGCTTTTCCTTTCTTTTACTAACATCTTTTTCCAAGAAATGCCCCGTCTTGACAACATACCTAAATTAAAGGGTTGTTTGGGGTTTTGTTTTTTTTTTAGGAGTTTCTGTTAAGGGTGAGGAAAATATTTGGAACAAGTAGTGATGTTTGCACACTATGGTGAACTTAATGAATGCCCTTGGAGTGCACATGGAAAGACATTTGAGATGGTCAATGTTCTGCTATAAATATTTCAACATACACACAAAAAGGAAAAATATTCCCAATAACCTTATAGAAAATAACTAAGAATTTTTTTAAAAATGTATCTCTGTGGGTATCACCACAGACTCTATTCCTATGTGGAAACTACTTGGAGAATTACTGATCTAGATTTTTATCCACGTTACCACACTCACAGCACCCAGACTCAGAGTAAAGTGAAATTCCCCCAGTTGTTCCTGAAGAGCTTTACCTCAGGAGCTTCAAACTCAAGCCTAAAAATTGTGACGGAAGATGGAAATTGGAAAGTCCTTTGTGGACTTACCAATTTGAGAATAAAAAAAGATCCAAGGTTGAATATATTGAGATACAGGGGGAAAAATATATTTTGCTTCATTAGAACTTTGTTATAACTTGACTGAAAGTAGATAAATCAAAACTGAATTGCAGAAAATGAACACTTACTAGGTTGGGTGAAGGGAAGGGCAATGTGGAAGGAATGGATGAGCAGATATAGTGTATTATGTAATTAATATTCTGGAGCAAAATATGTGTGAATGATTGATTAAAAAAGCAATATGTTTTGGAAACTTTAACTCACATCCCAAGAAAAATGTTTTTAGAAAATAATGTTTATTACCGAATCCTATGCAGTATGAAGGCTGTGAGCCTGGAAAATTGTTTACAGGTGTCTCTGAGGAGATGGCATTAAGACATTTATACATCATGTACTCTGTGTTACATGCAGGTTAGTAGCTGTGATACATTTCCTACAGAGGTTTCAAACCCCACAGAAAAATGTGAAAACTAACTTCTAGCATATGGAAGCATTTCCACATGGCAAATTATATGGGAACTAGGGAGAACAAGAAAGATTTGTAAACATTGCCAGTTTAAATGTGCCTTTTAAAACTCTGTTCTTCATTGCCCTTGGGCTGAATTCTGACTCCTAGCCACTCTATAGGACAGAGCAGAACTTCTACAGAGAGCTTCCAAGGTTGTTAGTATTTATGAAAGCAAAATGCCTTATCTTCCTGGGGAGTGGTTAGTTGTTAGAATCACCAAGTATTCTGTTAGAAGCTGAGTGCTTTACCACTGTGCCACTAAGACTTCTTTTAAATTCCATTTGGTTGCTATTATGTGCTGAACATCATTGACTCATAGCTGAGCTACGGAAGATTTTCAGAGGTTGTAAATTGCATGGCTGGAGATTGCCCATATTTTTCCCCATGGAGTTCCTGGTGGATTCAAACCATGTGCCTTTAGATTGACAACAACAGCTCCTTACTACTAAGCCTCCAGAACTTCATTATTGTTGTGGTGTGTGGTTGAGTCGGAACTGACCCATAGCTGACCCTCCAGTGGAATTTGAGGCAGTTAATTGCACGGAAAGAGATCACCCATCCTTCTCCCTTGAAGAAGCTGGCTGATTTGAACTGTATGCCTTAGGAGACCCAAATCATCCTGTATTCAACTAAAATAAAACTAATATTTCTTTAAAATCTACATGTGCTAAACTCTTCCTGGATTCTTTTTCATATGTTATTTCATTTAATTAGAAAACAAGATATTTTAAAATTCTGTTTTCTAGTTAAGAAAACTCAAGCCCCAGGAGATTAACATGCTGCAGTGAGGAGGTGACAAATTCAGGACCCTCTAATATAAAATCCAAAAGTTTTTACTTGGAAACTCCTACTTTTGAACACAAGAATTTTCTAAGTCACTACACTTACATATCAAAGTGGAGTAAGTAAATGTTGAGAAGAATCTCCCAGTAGACTCTGTATAGTCAAGAGAGTTCTTAAAGAAGGAAGAATCTAGTTGACTTATTCTAAAACGATCTCATGGGGCCTCTGTGCATCCACTGCCAGGATAACCTTCAATATTAAGCATTGCATGCCATTAACTCAGTGCAAATTTTGGCAGTGGTATCCCTGAGGATCAACTCACGTACAGACAAGGAGAGTCAATGAGGCCTTTGCTTAGAATAGTTGTAAATGGATAGAAAATTGCATAGGTAGAAGAACCTGTGAACTGAATGAGACCAGCATGCCAACCAGTACTTTCTGAAAAGCACAATTGCTTATAAAATGTGATATTTTCCCCAAGAGAAGCAGCATAAAGGGTTTTCTTTGTTAACCAATAGCTCAGCATGTAAGAAAAATAATCATTGATACTTACGTGTGCTGTTAGCAGCTTATAAAAGCATTTCATTCATGAACCTGATTTGATTTTCAGGTAATGAAACATTTTAATTACATTCTTTGGCCCATAGTAGGTTTTCAATAAATGCTTATTATAGTTAACTAAATTAAACACAGTTAACAATTATAGTTAGCTTTGGAAAATATATAAAAATAGAAAATTTACTATTCCTGCAAAATAAATTATTTTTAAAAATGTTATTTTTAAACTCTTGAGGAAATGAAGTCTCAGTAAGATAAAGTGATTTCCCCCAAGTAGCATATAAGCTTTTATATGTTATAAAATTATTTTTCTTTTTTATATAGCACATCAACAGAGAACTACCAGAAGTCCAGGCTGGATTTAGAAGGGG